>NC_054825.1:165670669-165970669 GCF_018345385.1 Vulpes lagopus
TCTGATTTCTAGCAGCCCACACCAGCACCCCCATTTGGACCTTTTCATCTCGCTTCATCCAGTGTCCCAACTCCTTCAATCTCACCAGAACCTCCATTGCATCATCCCGACTTCTTTGCCCCAACTTGAGCCCCTTCATGACCACCCAACCCTCACCCAGTTTAGGGCCTGTGGCCAACCAGTGTCCCCGCCCTCAACTCCCTTGCTCCCTCTCACTCGCTAGTCTCATAGGAAAGACACCCAGCTATCTGCCTACCGTGGGCTGCAACTGCTCTGCTGATCGGCTGGAGAAAAATCTAGAACCACGACACCAGGTCTCACATTAACTTCCAAACCTTGGACCCAAGGGACGCCTGGGTGGCTCAGCAGTTGAGGGTCTGCCTTAGGCTCAGGGCGTGATCCCAGGATCCGGGATGGAGTCCTGAATTGGGGTCCTTGCAGGGAGGGAGCCCGCTTCTCCCTCTGCCTATGTCTTTGCCTCTCTCTGTGTGTCTTTCATTAATAAATAAATAAAATCTTTAAACAACAACAAACCTTGGACCTCGAGGTGGCGCTAACGTTGTCTGGCCTTAGTCCCTTTGCTCTTCCAAAACTCCTAAAATGTTTCCAAATTGTGGTAAAAGACATATAATGTAGGGGCTCCTGGTTGGCTCCATTGGTAGAGCATGCAACTCTTGCTCTCGAGGTCATGAGTTCAAGCCCCATGTTGGGTATAGAAGTTACCAAAAACAAACAAACAAAAACAACAACAACAACAAAAAACAAACATAAAATTTATCACTTTAACCATTAAAAAGTGTAAAATTCAAAGTCATGAAGCATGTTCACAATGCTGTGCAACCATCCCTACTATCATTTGGTCTCTACAGGTTTGTCTATTCCGGGTAGTTCACGTACGTGGAACCATACGATACTTAGCCTCTGGTGTCTGGTTTCTCTCACTTAGCATGATTTCCTTCTTTCTTTCTTTCTTTCTTTCTTTCTTTCTTTCTTTCTTTCTTTCTTTCTTTCTTTCTTTCTTAGATTTTATTTATTTATTCATGAAGACACACAGAGAAAGAGAGAGAGGCAGAGACACAGGCAGAGGGAGAAGCAGGCTCCACACAGGAACTCCATGTGGGACTCGATCTTGGGTCTCCAGGATCACACCCTGGGCTAAAGGTAGGCACTAAACCACTGAGCCACCCAGGGATCCCCAGCCTGTGCTTTCAAGATTCATCCATGTCATACAATGTGTCAGAATTTCATTTGATTTTTTCCCCCATTGAGGTATTTTATTTGTATGTATGTTTTCCATCCCCAGAAAAAAAAACTCCCAGGACAATCCTTCCTGCATGTTTTTGCCCTACTTTCTTTTGGTCCACGATGCCAGCTGTGGTTGTCAATGCGATGAAACCAAACTAATGAGATGGGTCTGTAAGCTTCACTGCAATTTCCCCAGCTCCGTGATCATCAGTGATTTCAGTGTAATCAGGCTTCATCATCGCAATTAGAAGCTGGAAAATAACTTTGGAGCGTGGCCTAATAAGAACTTGGCAGGTGCCTCTCTTGTTGGCATTGTTAATGCTCTTGAGCATTCGAGAGCGTCGGCCAGGACATTCATGCCAGCTTGATGGAGGCGTGGAAAGATAGAGGCTGAGAAATGTCCCATTGCGTGGATATACCACATTTGGTTTATCCATTCATTCATGGATGGACTAGAGTTGTTTCCTAGACAACTTGAACTCTTACATCTCCTCCCTTCTTACCCACTCTCAGTGGGGACGTTGCTTCCTCTATCACTGAAAGAAGAGAACCTACCAGAAGAAAACTTCCCCAGACCCCTACCACCCATCTACCTCTTTCCTCCTCTTACTTAGTGTACCAGTTATCTGCTACTGCTGTGTAACAAACAATCCCCAAACTTAGCAGTGTTAAACACTCCTGTATTATATCCATGGATTCCATAGGACAGGCATTTGAACAAGGCACAGCAAGGACAGCGGGGGGTGACTCCAGGCTGGGAGCTGGGATCTGCTGGAGGAGTCTTCATTCCTGTCCAGCAGTTGGTGCTGGCAGTTGCTGGCTGGGATGTCAGCTGAGCTGACAGCGAGAGTACCTTTATGGGATCTCTCTGAGTAGGCTACTTGATCAGAGCATGGTGGCTGGGTTCCAAGAGCAAGTCCCCTAACAGGAAGTGGGAAGTGCCTGACACTGATGATGAGCCTTGGAAGCCTCACCTCCATTGTGCTTTATTGGTCCACACAGTCACAACATTTTGTTCAAAGTTGCATGTTTTACTGATTGAGGTTCAAGAGGCAGGGAATGTACCCTCACACAAAACATACCCAATGGGAGGAATGTCAAGGTCACACTGTGAGAGCCTGTGGGCTGGGAGAGATTGTTGTGGCTGTCTTTGGAAAACACACCTTCCTTACTAATGTGAACTATGCTCTTGAGCCTGGGGACTCGTCCCATGTTGCCTAGGTGTGGAAAGCATTCCAGCCTTTCTCTCTGGTTTCTCCTCTGAAATCTAGGAATCTGGATCAACCCCACCAGCACAAAACTGCTGTTTGATCTTCTCTAACCTTTCTATAAAAAATACGGAGTCCCCAGCCCCCATCTGTTGCTCACTGTTATATCCTTAGTCCTTAGAACAGTGCCTGGCATAGAAGGTACCTAGTGAAAAATTTTTTTTAGCAAATATTGCTTTTAAAGATTTTATTTATTTATTCATGAGAGACACACAGAGAGAGGCAGAGACATAGGCAGAAAGAGAAGCAGGCTCCCTGCAGGGAGCCCGACTCAGGACTCAATCCCAGGACCCCAGGATCACGACCTGAGCCAAAGGCAGACCCTCAACCACTAAGCCACCCAGGTGCCCTTTTTAAGCAAATATTTCCAGGAAGACTGGTAACAATAGCTGCCTCCAGGAAGGAGAACTGTGTGGGCAGCAGATATACAGTCTTTAAAAATGTGAGCTGCTCACACCCGACATGAGAGGTGCTTTTTCCCACCCCTTTAAAATTGTAAAATAGAAAAAAAAAATAAATAAAATAAAATAAAATTGTAAAATAGAGAGGCACCTGGGTGGCTCACTTGGTTAAGTGTCTGGTTCTTGATTTCAGCTCAGGTTACGATCTCGATCTCGGGGTCATGCTCTCAGAGTCCTGAAATGGAGCCCCAGGTCAGGCTCTGCACTCAGTGGGGAGTCCGCTTGAGATTCTCTCTCTCCCTCTGTCCCTACCCCCCCCAAATAAATAATTAAATCTTTAAAAATAAAATAAAACAAAAAAAAAATAGAAATACTTACTTTTCCCTATAGGCCTTTGAGTCATCTGAGTGATGCACTCTGACTACATCTTACTCCTTTAAATAAATAAATTATATTATTTTTAAAGATTAGTCCAGCATCTGGCACAAAATGAGTCAGCAGCTGAAAGTCACGTGTTGTCATGATGATGGGGGTCTCACCCTGCCCATCCCCCGTCCATCCTCCTCCCCTGAACACCCTTGCCTCGGAACCTCCATCTCCTCTGAGCCTCCCCACGCTGGCCCAGCCCAAGGCCAGCCCTACAAGTGTTTGATCTGACCACTTCAGAGCCTTCACCTCAGGCCTGCAGCCCCTGTGAGAGGCCACTAGAGCTGGGAACCCTCCCCAGATGAGCCTTTGAGGATGGGATGAAAGCAGGTAGCCGGATGGGGAGCTCAGGAATGTAGGGCTGGGTCAGGATGTGGCAATACTCAGAGGAGACTGGGAGGCAGAGAAGGTGAGCCTCCCGGGGCATTTACTAAGCACCTATTGTGTCCCCAGTGTTGGGGACACAGTAGTGACCTGTCCTGCCCTGGCATTGCAGTGGCAGGCCAGTGACTAGGGAGTGACAGTCCTAGAATGAACAGGGTTGGAAGCATGGGTGGGGGTGCCTGATGCAGTCAAGGAGGGCTTCCCGGAGGAGGGAATACCAAGCTCCTTGAGGAGTCTATGACATCCATAGAGACCTATCTTTTTGGCTGCAGCTGGTGACACTTTCCCTCATTCCCTTAAATCCAGCTGCACTGGCCTCCTTTTTGATTCCTGAACTCTCTGAGCTCGTGTGCAGCCTGAACCATTGTACTTGGTGTTCCTCCCACCTGCTTCTCTCTTCTCTTTGCTTCCTCACTTGGAGGGCTCCTCCCCAGTCAGACTGCAGACCTACTGTTCTTGCAGCATATAACTGTTCTTTAAAATTCCCCTCTTTCGGGGGCTGGGTGGCTCAGTGGTTGAGCATCTGCCTTTGGCTCAGGTGGTGGTCCCGGGGTCCTGGGATCAAGTCCCATATAGGGCTCCCTGCAGGAAGTCTGCTTCTCTCTCTGCCTGTGTTTCTGTCTCTCTCCGTGTGTGTCTCTCAGGAATAAATAAATCTTTAAAAAATAATAAAATAAAATAAAATAAAATGAAATTCCCCTGTTTTATTTTCTGTTGACTCCTTCATTTTCTGCCTTGCCAGCTAGGATGTAGCCTCCCCTCAGCTCCTGCTCCCTAGTCCGTTGCAGGATGCCGGACAAAGAGCTGATGCCCGTCAAATCTCTGTTCTGTGAAGGAGGGAAGCCAATGTCTCCCAGATAAACCTCGGTCTGGTGAAGCAGTGGGGGGTGGGAGTTCTAGGCAGAGGGAACAGCATGGGCAAAGGCGTGGAACAGAGAGGACGCTGGGGGCGTTTCACAGGCCCTGGGGAGGAAAGAGCAAAGGAGGGAGGAATGTCAGAGGGAAGGAGGAGTACCGAGGAGTAGGAAGGGATGTGAGTCCGCTCTTCCCCTTCCAGATGGGGTATGAAGGATCCAGAGCTTTGAGCCACTGGACAGTTGGGGGTGGCGGGATCATGTCAGGATCCTTCTGTGTAGGGACGGAGGTGGCCAAAGGGCCTTTTTGGGAGACCTCTGTTTGTGGCTTGCGGAGTCCAGGCCGGAGGGCTGGGTCTGAGGGTTAGGCCTCGCCTCCCAGAGCCTCTAAGGGCTTTGTACAGAACATTCCATGGCGGGACCTTTTGGAACAGACCATGACGCCTTGGCAGCCCTGTCCAGTCCCTGTGCTCGGGTCACTGCCCCGGCCTCCTCACCCTCCTCCAGACCCTGCTCGCCACAGCAGCCTGAGGCAGGACTTTTTATAGAACACTTGAAAAAAATGTTAATAGGTAATTAAAGGCACATGGCATGGACTTCTAAAAGCACAGCAGGGGACATAGTGAAAGCCTTCCTTCTCCCTGCCCCCTGGGGCCTATCCAAGGAGGCATGGGGGGGGGGGGCACCAGTTTCTTGGGTTTTCCCCCGGAGATAGTCTAACATGGAAACACAGATGACGAAGTGTTCTTCAGGTTATTTACATGATTCTGCACTTTTTTTTTTTTTTTTTAATTTAAGAGTATAGGGCAGCCCAGGTGGCTCAGCGGTTTAGTGTCACCTTCAGCCCAGGGCCTGATCCTGGAGACTCGGGATCAAATCCCATGTCGGGCTTCCTGCATGGAGCCTGCTTCTCTCTCTGACTGTGTCTCTCCTCTCTCTCTCTCTCTCTCTCTCTCTCTCTGTCTCTCATGAATAAATAAATAAAATCTTAAAAAAAATTAAGAGTATATTCAGGGATGCCTGGACGGCTCAGCCGATGGAGCTTGCGACTCTTGATCTCAGGGTTGTGAGTTCAAGCCCCACGTTGCGTATAGAGCCTACTTTTTAAAAAAGAGTATATTCGGGACGCCTGGGTGGCTCAGCGGTTGGGTGCCTGCCTTTGGCTCAGGTCGTGATCCTGGGATCTGGGATCAAGACCTGCATCGGGCTCTGTGCAAGGAGCCTGTTTCTCCCTTTGCCTATGTCTCTGCCTCTCTCTCTCAGTCTGTGTCTCTCATGAATAAATAAAGAAATCTTTTTTTTTTTTTTAAAAAGAGTATATTCATTTATTCAACACATTTTTGTTGAGCACCTACCGTATGCCTGGCAGCATTCTCAGCCCTGGGGATACAGCAGAAAAGAAAACAGACACAATTCTCTGCCCTCCTGGAGCTGACATTCTAGGGGGGAGATAGACAGATACATAAAATAAGTACATTTTAACATTACATAGTAGGTTGAATGCATGGTAAGTGCTTTTGATAAAACATTAAGCAGGTAGGGGGGGCCTGGGTGGCTCAGTTGTTTAAGTGCCTGCCTTTTGCTCAAGTCCTTATCTTGAGGCCTTGGGATTGAGCCCATATCGGGCTCCCTGCTTCCTCTGCTGTTCCCCCTGCTTGTGTTCTCTCTCTCAAGTAAATAAACAAAATCTTAAAACAAAACAAAACAAAACAAAAAACCCCATAAAGCAGACAAAGAAGATGGAATATTGGGGAAGCGGGTTTTTTTTTTTTTTTTTACAAAGTGGTCAGAGGAGGCCCCAGTAAAAGATGATATTTGAGCAAAGCCCCAAAGGAGCTAAGGAAGTGCGTCACATGATTATCTGGGGGCCTGGGTGCAAACAGCAGAGGGAACAGCAAGTGCAAAGGCCCTGAGGTAGGAGAGGGTCTGAAATGCCCTTCCAATCCAGGAAGGAGCAGTGAGTGAGAACAGTGGGCCCTAGACCCAAGCTTTTAGAGACATGTCCAAAAGTTGGCTTTTGCTTTCTCATCTGGGAGCTGTCTCACTGGTGTGAGGGGGGTGGCTTGTAACAGTTTGTGAGAGCTGATTGCTAAACTTTCGGGGATTTTGCAATTCAGCTGTTACACGTGGCCATTACTAAAAATGAAATTATACACACTTACAGTAAAATAAATCATTAAACACAAAGATGGCAAGTAGTCAAAATTTATCGCTTGCAGGGACGCCTGGGTGGCTCAGCAGTTGAGTGTCTGCCTTTGGCTTAGGGCATGATCCCAGGGTCCCGGGATCGAGTTCCACATCGGGCTCCCTGCGTGGAGCCTGCTTCTCCTTCTGCCTATGTCTCTGTCTCTGTCTTTAAAAATATTTTATTTATTTGTCCATGAGAGATACAGAAACAGAGAGGCAGAGACAGAAGCAGGCTCCATGCAGGGAGCCCGGGACTCCAGGATCACACCCTGAGCTGAAGGCAGACAGACACTCAACCGCTGAGCCACCCAGGCGTCCCTAAATAAAATCTTAAAAAAAAAAAAAAGAAGAAAAGATCACTTCTTAATTCTTGTACTACATTTAACCACTAGCTCTTCTCCAGGGGTTCCTTACACCTATTTCTTTGGCCTGGTAGAAACACTACCTAATGGTGGGCTGTTTTTTTGTTTTTTTTTTTTTCTATATTCTGCATTCAACAATGTTGCAATTCAACAGTGTCTACTGGTGGCTTAAAATCCGACGTGGTGGGAGTAGTTACACCACAGACACTGGCCAACACTACAAATCAGGGCTGTCTCCTCCCCCAAAGAGCTGGTGGTTAAATATTTACCAGCACACACACCCCTGTAACGCATAGAGATTTGGCTCTTTTTACTTGTATTATTTTTTTCCCCCTGCAAGGCTGTGTAGTGCTTCTTGTTGCATGGATGGGCCGTGAGAGATTTTGCTGTCCTCTTCCTCTTCTTGCTGGGCCCTTAGCTGGTTTCTAGTGTCAGGCTAACGCAAACAACATCAGTGATTTCCCACGTGTGTGCGGCTGTAGCCATATAATAAATCCCCTCAAAAAGAACTTCTGTGTTCTTTGAACAAAGCAAGAGGTGTGGGAGTTCTAACGTTAATGACTGTTGCCTAATGCCTCTCCATGAAGGCTGTACCAATTTCCACACCCACTAGCAAATGGGTCAGAGTGCAAAGACTTCTGAAGATGTGAACTTCGCTGTGTCGTTCTGCTGTTTAAGCTCTTTGATGCCCCTTCCCCACCGACCCCCCAAGATTCTCCCAAGGCCCAGATCCTTCAGTGGTGGCCTCGGGTGTCAGAGTCTGAGTCCGACTCAGGTGGTCCCTTTGTCTTGCTACCAAAAGTGGCACCATGATCCCTTAAAAAAAAAAAAAAAGTCACATACCAGCCACTTGACAATCTGCTGTCCCCTGAAATGGGCCATGTTCCCACCCACTCGTGTTTGCTCCTACCTTGCCCTCCTCCAGGAGCTTACTCCCAGGGCCCCATCACCAGACTAACCCCCCCACAGACACACACACCTGGATCTGCTCGCTTCCTTTCTATTTCAGGTGACCAAAATCCTTCCTGTAACTGTCTTCAGCGACATCGGAATTGATGAACTCAGTGGAGTGAAAAATCGTCCTGTTGGCTGGCTTCAGGCAGAGCTGGCTTCAGGAGCTTGAATGATGCACATGAGGCCAGTCTGGGCCTGTCAGATCTGTTCTCTTCCACGCTGGCACCCTTTGGCAGACTCGCCCTTTAGAAGTCCCCCCACACCCATCCTCCCGTGGTCATGGGAGGGAGAGAGCTAGCGGTGGACATAAGGTTCCAGGCAGAGAGGAGAGCCTGCCCTGGTGTGTGCCAGACCCGGTGCCAGAACCCAGATCCTAGCTGGGCCTGGCGAGCGGCCCACTAGACATATCACTCTGCAGGCCTAACTCCAAAGAGATGACAAGTCCTTGCCCACTCGCTAAATTCCTCAGTTGAGAGGCAGAGTGGGAATAGCTGTTCCTGCTCTGGAGGCAGAAAATCGGCATTCAAATCCTGCCTCTGGTCTTTGGCAGGATGAAAACAGGTTTGGAACTAGGTAGTGCTATGGTTACGCTGTGGATGTGCTCAGTGCCACCGGATTGTATTCTTTAAAATGATCGAAATAGGGGCGCCTGGATGGCTCAGTTAGTTAAGTGTTGACTCTTGGATTCAGCTCAGGTTGTGATCTCAGGGTCATGGAATCGAACCTTGCCTTGGGCTCCAAGCTCAGTGTGGAATCTGCTTGAGAGTCTCCCTCTCCCCCTGCCCCTCCCTTCAGGCTCTCTCTCTAAAATAAATAAATAAATTAATAATAATAAAACGTTTTTTTTTTTTATGATAGTCACAGAGAGAGAGAGAGAGAGAGAGAGAAAGAGAAAGAGAGAAGCAGGCTCCATGCACTGGGAGCCTGACATGGGACTCAATCCCGGGTCTCCAGGATTGTGTCCTGGGCCAAAGGCAGGCACTAAACCACTGCACCACCCAGGGATCCCTAATAAAATGGTTTTATTGGGCAGCCCAGGTGTCTCAGTGGTTTAGCGCTGCCTTCGGCCCAGGGCCTGATCCTGGAGACCCGGGATCGAGTCCCACGTTGGGCTCCCTGCAGGGAGCCTGCTTATCTCTCTGCCGCGCGCTCTCTCTCTCTCTCTGTGTCTCTCATGAATAAATAAATAAAATCTTTAAAAACAACAACAGGGGATCCCTGGGTGGCGCAGCGGTTTGGCACCTGCCTTTGGCCCAGGGTGCGATCCTGGAGACCTGGGATCAAGTCCCACATCAGGCTCCCTGCATGGAGCCTGCTTCTCCCTTGCCTGTGTCTCTGCCTCTCTCTCTCTCTCTATCGTGAATAAGTAAATAAAATCTTTAAAAAAACAACAACAACAAAACAGTTTTATTTATTTATTCATGAGAGACACACACAGAGAGGCAGAGACATAGGCAGAGGGAGAAGCAGGCTCCCTCTGGGGAGCCTGATGCGACACTGGATCCCAGGACTCCGGGATCATGACCTGAGCTGAAGGCAGACGCTCAACCATGAGCCACACAGGTGCCCCTAAATAAAATCTTAAAAAAAAAAAAAAAGATTAAAACGACCAACGTCATTTGATGTATATTTTGCCCCAGTAGAGAAATAGTAAGGTTGAAGATGTTAAAAATATAATAAAACGAGATGTAAATTAAGAGGAGAAGGAAGACCATCCTGGCTCTACTGCTTACCAGCTGCGTGGCCTTGGGTAGGTCAGGCCACCTCTCTGTACCTGTTTCCTGGACTATGAAATGAGGGTGATGGTAGGATGACCTCGCTGGCTTGTGGAGAGGCTCAAACAGGTGAAGACATGCACATCACTGAAAACAGCACCCAGGATCTAGTAAGTGTTCAATAGTTGGCATAATTACAGCGAAACACTGGGTGGATTGCTAATTGAGAGAAGTCAAATGCAAGAGGTCACTGTCATAGTCTGGTCGGGCTGCCTTAACAAAATACCACAGACAGGGTGGCTTGGAAACCATAGAAATGTATTGCTCACAGTTCTGGAGGCTGGATATTGGAGATCAAGATGCCAGCATGGTCGGCCGAGGGCCCTATTCTGGTCACAGACTTGTATCCTCTCACAGCAGAAAGGGTGAGGGTGCTCTCTGGGGCCTCTTTTGTTTGTTTGCTTTTGTTTTCGTAGGGCCTCTTTTATAAGGCCACTGATCCCATTCCTGTGGGTTCCACCCTGTGATTACCTCACCCTCCCAAAGGCCCCACCTTCTAATAGCACCACCTGGGGGGGTTAGGTTTCAACATATAAACTTGGGGGGACCTTCGCAATCACACATTGTAGGATTCCATTTATGTGAACTTTCCAGAAGAGGCAAACGCATAGAGGCAGAAAGCAGGTTAGTGGCAGCTGGCACCCCGGCAAAGGGATGGGGAGTCACTGCTTAATGGGCACAGGGTTTCCTTTGGCAGGGGGTGATGAAAATGTTTTGGAACTTGACAGAGGTGGTGGTTGCACAGCATTGTCCAAAATGCCACCGCTCAAAAATGCTTTGAAATGATTCATCTTCAGGACCCCTGGGTGGCTCAGTGGTTGAGTGTCTGCCCTCCGCTCAAGTAGTGGTCCCGGGGGCCCTGGATCAGGCTCTCCACAGGGAGTCTGCTTCTCCCTCTGCCTATGTCTCTGCCTCTCTCTGTCTCTCATGAGTAAATTTAAAAATCTTTAAAGAAAAAAAAAAGGAAATGATTCATCTTCATGTTATGTCAATTTCACCTCAAACATAATTTTTTTAAAAAATCGCACTTTGGGGGAAAAATTTGAGTAGAATGTGTCTTGATGTCCTTCTCAGGCTTCTCTTGTTGTTCTGGATGCTTCGTGCCCTCCCCACTTCCTGACCTGATACTTCCATCTCCATCCCCACTCACAGCTTCTCCCCTGGCCCACTCAGTAATTTTCCATGGAAATTTGTGACTCAGTTTCCTTGTCTGTACCAAGAGGGGATCGGACCCATAGGTTCCTGACGTGCCCTCATATGTCGTATCCTGAAGCATTATTTGAGCTCAAGGTGGCAATGCCTTTTCCCCATCCATCCAGCCCCCCCACAACTGCTGCCTGTCTTCCCAGCTCCCTGGGGACTTTGGCCAGGGCCTGTTAATCAGCACTCAGATTAACTCAGATGTCCCCTCATCTCAGGCTCAAGTGCAAATCCTCACACCCCTCAAAGCCAGGTCACTGGCCTCACACTCCACTCAGAAAGCAAAGCAGTGGCTCTTGGGACTTTTCTCCTGGGATCCAGCAGGCTGCAGAGGGGGGCGGGGGGGGGAATGACTCCTTACTCAAGGGCTCCCCTAGCCTCAGGTGCCCTGGGGTGGCAGTTTCTCCAGACTCACAATGTCTTGGTCCTTCAGGCTGGCTGCCTCCAGAGTTGATGCTCACAGGGTCACCCTGAACAGGCAGTGCGATCATTTACTCAGAACTGGCTCCTGACAAGGCTGTGTCCCTCCAGATACCCATCCCTCACCCGCATGCACACCCCAGGGTATGGATGGCTTGGCTTACCCGACCAGGGCTCTCTAAAGGGAAAAGCTAATAAGCACAATAATACCTCCCCCTCACCTCATAGGCTCATCTTTTTCTTTTTAAAGATTTTATTTATTTATTTGAGAGAGTGAGTGAGAGAGAGCATGAGTTGGGGGGAGGAGGGAGGCAGGGGGAGAAGCAGACTCCTCACTGAGCGGGGATCCCCATGCGGGCTTGGTCCCAGGACCCTGAGCTGAAAGCAGATACTTAACTAACCTGAGCCACTCAGGTGCCCTGAGTGAGTTTTTTTTTTGTTTTTTTTTTTTTTTAAAGGATTTTATTTACTTATTCGTGAGAGACACAGGCAGAGGGAGAAGCAGGCTCCATGCAGGGAGTCTGATGTGGGACTCGATCAGAGGACCCCAGGATCACGCCCTGAGCCAAAGGCAGATGCTCAACCACTGAGCCATCCAGGTGTCCCAGCCCCCCTTTTGAAAGATTTTATTAGTTTATTTGAGAGAGAGTGCGAGAGAGCATGAGTAGTGGGGAGGGGCAGAGGGAGAGGGAGGAGCAGCCTCCCCACTGAGCAGGGATCTGGTCACCAGGCTGGGACTGGATGGCCAGATGCTTGGGTCAGGACCTGAGCCTTCTAAGCTACTGGGCCACTCAGGTGCCCCAACTCATCTCTTATTACATCATCAAGGCCTGTGCCTTGCAGGAGCTTCGGTCATGCGGACTTATTTAATTGTCCTGCCACCTCTGGGATAAAAGGTCAGCTAAGAAGTGGAAGGGCTATCTCTCTGCTTCCCACCTTCCCTTGACCTTTATCCTATTCTGACTCCCTGGGAGCATCAAATGTCTTTCCATCCAGGCCACCCAGGCCTTGAGGCAGCCTGTGGGGTCTCGGGTGCAGGGCCTGGGGTGGTGGCAGGGGCGGCTGCCCCAGGAAACAGCTCCCAGGATCTTGACAGCATCTGAGGAGAGGTGAGGAGAGCAGAGCCTGACACCCCTGCTTGGGGCCTCAAGGCTCAGAAACCTGAGTTACTCTTGTACCACAAATGGCAGGCAGGGGCCTGACCGCCTGCAGCTGGGGGAGGCGGGACAGAGCAGCCCCAACAAGCCAGCTCTTAAATAAATAATTAGAAAGGTAGGAAGGGAAGGTCTGGGCTGGTCTCAGGGTACAGCTTCCCAGCCAGGCCTGAATGTCTAAAGCCCCGAGTCTCTTGGTTCTGATGTACCCACCTCCTCCTTTCTTTTCTGTTCTGGAAGGAGTCAACCCACATTCCCAGAGTCCCTACTGTGCCCCCTCCCCCACAGGGTGATGGTGGGGACTCAGATGTACTCAGGATGGCCCCCCACCTCCAGCCAGGTGGAGTGGACACACCCATCCCTAGGCAATGACCATCCAAGTGGGCAGGAGCTGAAGGAGCTTGGAGGGACATCCGACCCAGCCTGGGGGTCTGGAAGACTCAGGGGATCCCCGAATCGAAATCTGAAAATCTAGGTTAAACAAAGAGAAGGTCGTGTGAGAAAAAGATGGTGGGACGGGACACCTGGGTGGCTCAGTGATTGAGCATCTGCTTTTGGCTTAGGTCATGATCCCAGGGTCCTGGGATAGAGTCCCGCATCGGGCTCCCTGCAGGGAGCCTGCTTCTCTCTCTGCCTGTGTCTCTGCCTGTCTATCTCTGTGTTTCATGAATAAATAAATAAAATCTAAAAAAAAAAAAAAAAAAAAAAAAGGAAAAGATGGGGAAAGACCACGGAGGTCAGGAAGGAGCAGACTGGGTAGGGCTCTGCAGACCAGGGTTTTTCAAAATGTTTCGAATTTAACACCCTCGAGGCACAACAGAAGGCGTATTTTACTTGCAACCCAGCATGTGTATGAACAGGTGTGCACACACAGATAAAGTAAAATGCCATGACACAATACTTACACAATAATTACTTATACACTATGCTCTGATTTTTCTTTTTCAAGGTTTTATTTAACAGAGAGATAGAGCCAGAGAGCACAAGTGGGGAGAGTAGCAGGGGGGGGGAGTGGCAGGGAGCCTGGTGTGGAGCTTGATCCCAGGACCCCAAGATCATGGTCCGAGCCCAAGGCAGACGCTTAACCAATTGAGCTACCCAGGCACCCCTGCTCTTATTTAATATTCCTTGATTAACTGCTTGAGATGCCCTATTTTATATCTTACTAATAGATTGACACCCGAGGTTTTAAAATATAGATGTATAGACTGCTAAGAAGCCGTGCGCTCCCATCAGAGGAATGGAATTCTTTTTTTTTTTTTTTTAAGATTTTATTTATTTATTCATGAGAGACAGACAGAGAGAGAGAGAGAGAGAGAGAGAGAGAGAGAGAGAGAGAGTCAGAGACACAGGCAGTGGGGGAGAGGCAGGCTCTCTGCAGGAGCCAGATGTGGGACTCAATCCCGGGTCCCCAGGATCGTGCCCTGGGTTGAAGGCAGGCGCTCAACTGCTGAGCCACCCAGGCATCCGGAGGAGTAGAATTCTAGAAGCAGCAAGTATGATCATCTTCAGGGCTGGCTGGTCACTGATATTCCTGTTGCCCTCTCCTTCTGGGGGATGTGGTAAGATTTTACTTCCTTCCCTTTTTGCCTCAGAGCCCAGGAATCTGTATGTTAACATGCAAAGGAAGCATGTGATGAACTTGAGTCTTATCAAGTTACCCCTGATAAGACAGGACAGAGCCCCTTTGGCCACCGCAGTGACTGTGGCAGGACCCAGCTTGGGGTAAACCCTGTTAAATGCATGATTTTAATGAAAGCTGTGTGTTTTTCTGAAGATTTTATTTTATTCTGTTTTTATTTTTTTAAAATTTCTTTGTAAGTAGGCTCCACGCCCAGCATGGAGCCCAGTGTGGGGGCTTGAACTCATGACCCTGAGATCAAGAGTTGGGTGCTTACCCAATCACCCAGGCACCCCTGGATATTTTATTTTTAAGTAATCACTACACCCAACTTGGGACTCGAACTCAGGACTCCAAGACCGAGAGTCTCATGACCAGCTGAGCCAGCCAAGTGCCCCTCCACGTCATTTCTTGGCACTTTCTTCCTTGAATTTTCCACTCTAACCAATTGGACTGTTCTTGGTTTCATAAATTCCCACCTCCAGGCCTTTGCCCTTCCTGTGTCCTCTGCCTATGCGGGCTCCCTCTTTCCTTTGCTGGTTTGCTCTGACATCTTTCAAAATTCAGCTCAGAGGCCCCTCCTCCAGGAAACCCTCCCTGAACTCACTTCCCAGACTGGACTTCTGTCCTGGGCCCCTGTGTCCTGGGACTTCTCTCCTGGGGTCGTCATGGTCTGCCTCGCCCATTGGACTAGGAGCCCAGGAGGGCAGGAGTGAGGCCTGTCCCTGTCATTGCTGGGACCCCAGTGCCACTCAGTACAGGGCCAGGCACACAGTAGGTGCTCAGAAGAAGTTTGCTGAGCCCACAAATGTAAATCTGAGGGAGGAGCAGAGGCTGCGTCCTCCGAGAACTCTGATCACAGGTCTGATGGCAAAGGCTGGCACCCTGAAGTTAACTCAGTCCCACCTGCTGTCTGATACCCGGTCCTCCCACGGAGGACACCATTCCAAACAATACCCATTTCATAGATGGCGGACTGAGGCCACCAAGGTCCTCCCTGCTCTGTGCTGTCCACATTCCACGCTGCTCAGCCAGCCTCCTCCTGGCCCCTGTTGCCTCCTTCCCAGAGCCCCAGGCCTTTTCTTCTCTAACGATGAAATTTGAATCTGGGTAGGAGGTTTGGCTCTGCAGAAAGCAGGCTGGCTGAGACTAGTTGGTTTACTTGCCTCTCTAAGCCAGAGGAGGGAAGGGGTGGGACACTCCTGGCCAATCCTGGACCAAACCCTGAAACCTTCCCCTCTTGGCCCAGACTCACACCACACTTCCCGAAAGTTCTGGGATCCCAGCTCTCCTGAGGCCTGGAGACTCCTCCCTCCATCTTGCCTCCCCATCAGGCACCCCCCCTCTTGAAATGTGAGAGCAGCAACTAGGTGAAGGCTGGTGGCAGAGGCCCCTGCGGCCCAATGAGCCTGGGCCACTTCTCTATACCGAGGGCTCTGATTCTTGGGAGGGCTGCCAGAAGCTTCCCTGCCCCCAGCCTGGCCACCTGCTGCCACAGCACCTGAAACCCAGCTGCCAGGGTTGCACCCGCTGCCTCTCAGTCTCCCTTCGCCCAGTGGTCTCAAGGCATGAACACTTCAGGGGAGGCAGGTGGGGAGGTGGGAGCACCAGCCCATGAGTCTGTGTCTGCGGGGAAAATACAGAAAAAGCCTTTATTTTTATTTATTTTTTTTAAATTTTTATTTATTTATGATAGTCACAGAGAGAGAGAGAGTCAGAGACACAGGCAGAGGGAGAAGCAGGCTCCATGCACCAGGAGCCTGACGTGGGATTCGATCCTGGGTCTCCAGGATCGCGCCCTGGGCCAAAGGCAGGCGCCAAACCGCTGCGCCACCCAGGGATCCCAGAAAAAGCCTTTAAAAAAATATTTTATTTATTTATTCATGAGAGACACAGAGAGGCAGAGACACAGGCAGAGGGAGAAGCAGGCTCCCCGCGGGGACCCCAATGGGGGACTCTATTCCAGGACCCTGGGATCACCTGAGCTGAAGGCAGAGAGACGCTCAACCACTGAGCTACCCAGGAGCCCTGAAGCCTTTTTTTGCTTTCACTTTAGATAACACATTGATCTCAGGAAGTCACCACAGCTTAAGATACCAGGAGGCTGTCATTTGTCAGCTATGAGCCAAAGCACTTTGTGCACATGAACTTGGTTCATCCCTCCATGATCTCGGAGGCCAGATACCATTTCCATTTTGAAGCTGAACAAACCACGGGGCTCACACTGGAGCCACAAAGCCACGCTTTTGTTTCTGAAAGCAACCACTTTGAGCACCTTCTGTGGATTCTTTTCTTTTCTTCTCTTTTCTTTTTTTTTTTTTTAAGATTTTATTTATTTATTTATTTGAGAGAGAGAGAGAGAGAGAGAGAGAGAAAGGGAGGGAGTGCTCTCGTGTGGATTCTTGCAGAGATAATCAATACATTTGAGACAGAGGCTGTTCAATATTTGCTTTACCCCATAGAGGATGTATGCCCTGTCTTATACACCTTCTCCCACATCTTGTGTTTTCTCCTTAATGGTCTTTCTTGACACTTGATTTATTACTGAAACTGGCCCTCCACCCAGTTCCTCATCCGCCTCATTCTGTTTGACGTCTGTATTCCGTTCTGTGGATGTGTTTGTCGACTGACTAAATCAAGGAGTTACTGGATAGACAGATGTTCCAGCTGAAGAATTTGGACTTTATCCCAAGGGAAGCCACTGCGGCCAATCAGAGGGTGGGGTGACCAGGTTACATCCATGCTTGAGGACATTCTAGGCTCTTTTCAACTCCGAGGCTTTGCATGTACGGGTCCCTTTGCCTGGAATAGTGTCTCCTTGGGCTTGGTCCAACCCTTTGCTACCCAGCTGGGATGTCCCCTCCCCCAGGAAGCCCTCCCTGACCTCCAGGTTGGGTCAAGCATCCATTCTGGGCTCCCCATCTCTGCACTGCTCACTCTGTGTCATCACCTTTTGGGGATGGGTGGTCTCTACCCCATTGTCCTGTGAGTCCCCAGAGGACAGGGCCAGGAAGGTATTGGTCCCTGGCACCATTCATCACAGGGCCAACCATTGCGCTCAGGATAGATGGGGGTCCCTTGAAAGACATGCCTCTGCTTGGGGAGGAGCCAACTGCAAGGGTAGTCATGGTATCTGATAGGGGTTGAGGGCACAGGCTGGGGTCGGAGACACCTGGGTTCAAATTCCCTGCCCAGGTAGGGAGTTTGGGCCACAAGAAGTCTCAATACCCCAGGCGCTTCCCAATCAGTAAAACAAGAGCCATGAGGTCTTGAGGATTAGTGGAGCTAAGATAAGTTCTGATAGCACTTCAAACAGAGTGGAAGCCACTCCTCCTGCCACCTCAGGGCTTTGCACCTGTTCTTCCTTTTCTCTAGATGTTCTTTCCCGATTGAAGGCTCTTTCTTGTCATTCACGTCCCATTGCAAATGTCACCACCTCAGAGTGGCCACTCCTGACCACTCCACCTCTCTGCCTTACAATGCTTCAGTTTTCTCTAGAATCTACCCTCTGGTAGGCCAGGATTATTTTCCTGTCTCCCCTCACTAGAATGTTTGCAAGGAGTTGTGTCTTTCTTTTTCCTTCCTTCCTTCCTTCCTTCCTTCCTTCCTTCCTTCCTTCCTTCCTTCCTTCCTCTCTTTTTCTCACTGCCAAATCCCCACACTTGAACAGCACTTGGCCCTTAGTAAAGGCTCAGGAAATGTTTTTAAAGATTTTATTTATTTATTCATGACAGAGAGAGAGAGAGAGAGGCAGAGACACAGGCAGAGGGAGAAGCAGGCTCCATGCACCGGAAGCCCGATGTGGGATTTGATCCCGGGTCTCCAGGATCACACCCTGGGCCAAAGGCAGCGCTAAACCACTGGGCCACTGGGGCTGCCCATCAGGAAATGTTTTGAATCAAGGGTCACTGTGTGCACACTCAAATTTATGCTCACATGGGCTCCAAGACAAGTGAGAAACCCAATACTCAGCTGGTAAGTGGTGGAGTCGGGATTCGAACCCATGCTCCTGTAGCTTTAGTGCCCACACTTTCTAGCACACAGCCAAGCACACAGGAGCTGAGCAGGAGTTTGTTAAATGAATATGACTTCAGCCTGGGTGAGATGGGGGTGGGGGCTTTCGGAAGTAGCTGAGGATGGGAGAATATACGAGGGGAGATTGTTTGAGAGACACAGGAAGGAGGTCTACACAGGTGGACAGGTGCCTGGGTGACACGACTTCAGAGCCTGGGCAGATCCGGGCTCTCCTGGCGCCAATGCCTGAGATCCTGCAGGATGTCATTGGAAGTTCCCAAAGCTCCTTCCCAAGTGAGTCTGGGCCTAGGGCTGGCAGTGACCAGGAGGGAAAGCTCACTACTGGGGTCCAGCAGCACCCACACCTGGTCCAAGCCCAAACCATGTTCTTCAATAATAAAAATAGCAATTATAGTAATAGCTCCAGTTAACTTTTTAAAGGGCTAATCTGCATCCTGTCTAAATGCTTTAAACATGTGATCACATTTGATCCTCATGGCACCCAAGGAGTTGTGATCTATTCTTCTTCCATTTTATAGTTGTAGAGACTGAGGCTCACAGATGTTGTGACTTGCCTGGAGCCTCACAGCTGCCTCACAAGGAAGTTTCTAAGCTTATCACAGTCTTTGAGCAAATGTGAATGCCTGAAATGTCCTCAGAGAACACGACAGCTGGGGAAGGAATTAGGATTTCCTTTTTTTTTTCCTTTTTGAAGATTTATTTATTTAAGAGAGAGAGAGAGAGAGAGAGAGAGAGAGCATGAGCACGAGCAGGAGGGCCAGAGGAAAAGAGAATCTCAATCAGACTCCATACTGAGTGCAGAGCCCAACTCAGCACTCGATCTCACAACCCCGAGATCGTGACCTGAGTGGAAACCAAGAGTCAGTTGCTCAACCAACTGCGCCACCCAGGCACCCCAAGGAATTAGGATTTCAACACTGCTGTGAGGGGTAGGGAATCGTGATGGATTCACTGGAAACAACTCCAATAAGAAATTCTGGGAGGCAACCCAATGGGTAGGGTTAGGAACTTGGGAGGCAGGCATGCAACTCCCAGCCTTCCCAGGTGTAGCCTTAAGGTGAATGACTTCCTTTGGCCGTAAGCCCCAATTTTGTGCATCTGAAGAATGGGTATAATAGTGAGATCTACCTCACCAAGCAGTTATGAGGATTCCAGTGAAATCAGGCCTATGCATTTGTCAAAAATCAGTGAATGGCACTTGCAATCTATGCATTTCATCGTAGGTACATTTTACCTAAAAGAGAAAAAAAAAACGGGGTGCCTAGATGGCTCACTTGGTTAAGCTACTGGCTCTTGATCTTAGCTCAGGTCTTGATCTCAGAGTCGTGGAGCCTACTTAAAAAATACGTATGGAAAAAAAATTAAAAAAAATATGTATGGGTAAGTATTTGGTGAAAACATTTCTAAAATTATTAGCACAGGGACACCTAGGTGGCTCGGCGTCTGCCTTTGGCTCAGGGCTTGATCCCAGGGTCTGGGATCGCGTCCCACATCAGGCTCCTGAGGAAAGCCTGCTTCTCCCTCTGCCTGTGTCTCTGCCTCTCTCTCTGTCTCTCATGAATGGAAGGGTAAAGTCTTAAAAAAAAAAATCATTAGCACAGTTGTTAGATTGAATTCTAATTTTTAATGGGCGAATGGTGACTTACATACCAGGGTAAGTGGATTACAATCCTAAGAACAGCTGTTATTATTATTTTTTAAAATATTTTATTTATTTATTCATGAGAGAGAGAGAGAGAGAGGAGAGAGAGAGGCAGAAACATAGGCAGAAGGAGAAGCCAGCTTATTGCAAGGAGCCCCATGAGGGACTCTATCCTGGACCCTGAGATCACACCCTGAGCCCCCTGAGCTGAAGGCAGACACTCAACCACTGAGCCAACCAGGGGTCCCTAAGAACAGCTGTTTTGGGGGTACCTGGATGGCTCAGTAGTTGAGCATCTGCCTTTGGTTCAGGTTGTGATCCCGGGATCCTGGGTTCGAGTCCCCGCATCGGGCTCCCCACAGGGAGCCTTGCTTCTCCCTTTGCCTATGTCTCTGCCTCTCTCTCTGTGTCTCTCAAGAATAAATAAATAAAAATCTTTAAAAGAAAAAAAACAGCCGTTATTGATGTGTTGGGTTCTGGACAGTGAACATTTATTTAAAAAAAATTTTTTTTAAAGATTTTATTTATTTGAGGGTCTTCTGGGTGGCTCAGTGGATTAAATGTCTGCCTTTGGCTCAGATCATGATTCTAGGGTCCTGGGATTGAGCCCCGCATCTCAGCGAGGAGTCTGCTCGTCTGTCTCCCTCTGCCTGCTGCTCCGCTTTCTTGTGCTCTCTGTGTCAAATAAGTAAATAAAATCTTTTCAGAATTATTTATTTGAGAGAGAGCATGAGTGAGCATGAGCATGGGGGAGGGGTGGAGGGAAAGGTAAGAGCAGACCCCCCACTGAGCAGGGGACCCCCCCCCCCCCACACACACACTGGGCTCAGTCCCAGGACCCTGGGATCATGACCTGAGCCCAAGGCAGATCCTTAACCGACTGAGCCACACATGCAGCCCTAAAAAAATTTTTTTTAAAGATTTATTTATTTACTCATGACAGATACACACACACTCATAGAGGCAGAGACACGGGCAGAGGAGAAGCAGGCTCCATGCAGGGAGCCCGACGTGGGACTCTCGATCCCGGGTCTCCAGGATCACGCCCTGGGCTGAAGGCGGCGCCAAACCGCTGAGCCACCCTGGCTGCCCTTTTTTTAAGATCTTATTTTTAAGTAACCTCTACACCCACCGTCTGGCTCCAACCTACAGCCCGGAGATCAAGAGTCGCGCTCTCCACCCACTGAGCCAGCCAGGCGCCCCGGGAACATTTAGTTTTTGAATTATTAACACTATTGAATAAATAGCTCCATCTCATTTAAATCTTACACCAACCATGTGTGGGATGGGCTTTAACAATCTGCATTTTACGTGAGTTTCGAGAGGCGGCAAAAGACCAAACTCCGGGCGGAGGCGCTGCAGGCCGGGGGAGCCACCTGGGGCTCCCTTGCACTCTCGAGACCCTCACGGCCAAGGACCGCCGTGGGTTACCCGCTCCCACTCACGTCCGGATTCCTTCCGCGGGAAGGAAAAAAAGCGCGTCCCGTCAACGCCCCGCCCCCAGCGGGCCCGCCCCCGCCCCCGCCCCTCGGCGTCCGGGGCTCCCGAGGTAGCCGGCTGCGAGTCGGCCTTCTAAGGGTGACCGGGCAGGGCTCTGGCCTCAGCCCCACCTCTCGCTCGCGGGAGGGCTCCGGGGCGCCTCCGCCAATGGGCGCCCGTGGTCCGCTCCCCGCCTTCTCAGGCCTCGCCCCTGCCCTTAATCCCCGCAGCTTCCGCCAGGCGGGCTCAGAGCCACGCGGCGCGCCCGCGAGCTTCCCCCCGGACCGCGGCTGTTACATCCATCCCGGGGTCCCCAGTCGCCGCCTTCCGCGCGCGCCCGGGGGCCTGGATCTCCCCTCCCTCCCGGACTCAAGAGCCCGGCTCTCCTCCTCCCGGAGCTCCATCTCCCGCCCCCCGACTCAGCCTCCCCAGCCTCCGTTTCCAGGACCCCGGCACCCCGAGATCCCTCGCCCCCCGGATCTGCGCTACCAGGACCTGGCTTCCTGAGGACCCCTGCCGCTTGCACGCCTTGAGCCCTCATCGCCGAGGACCCCAGGTCCCAGCCTGATAAACTCCTGCTTTCCCATCCCTAGGGCCGAGGAACCCAGGGGTCCAGATTCCGGGCGCCGGGCGCAATCTGGAAGAGCTGGGATCTCAGACTCTCCAGGAACCAAGGCGCCGTGAACTCCCGGCCCCCGGGAACCCTCCAAAGTTCCCGGCTCCAGGCTGTTACAAAACTCTCGGTTCTAAGGAACGCACGTCCGCGCGCCGGGAAGGAGCCCCAGGCGCGCGCCCCGCTTCCAGGCGCTCAGGAGCCCCGGGGCGCTCATCATG
Organism: Vulpes lagopus; assembly: GCF_018345385.1. Taxonomy (NCBI): domain Eukaryota; kingdom Metazoa; phylum Chordata; class Mammalia; order Carnivora; family Canidae; genus Vulpes; species Vulpes lagopus. The sequence continues at coordinate 165,692,911 of NC_054825.1, forward strand.
GTGGCCGATCCGCCCCGGGGAGACCCCAAGGGGCTCGCGGCGGCTGAGCCCACCGCGAACGGTGCCCCGACGTTGGCCCCCCTGGAGGACCCTGGCGCGACCCGAGGCGGCCGCTGCGGCTCCCGGGACCGGGTGCGCCGCTGCCTTCGCGCCAACCTGCTGGTGCTGCTGACGGTGGTGGCCGTGGTGGCCGGCGTGGCGCTGGGTATGGGGGTGTCGAGGGCCGGCGGTGCGCTCGCTCTGGGTCCCGCGCGCCTGGCAGCCTTCGCCTTCCCCGGGGAGCTGCTGCTGCGCCTGCTGAAGATGATCATCTTGCCGCTGGTGGTGTGTAGCCTGATCGGGGGCGCCGCCAGCCTGGACTCGAGCGCGCTCGGCCGCCTGGGCGCCTGGGCGCTGCTCTTTTTCCTGGTCACCACGCTGCTGGCGTCTGCGCTCGGCGTGGTCTTGGCGCTGGCGCTACAGCCCGGCGCCGCCTTCGCCGCCATCAACGCCTCGGCCGCCGCCACCGGCGGCGTGGAAGAGGCCCCCGGCAAGGAGGTCCTCGATTCGTTCCTGGATCTCGTGAGGTCAGAGCCCCCTCCCCGCCCGGTGGAGTCGGGGATGGTGGTTGGCGGGAGGAAAGGGGGTGCCTCAGCCACGTGGGGAGGGGACACGTGTTAGGGAGGGCGGGAGGGCATCCCCAGGGCCTGAGAGAGACCGGATCGGATGGTGAGGGACGGTGACGGTGGCCCTTTGTCAGAGTCCAGCGCTGAGGACAGAGCCCTGGGGAAGGAGGCTTCTAATGTGGGCGCCTGGGGACATGAGTGGGTACCCTAAAGAGGGTGAGAGGCCAAGAAGTCTTATGCTTGGGAGTTTGGGGGCAGGGAGGGGACATAAGAGGGTCTGCTGTGAGGACAGAGGATGAGTGGGGGGGGGGCGCTTGGAAGGGGATTTGGGGGCTGTTAAGGGCCTCAGGATGGTGGTTCTGGATCCAGGGTCAGAGGGCTTAGTTCCTTTGTGTAAGGAGCCCCTGGGGGACCTGAGGAGATCTGGGTGACCTCCACAGGCCCCATTTCCCAGCCCCAGTGCTCCCCAGGCTACGTGTCACCCTGTCTTAACGAGGTTCTTTTCTCAGCCTCCCATCCCCGCCCAGTTCAGCGGGGCCCTGGCAGCTTCCCTTTTATATGTTCCTGCTAAACCCTACCACCTCCAAGGACTTTCCATTCCATTTCCTCCTGTCTGGGCTTTCCCTCCATCCGCCCCCCAACCCCTCTAGGCTGCACAGAAGGGGGCCAGTTTAAAAAGGAGCAGACTCCTTTTCTTCTGATCTTTGCTCTCTGCCCAAGAATGGCACACACCCCACCCCACCCCACCCCCCCATTTTGAGGAGGGCAGACCCCTGCGTTTACATGGCCTGGCCTTTGGGACCTGCTGATTCAATGTCTCCAGGTTGGTAGGGGACTTCCTGGAAGTGGGGAGAGGAAATGATGAGTCACGGAACTGGGTTCTCCCAGCCGTCTGGGGTATCTGTGCCCGCGGAGATGCTGAGATGAGAGCCCTCGGGGAGGGCTTGGTGTCCAGAAGCTGCAGTGGGTGGGTGCCTGTTGGCTGGGGGAGATTAGCTGGGTTCTGATCCAGCGCTGCCGGGCCTGGGTGGGTATAGGCCTACTGGCCAATGGACACACCCACTGGGAGGCTGTTTTTGTGCACAGGCTTCCCCTTGTGCCAAAATAGAAGTAACACGCACACTGGGCCAGCTCCTCGGAGACTTAGCTGGAACATCTCAGAGCCACACAACTTTATAGCCAGTTGACACACAGCTGGACACAGGCACTCAGACACACAGACACTCAGCCACAGATGGGACCTCTCTCTCTCTCTCTCTCTCTCTCTCTCTCACACACACACACACGCACACACACGCGCACGCGGTATACTAACATCCCTTTACACAGCCACTCACTGATGCCAATAACTACACCAGTGCAGCGAGAGTTGCCTAAACATTCATGCTCAAGACCACGAACATACCCAACTCTGTCCCACATATCTGAACACGAACCTGCACCCCCAACCGGATACCAATGCTTGAGAAACTGTATACAGGCCCACAACACAGCTGTTCACCATATCACTAGGGAGGGAGGACACCAGAACATGGCATGGTTAGAACCACGCAGACAGCTGGCTGGGTTCAAATCCCAGCTTGGCTATCTCCTGGCTGGGCAAGTTTCTTTCCCTTTTTGTGCCTTGGTTCTCTTTTCTAGAAAATGGGGAGGAAAGGGTGTTGTCAGGAGGATTAAATGGGTGGATTTAGGGGCGCCTGCCTTGGTGTTGATCCGTCAGGTCTCGATCTCAGGGTTGTGAGTTCAAGCCCTGCTCTGGGATCCAAGCTGGGCATGGAGCCTATTTAAAAAATACAAAATAAAAATAAGTGAGTGGATTTATGTCATGCACAACAGGGGAGACTACAGACCCATTTGCTGTAACTTTCATCCCACTCAGACACAAGAGGCTGTTGAGGCACAAGAGGCTGTTGTTCAGCACCCTGACCGGCTCAGTGGGGTTTAATGTGTGCTGCTGCACAGATACACATTCATGACACACACAGCCATCCCTTGTCTCTCTCTCTACCTCTTTCGGAGGCACCCAGACCTTCCCCAAACCCTCTGACCCACTCAGACCGGCCCCAAGGCCCCCAGGGCCAAAGGGTTTCTCAGCCCTGCAGGAGGAAGTGGCTGATGCAAGATGCTCTGGGTATTAAGTTTGCTCCCTGGGGTGGAGCTGAGGCCCCGGTGACTGCCCCAGCCTGCCTTGGGAGGCCAGCATTCCTCACCTTAAATCCACAATCCCTTGGGCCTAGCATGCCAGCCTCTCTACCTCCTGGAAAAGTGTGCAGGTCAGGGCTCAGGTCTACCTGAACACACCTGGCCTGAGGCATAGGTGGGGACCACATTTGGGTGCCAATGGGGCCTCCCAAGTTTGCTTCCATCCCAAGAGGCCAATTCAGTCCCTCACATCCCCCCCAACTCCCCCCTGTGGTTTTTAATAACATGCCCCCCTCCCTGTCTGTCTCTACAGAAATATCTTCCCCTCCAACCTGGTGTCCGCAGCCTTCCGCTCAGTGAGTCCTTGGGGGTATGTCCCGAGGGGTGGGGGTGGGCAGGGAGGGACACAAGCCCCTGGCAGCCCCTAGGCACCTGCTTTTGGGTGGTGCCTGGAAAAGCAGATGTGCCCCTGCATTTATGAATGGGATTATAGGGTTCTAGGGTAGCCTCTGAAACCATCCATGCCTAATTCTCCTAATTGAGAAAGGAGACTATGGTTTCTGAGCCCCATCCGGGTTCTAATTCAAGCTTTGTGATCCTGGGCAAGTGCCTTTTCCTCTCTGAGCCTCAGTTTCCGCCTCTGGAAAACAGGCATATGGTATGAACATCCTACCTCAGCAGGGTTGCAGGCAGGATGCAAGGCGATTGGTTGTATTTGGGGGGTGCTTAGGGCCGGCTTTGAGCACTGTTAGTGCCAGGATGGAGTGGGGGAGCCTCGGTGGCAATTGATACTGACTCTTGTCCACCCCCACCTGCAGTACAGTACCACCTATGAACAAAGATGGATCAACGGAACCATGGTGAAGGTGAGAGCAGGGGCAGGGGGGTGGGGCCCCATCCATTGGCCCATTTGGGGTTTTTCCATTCTGTTCCCACCACAGCCTGGGTTTGCTCCCTGGGGCTTCTGACACTTGGTGGTACTTATTTTATACTCTCAGTAGCCACCGCCCAGTTTCCGGTTTCTCTGTTTTGCCCCCTGCTCCCTGGTCCAAGCTTCTCTTCTGCTCCCACCCCACTTGCCCCTGCCCCCTGTCCAGTTACCTTCCCCCTGCAGCTCCCTCTCACCCACCTACCCTCAACCTGGCACAATGTATTCTTTCCAAAGCACAAACCTGACCCTGTCTCGCCCCCTACCCACGGCCCCTTTATGCTCCCCACGGCCCTCGGAAGAAGGCCCAGGCTCCTTGCTCCAATCCGTGAGGCCCTGCGATGTCAGGCTTCTGCCCAGCTGCCCACCCAGCCTCGTGTTTTAGCTCTGGCTGGCCTATCCCAGCCACAGTGGATTTCTCTCTGTCCCTTGAGTGCCCAAGGCTCTCTCATTTCCAGACTGATGCACATTGTTTCCCCTCTCTCGAACCTTCTGCCACCTGTCTTTACCTGGTCAGTCCTCTTGTTCTCCAGATCTCTTGGCCTCTTCCTCTGCAGAGGCCTCCCAGACTCCTTCCTCCTGGCCCCCTCCCCGAAGCTGGCATCCTCCCTCAGTTCCCACACTCCCCTGGGTTTCCCCATTCTCCAGTCACTCTGGCTGGCCTCTGGTGACAGGTCTATTTCTCCTGGACCCAGACTGAGAGCCTTGGGAGGAAGAGACAAATGAGCTCCAGGAGCTGTCTTGTCTGCGTTGGGTCCCAGCAAGGCCCCAGACAGGCCCTTAGAAACTGTGCAAGTTGACTGAGCATCTTCCCTTCCTTCCCACTCTGTTCCTTGCCCAAAGGTGCCCATTGGGGAGGAGGTGGAGAGTATGAACATTCTGGGCCTGGTGGTATTTGCCATTGTCCTTGGTGTGGCCCTGCGGAAGCTGGGGCCTGAGGGAGAGCTGCTCATCCGCTTCTTCAACTCCTTTAATGATGCCACCATGGTGCTGGTCTCCTGGATCATGTGGTAGGTGGTGGGAGGGGTGTGGGGGAGCAGTAGGATGCGGGATAGGGCAACCCTCCATCTGTTCCTCAGAGCCACACAGCCTGGATTCACACCAAGTGTTGCCCATTGCCAGCTGTGTGACTTTGAGCAAGTGACCTACCCTGTCTGTGCCTCAGTTTCTTCATTAGAAGATGAGGATAGGACAGTGCTGTATTACAGGGGAACAGAGACCAATTGAGCACCTTCCCAATCCTCTTTTTTTTTTTTAAGATTTTATTTATTTATTAATGAGAGACAGAAAGAGAGAGAGAGAGAGAGAGAGAGGCAGAGACCCAGGCAGAGGGAGAAGCAGGCTCCATGCAGGAGCCCGACATGGGACTTGATCCTGAGACTCCAGGATCATGCCCTGAGCTGAAGGCAGATGCTCAACTGCTGAACCACCCAGGGATCCCCTCTCAGTCCTCTTAGAAGGTAACAAGAAGCCAGCTGAGCTGTGGCCACAGCTTAACAAATGCATCTCCATTGAAGAAAATTTTATTATTATTATTATTTTTTTTTCCATTGAAGAAATTTGCATGTGATCAAACATCTGAGTTATCATGAAGATGACATGAGTAATAGGAGATCTAGGTAAAGCACTTGTAAAGTGTTTTAAATGATTAGCACCTCCTGAGCATTTACTTAATGTTAGCTGATTATCATTATGAGTTTTGTTAAACCTCAGATAACGGGGACACACACACACACACACACGCGCGCAGGCCTCTGGCTTCCACCCTGCTCTTTCCCAGCCTCCTCTTCACATCATCCCACGCTGATTCTCAGGACCTACCATAGTTCTAGAAGGTGGGAAGTCAGAGAGATGCCAGGTTTGCTGCGTTTTTGACCAATCCTATCCTCCCTCCCCATCCCAGTTCTGGTGTAGCTGACATCTAAGAAACTGCTGTGCAGAATTGAGTGCACTCTGCCAGAGAGTCAGGGTAGTGGTTAAGAGCAGGCCCCTTGCCTCTTCCCACTTGTGTACCCTAGAACAAGTTACTTATCTCAGTCTGCCTTGGTTTCCCTACCTGGAAAATGGGACTGATAGTACCAGCCACAAATGAGTGTAAAGTTCTTGGGACACCACCTGACCTATAGCATGCCTATAATAAATAGTATCAGCTAATATTTATCAAGTATGTCACTTTGTATAACTTCTAGGCACAACCCACTGGCCAGAGCTTGGGCGTTTGGCCAAAACTAGCTGCACAGATGGCTGGGAAATGGGCCCTTTCTTCTGTTACCCAAAGAGATGAAGGAATTTGGGAGACAGCCATCATGATCAAACCGGGAGGCAGTCTGGGGAGGCCCCCTAGCTGGGAGACATGAGCACCCCTGGGAGCTTTACTCCAGGAAAGGGTGATAATAATTCCAGCAGAAGTTTATAGATCACTTATTGTGTACAAAGAGCTTTCAAGTCATTTCACCTGGCACCTCATTTCCTCCAACATTCCTATGAGGCCAGTAGCCTTAAAGTCCCTGTTTTACAGACCTATTAGATTTTAATTCAACTATAGCTACAGAGGAGCTTTTGTGGGATTGTGGTAAAGATTCATTCATGTTCAAGGGCTCACTCAGCCCATCATAAATGCTTCATATCTGTGGGCTGTTATTAAGACATGAGCCACAGACTTCATTTCTCATGATGTGGTGAGAGATTGTATTGGTTTAAATCATCCTAGCTGCTTTAACAAACAAACCCGGGAAATGTAAATGACTCATGGAGGTCAGGTTATTTTGTTTTGTTTTTTTAAGATTTTATTTATTTATTCATGAGAGGCAGAGACATAGGCAAAGGGAAAAGCAGGCTCTCTGCGGGGAACCTGATGTGGGACTCGATCCCAGGATCATGACCTGAGCCGAAGGCAGACACTCAATCACTGAGCCACCTAGGTGCCCCTGGAGGTCAGGTGTTAAGACCAAATCTGGCAAATGGCGATAGAAGCCTCCAGGCTTCTTTTATCCCTGCTGTACTATTTTCAAGGGGAAAGAGCTGGGACGGTGGCAGGGAATGTGCCAGAGCTTCAGCACACATTGCTCTGGGTGTTTCCTGCCCTCGAGGGAGGCTGTGATCAGGCTGTGTACCGAGCACAAAGCCTGGTCCTCCCGGATGGCACATGGTCAGAGGCTGTAATCTGTCTCCTGCAATTAGGTATGCCCCTGTGGGCATCTTGTTCCTGGTGGCTGGCAAGATTGTGGAGATGGAGGATGTGGGGATGCTCTTCGCTAGTCTTGGCAAATACATCCTGTGCTGCCTGCTGGGCCACGCCATCCATGGGCTCCTCGTGCTGCCCCTCATCTACTTCCTCTTCACCCGCAAAAACCCCTACCGCTTTCTGTGGGGCATCATGACAGCGTTGGCCACTGCCTTCGGCACCTCTTCTAGGTATGGCCTTGGGGCAGACTAGTCCAGGATTTTTAAACTAAGGGGCCTGAAGTGGGCATCAGATATCTGTAGACCTTTGAAATTTTGTGTTTGGGGACACTGGATCTGGATACAGAGGCCATATTTTTGTGAGTTTCTGATAAGGTCCAGCAACATCCCCCCACGTCCCCCATTAGAAAACCACTGGGTTAGAGATTTCTTCTTCCCTTCCTGAGAATTTCTCCTCCCGGACAAGGCCTGGCCCTGGGGGAGCGGTGGGTAGTGGTCTAGTGCTCCCTGGATCCAGCCTCTGGGAGCCCTTTCCACCCTCTTCTAGGTATTTTGTCCACCTGTGTCCTCAGAACCCGGCCCTCCCGCACAGCAGCATCCCACAGAAGCCTGTTATTGGTGGAGGTCCATTATTGGTAGAGCAGGGAGGGGGTGTGGGTCAGTGAGCTCCTAAGCATTGTAGAAATTAGGTTGGGATTTTTGTGTGTATTTTGAAGGACAGCAGTCTGTACTCTCCCAAGGGGCCCAAGACTCATAAATTATGGAATGCAGGCATTCTACAGGACCCTGGGTGCCGCTGGCTCTGGGAGAAGGGCATGGAGAGCAGGGGAGAGCTGTGGGTGGAGCCAGTGGGTGTGGTTGGGCGGGACTTCATGGGGGTGGGTGGGGCTGCGCTGACACCACGCCCCCCTCCCGCCCCAGCTCGGCCACGCTGCCTCTGATGATGAAGTGCGTGGAGGAGAAGAATGGTGTCGCCAAGCACATCAGCCGCTTCATCCTACCCATCGGTGCCACCGTCAACATGGATGGTGCGGCGCTCTTCCAGTGTGTGGCTGCAGTGTTCATTGCACAGCTCAACCAGCGATCCCTGGACTTTGTGAAGATCATCACCATCCTGTGAGTGTGGGTGCGGCGGCCATAGGGACCCCCGGCCCGTCTGACCCCCTCTCCTGAGAGTGCACGCCGGGCTCCCATGGGAGCAGGGCTCCCGTGACAGCTTCTCCTGCTAGCTACCAAGGCTTCTGACCCTGACCTCCCCTTGCTTCCCCCAGGGTCACCGCCACGGCGTCCAGTGTGGGTGCTGCCGGCATTCCCGCTGGAGGGGTCCTCACTCTGGCCATCATCCTGGAGGCAGTCAGTCTGCCCGTTCAGGACATCTCCTTGATCCTGGCTGTGGATTGGCTAGTGTAAGTGTGGGTCTGGGGCTTTGGGAGTCTAATGGGTATCCCTGGGAAAAGGGGATTGAGCAAGAGGGTCATTGAGAGGGAGTAAGAAGAAGAGAGGAAGAAGGGGTGATATCTTGATCCTTCTAGTCAGAGGGAAGGAAGGGATCTTGGGGGGGGGTCTCTCTCTCTCTCTCTCTCTCTTTTTTTAAATCTAAGAAGAATCCCAGAGAGAGTGTGCCCTAGTGGTGAAGAGTAGACTCTTAGGCCAGGCTGCTTGTGTTCAAATCCTAGTGCCACCTCTGCTAGCCCTTATGACCCTGCTTGAGTACTTCATCTCTCTTATCTCAGTTTCTCCATCTGTAAAAGGGAGGGACTAGCCTCTCTTTGAGGATCAGATGACATAAACATGTAACTCCATTATAAGAGCCCCTGGTAAACAGTTAATGCTGTGTCATTGTTGGCAATCACCGTTGTGCTATTAAGAGCATTAACGATTGGAAAAGTTTGGTCTCACAAGTTTAAAACAAGAGTTACTGTTTCTCAGCCACATCACTCCTAGGTATAATGCCAAGAGAGTTGAAAACATATTCACAAAAACTTGTACATGAACATTCATAGTGGCGTTATTCGTGATAGCAAAAAGGTAGAAACAACCCAATGTCCATCAACTGATGAATGGATACATAAAATATTATATATCCAGAACAATGGAATATTATTCAGCCATAAAGTGAAATGAAGCACAGACACATATTTAGACGCTACCACATGGTGAGCCCTTGAAAACCTCATGCTAAGTGAAAGAAGGTGGACACAAAAGACCACATATCATATGAATCCATTTCTATGTGATGCCCAGAATAGGCAAATCGACAGACAGTAGATTAGCAGTTGCCAGGGGCTGGAGAGGAGGGAATGGGAGATAACTGCTTGGTGGGTGTGGGAGTGTTTTTAGAGTGATGAAAACATCCTGGAATTAAATATCAGTGATGGTCATACAACTCTGAATATACTAAAAAACACTGGGGTGGAAGGGAGTGGAGGGGGGGAGAAGAGGGAGAGGGCGAGAGAATTGTAAGTGGGCTCCACGCCCAGCACAGAGCTCAAGGCAGGCTCGATCTCACAACCCTGAGATCATGACCTGAGCCGAAATCGAGTTGGACGCTCAACTGACTGAGCCACCCAGGTGCCTCTGGATTGTATACTTTGAAAGGGTGAATTTTATGGTATGTGCCCTATAGCTCAATTTTCTCAAATGGCACACACAAGGTATAAGGAGAAAGCAAAAAGAGATCTTGTATTATAAAGAGAAAGGCCCGAATGAGAAAGTATTTCGAGGGGAAGAGGAGAAGTGGCATAGGTCTTCTGAGTCCCCAAGAAAAGGGTAGAGTGACTTTTTGATGTTCCAGGAGAAACAAATTTTGTGTCTTATTGGAAGAATTGTTTGGGTTCCTGGGAGGTTGGAGGAAGAAATCTTTGGAGTTCTGAGAAAGAGAGAGTATAATGGGATACTTTGGGATTCCATGGGAAAGAAGAGAGGTATTCTGGGTGAAAAGATCTTTGAGGTGTTATTTTTATTTTTTTAAGATTTTATTTATTTTTTTTATTCATGAGACACACAGAGAGAGGCAGAGACATAGGCAGATGGAGAAGCAGGCTCCCTCTGGGAAGCCTGATGCGGGTCTCTATTCCAGGACCCTGGGATCATGACCTGAGCCAAAGGCAGACACTCAACCACTGAGCCACCAGGCGTCCCCATCTTTGAGATTCTAAGAAGAAGGGTTATCTGGCATCCTGGAAGGATGGAGGGATAAGCTGAGTCTAGGAGTAGAACAACATCCCATGAAGGAAGATGCGATGGGGACTCCTAGTTTTGTGGGGGGAGAAGTGGGGGGTTGGACACTACCCTCTCCCCTCCCACTCACTTTCCTGTCACTCCTGCCCCTTCAGAGACCGGTCCTGTACTGTCCTCAACGTGGAAGGTGATGCCTTTGGTGCAGGACTCCTCCAAAACTATGTGGATCGCACAGAATTGCGGAGCTCGGTGCCAGAGCTGATCCAAGTGAAGAGTGAGACGCCCCTGTCTCCACTGCCTGTCCCCACTGAAGAGGGGAACCCCCTCCTCAAACAGTGTCCAAGACCTGCCGGGGATGCGGACCCCTGTGAGAAGGAATCAGTTATGTAAACCCCACAGGGACTTTCCCTACCCTGATTGGGGCACTCTGGATATTGCGATCACAAACTGGGGCTCTGGAGGCCCTGCTGCACACTCAGGACATCCAGAGGCTCCAGCCTCTCCCCCTGCCCCCTCCACCAACATCAGATCTGGGAGGCCTCAGTGCTGGGGTGTATGTATGTGTGTGTCTCTCACCAAATCTTCCCCAGTTCTCAATTCCCATTCCCACCCAAGGCTAGGAAACAAAGATGGAGAATTAGTGTAGTAATGTCCTTCTGGACATTATTACAGGGCACAGGGCACAGGTCACCACGTGGATTTCTGCCCTCTTTGAGGGAAAGGATATTCCAATGGGTAGCTGGCTCCTTTGCTGGTCATTTTTGTGGTTGAGTGTGTGTGTGTGTTTGTGTGTGTGTGTGTCTGGTGACTCTACGGTAATCCCACCTTGTCCCCAGGACCTCTGTTCCTTCTACAGTAACAAACACTCCAGGGGACCCTGCTGGGGTGGGGGTGGGGGCGCAAGGACAAAGACTGCTGTCACTCCAAAGGACATTTTTGAGCAATAAATTGTCAAGTATATCTCATCGGATCTTTTTAAGACAAACAGCATGAGCTACACAGAAAAAACAAACATGATAAATAGGACTGCTTGAGATAAAATGTTCATCCAAAACACCATTGGGAAAAATCCGTGATGAGATAGCACTGCGCACATCTGTTGGAGTGGCAAAAAGCAAGTACAAAGCGTGGCCGGGGAAGCCAAGCAGCGGAACAGAGCCCCATGCACCGCTGATGGGAATACTTAACGGTCCAGACCCTTTGGGAACTCCCTGGGCAGTTTTTTATCAAGTTACCATAGTTACACTTACTAAACAGCTTCAAGAGTCCCACTTACCAAAGAGAAAAGAAAACTGCTCACCCAAAGCCCACTACACAAATGTCTATAGCTGCACTTTCCACAAATTGCCAAAATTTGGAAATGAGTCAATTGATATATCCGGATGGATGATATATCATCCTTCCTGTGATGGATGGCCATTCAGGAAAAAAAAAAAAAAAAAAAAAGTTTGATCTTTCAATCTGGATGCATCCCACGGATAACATTTTGAGTGAAAGTTGCTGGAAACTGCTCATGCTGTACAGTTCCATTTATATGATGGTCTGGAATGGGCAAAACTGGTTTATAGTGAGAAATCCAAACAGATGACCTGGGGGGGTGGGGGCTTAGGGAAACTGGGAATTTTCCCCGGGAAGGGGCACAGGGAAACTTCATGAACTAGGAAATGTTCCATTTCTTTTCTTTTATTCATGAGAGACACAGAAGCAGAGACACAGGCAGAGGCAGAGGGAGAAGCAGGCTCCTTGCAGGGAGCCCAACCTGGGACTGGATCCTGGGTCTCCGGGGATCATGCCCTGGGCAGAAGGCGGCGCTAAACCGCTGAGCCACCCGGGCTGCCCCTCCCCCCCCCCTTTTAAACCCAGAATTTGCTGTTTCTTTTTTTTTTTTAAAGATTTATTTATTTATTCATGATAGACATAGAGAGAGAGGCAGAGACACAGGCAGAGGGAGAAGCAGGCTCCATGCCGGGAGCCCGATGTGGGACTCGATCCCGGGACTCCAGGATCTTGCCCTGGGCCAAAGGCAGACACTAAACCGCTGAGCCACCCAGGGATTCCCCCCTTTTTTTTTTTTTTAAAGATTTATTTATTGAATTTGCTGTTTCATAAAAATACGCTGTATGACCTCTTCTAAGTCCTGTTTGAGTCCAGGATGTGGGTGACACCAATTGCGGCTCACCTGCTCTAGATCCTGTCCTGTACATTGCTGAGACATGCTGCACATTACTGATCATTATCTCGCCCTTCCCAGGGCTCTATGTAGACTGCCAGGGCCTGGAGGCACGACCAATCTGAGTCCACAATTATAGATGATATCTTGAGTGTCTTCAGCTTTTTTTTTTTTTTTTTTTTTTTGGTTTGTTTAGTTCCATCTCATGATCATTGCAGCGTGGAGGGGAAATAATTCATATCGGGTTCTGTGTAAAATTGTTGTGTATTGCACACAAACATAACCACTAATGAGTTCATTAAGTGTTGAATAATGAAGTAATTGGCGTTTTCAATGCTTTCTATTATGCAAAAATCCTTGGTGGGTGGTTATAAAAGTGTTGAAGAGTTTTAATGTTATTTGGGGATATTGGTTGGGGTTTTTGGAAGGAGCTGGGAATGCATTATTTTCCCCACTTAAAATAGTTGTTTATCCTCAAATTTTCTATTTAATGCTTTTGGGAAATGGATTAGATTTGGATAATGAAGGATGCCTATTTAAGGAGATACACACACGCATCTAATATATTGCATATGCTATTACACAATGTATACATATGAGGAAATCCATAACTCGGCCAAGTTCCACAGAACAGTATTTCCGCTTTTTTTTTCTACTTCATTTTTAAAAGTTGCTGGGTACATGTCACTAATTTGCCTAAGATGCTGATCTGGGTGATATTAATAGTCTGGAACCATTTCAAGTCTCATGAGTGTGGACAGGGGCTCCCAGACCCAGTCCCCACTGGGACGCGCACTCCCATGAGGGAGCCACCTCTGTCCTTTTCACCACTGTAAGCCCAGAGCACAGCATGGGGCCCAGCACAGGATAAGCATTCAATAAATATTTGCAGAATGAATGAACTGAGCTCCAGCCACAGAGCTGCCTGGCTAGAAGAGGTTGTTCCCCTGGTTGAGATCCTGCTTCTGCTACCTGCCGGCTATATCGCCTTGTATAAGCACTACGGAGTCTCATGCCTCAGCCTCACCCAAAGACCACTGGTGAAGATTACATAAGAGCAGAAGGAGGGGCACCTGGGTGGCTCAGTGGTTGATCATCTGCCTTTGGCTCAGGTTGTGATCCTGGGATCAAGTCTGTATCCATCTCCCCACAGGGAGCCTGCTTCTCCTTCTGCCTATGTCTCTGCGTCTCTCACGTATTGATGAATAAAATCTTAAAAAAAAAAAAAGAGGAAAAGCACCTGGATGGCCACCCTCTGGGGCCCTCCTCCCACCTTTCTCTCCCTTTCTTCATTGTTCCATCCACCCGGTTTTTGAGCCCTCTCCCCTTCTATCTTCTTCAAAGGAGCCTGGCTTGGGAGTTGTGCTCACACTAGCCCTGCCTTGGGCTTGGACTTGCATTCTAGATTCAGTAACAGGACAGAGGCTGGCAGGCACAGGGTGATGATAGCTTTGTCTCTCCTCAACAATATTTCTAGGCCTGTTCGACTCCCTCCCCCAATCTGCTTTTTTTTGGGGGGGGAAGGGGGAGATGGTGAACTTTATTAAGATAATTTGCATATAATAAACTGCATCCATTAAAGCAGGTAATTGGATAAAATCGACAGATGAATAATTAGTGAAAACCACAATTAAGATCCACAATATTCCCAACCACCTCCAAATATCCTGGTGCTCCTTTGCATTCTATCCCTTTCCACCCTCAGGCCCAAGCAACCACTGACCTGCTTTTGGTCATTGAGGATTAGTTTGTTGCTCCTAGAATTTCGCATTAGTGGAATCCTCTAGCAGGTAGCTTTTGTGTCCTGCTTCTTTTAGCATCATGCCTTTGAGATTTAGTCATGTCTTTGCACACATCCGTTTATTCCTTTTTTTTTTTTTAAAGATTTATTTATTCATGAGAGACACACACAGAGAGAGGCAGAGACATAGGCAGAGGAGAAGCAGGCCCCATGCAGGGAGCCAGATGTGGGAATCCACCCGGGGACTCCAGGACCCCTGCCCTGAGCTGGAAGGCAGATGCTTAACCGCTGAGCCACTCAGGCGTCCTCCATTTATTCCTTTTTGTTTTTTTTTTTTTTGTTTTTTGTTTTTTGTTTTTTTTGTTTTTTTTTTTTTTATTTTTTTTATTTTTTTTTTTTATTTTTTTCTTTTTTTTCTTTCCTTTTTGTTTTTAATCACAAGTGTTCCACTGTCTGGGTGCACCAGTTTGTTTATCCATTCACCTGAAATGGACACTAGGGCATTTCCAGTTTGGGGCTATTTTTTTTTTTAAGATTTATTTATTTATTTATTTATGATAGACATAGAGAGAGAGGGGCAGAGACACAGGAGGAGGGAGAAGCAGGCTCCATGCCAGGAGCCTGACGTGGGACTCGATCCCGGGACTCCAGGATCGTGCCCAGGGCCAAAGGCAGGCGCTAAACCGCTGAGCCACCCAGGGATCCCCCCCTTTAAAAAAAAAAAAAAAAGATTTATTTATTTATTTATTTATTTATTTATTTATTTATTTATTTATGATAGACATAGAGAGAGAGAGAGAGAGGCAGAGACACAGGAGGAGGGAGAAGCAGCAGTTTGGGGCTATTGTATATAAAGGAGCATAGGTATGCAGGTCTTTGCTTGCCATCCACATCCAGCAAATATTTGTAGTGCCCAGGGAGGAGATACCAATACTGATTGGTAAAGGGAGCAGTGCATCCAACAGCATTTGAGACAGTAACCCCCTTCCCTCCAGATATGCCCAGTTAACCCTTTGGCTGCTGGGGTGGGAGGGGAGAGCCAGGGGGGTAATAATAGGGAGCTCATGGTGATGACTGTTTACCAACAGATCAGTTATCTATCATGTAATATTTTCATGTTTTATGATCATCACTCCATACCACTGCATGTGCTGGCTTGAATGTCAGCTCGAGGAACATCCTCTTGGCTCTGCTGAAATGAAGTTCTCAGATAATATGCAGATGCCCATCTGCACATGATTTTTTTTTTTAAAGTTTATTTATTTATTTTTTTTAGTAATCTCTACACCCAATGTGGGGCTTGAACTCACGACCCTGAGATCAAAAGTCACATATTCTTCTGACCGAGCCAGCTGGAGGCCACTGCACATGACTTTAAAAACAATCTCTAGGGACGCCTGGGTGGCTCAGCGGTTGGGCAGCTGCCTTTGACTCAGGTCGTGATCCCGGAATCCTGCGAGGAGCCTGCTTCTCTCTGCCTGTGTCTCTGCCTCTCTCTGTGTCTCTCATGGATAAATAAATAAACCTTAAAAAAAAAAATCTATATTGCCCTAACTGTAACAAAAAAAGGAGAAATAAAATGATAACTTATAATATAAATTTCAATATGTAAACTGTAGGGCCACCTCCCCCAAACCCAAGGAAATAGCCAGATGTTTACACGGGTAATGTAGGCAGCTCCCAACACAGCTGGAAACACATGGTCTCCGATGTCTAATTATCAAAAGCCATGTGGAACATGACTTTTGGAAATTATTGACAATTCCTGGCTGAGTTTTATACAAAACACAATATAAGCTTCCCTCATTTCACTCAGTAGTTGCCCTTACAGGAAAATTTAGGACCTATTAAAACCTTATAAAAAGGACTTTGTGTTTGCATGAAGACAGAATTAGGTTCTGGGCTTAGACATTTTTTTTTTAAGATTTTATTTATTTATTCATGAGAGACACAGGCAGAGGGAGAAGCAGGCTCCATGCAGGGAGCCTGATGTGGGACTTGATCCCGGGTCTCCAGGATCACACCCTGGGCCGAAGGTGGTGCTAAACCACTGAGCCACCTGGGCTGCCCTAGACATATTTTTTTAATTTTAAAATTTTATCTATTTTGTATTTATTTAAGTAATCTCTATACCTAACATGGGGCTCGAATTCACAACCCTGAGATCAAGAGTTGAGTGCTCTTCCAACTGAGCCAGCCAGGGGCCCCTGAGCTCAGATAATTCTTCTTTTTTTAAATTTATTTATTAGAGACACACAGAAAGAGGCAGAGACATAGGCAGAGAGTGGAGAAGCAGGCTCCATGCAAGAGCCCGATTCGGAACTCGATCCCGGATCCCAGGATCACGACCTGAGCCGAAGGCAGCCGCCCAACTGCTGAGCCACCCAGGCATCCCGGCTCAGATAATTTTTAACCAGGTTTTTCCAAGTGAGGTTAAAATTTGGTTAGTATGCACTAGTCCGGAGGTGCTCGTTTTTACAGTATCAAAATACTTCTGTTCTGGTTGGCTCATCATACAAGAGTAATTGAGAAAGCACTAAAATTCAGTAATACATATCCTAATATAAACTCATTAATTCAAGTTAATTGTTGCAATAGGTTTTCTGTTGTATTATTACCTAGTTGATAATTAAGATATTGAACACAGAAAGCTATCAGGAAGTATTATGAAGGCTATTCAAGTTTCTAGTGTAATTGTTGTTAGTTCAGGAACAATGATGAGAAAACACTATGAGTGGTGCTAAGAGAAATTCTTTATCTACTGAGACCCCAAGTCACCTAAATGGCACTTAGTTTAATGGGAAATTGCCAGAAGAACCTGATGTGGTTCTCTTATCAAATCACAGCTAAGACAGGGTTATTTTTATATATATTTTATATAATAAATAAAGTAATTAAATTAATGAATATATATATGTAATATATCAATGAAGAAACCACACCAACAATTTCTAAATAAAACAAAATGATCACATGATTTCAGAATGATTTGAGCATCAGCTTACGTTCTTGGCAAACAATTTAAAGAAATATATATAGAGAGAGATTGTTTCCATTCTTTAGAGAATAAAAAAAGACATATTTAAACATTTTGATGCATATATTGACATATATATTAATTTCTATCACCGTGCCAGTTGCAAAATATTTTGAATATCAACATCCTTCATGAATGTCCAATGGGACATTTTAAAACTGTATGTGACAAGGGACAATGCTTTAGTGTGTGGAGATGCCTTGCTTATTAGGACATCTCCATCCCTGGGCTATGCCTCCCAAGAGCCAAAAGCACCACCCGGTCACAGTCATAACCCAAATCATCCCCATATGTTTCCAGAATGCTCCATGGAAACCCAACAGTCCCTGGGAGTCATTTGCGGGGTCCAGTGGCTAAAAACAGAGGTTGTGTCCTAAGAAGTTGGCCTTTGGAAGTGAGCCTCAGGAGCTTGGACCAAATTTGCATTTATCTTCTCCTGCTGGTCTGCAAAGCCTCCTCCTCCAAGGGCTTCACATTTCTGCATCACCCATCCCCCCAGCCCAAGCTATAGGTTTGAAGAGGCAGTGACTTGCCTAAGATCACACAAAATAAGTGGCCATTTCAAGAGTCAAACCCAGGCTTGATTCCTGACCCCTTTACCACTCAAGTGCCTCATGGCATCCCTGTGGGGTAAACGCTCATTATCTCCATTTCCCAGTGCAAAGCTGAGGTTCAGAGAGGCAGTCACTGCCTCTCAGTTCGCACTGAGAGAAAGTGGTAGCACTGGGTTTTGACTCCAGGCCTCTCCCACCTCAGAGCCTGTGGTCCCAAAAGCTAGGGTGTCCACACCCAGGGAGTGTGTGGGACAAGTCACTGAGATGAGCCAAATAAAAAACGTCCATATTTATTTTAAATTCTAAAATGGAATAATTTAGGCCTCATTACTAATCTATAGAATGATAGCAGTACCTGTATATAATTTATAAGTAAATACACATATTCAGGATACTTGCCCAAAGAGCAATTAGCCTTAGGTGCATGATCACAAAAGACAGGCCATCATGGCTTCACCTGCTAGGTAGTAAGAACGGCCTCCTGGGGCCCGGTCTCACAGACCATTCTGAGACACCTGGATAGTATCCAACTTAGTGTGGGCTCCAGACTGCTTGGGTTCAGGTCTCTGCTCTGTCACTTCCTAAGCTGTCTGGCCTTGGGCAAATGACTATCATTCTGGCCTCAGTTTGCTCATCTGTAAAATGGAAATATGATCAACCAGTTAATCTGTGTGGAACACTGAGAAGGTGCCTGGCACATCATATGGTGCTGAGTAACCTGCATTATGATTACCATTTATCCCGCCTGGCAAGTGGGCTACTGGGTGCAGAGAGCTAAAACAATGAGGTAACACAGTTACAGGGAGTAGTGGGTCGGGCATCCAGGACCCGGTTCCTAGCCAGAGCTGCAGCTCAGGGCTGAGCTTCTTTCTCCTCCTCTGTAAGATGGGAGTTAAGAGCAGCATGCACCTCACAGGGCTCTCCCAGGAGGCAAGGAGGTCGCACTCTGGAAGAAGGGACATAGTCATCCTGTCCCGCCAGGTACAGGGGATTAGAGAAACCAAAGGCTCAAGAGTTAGGAAAAGCTATGGGCGCTGAGGTCCCGCCATAGCGGGACGAAGGCGCCCTCTAGTGGCGGAAGCAACAACCCCAGCAACCAAATGTCCTGTGGGCTCTTTGTGATCTGACACTGCAAGGGCGAGCAGCGGTGGGGGGGGGGGGGGGGGGGGGGGTGGTGGTGGTGTCCTACGCACCTTGAAATTGGGGCTCTCCCTCAGGCCCGAGTAACCTGTAAGTGGTAGAACTGGGGTTTTAATCCGGCAGTCCGGCCGCAGCACGTACACTTTCTCCTCTTTACAAAACTGTCCGTGCTCTAAATCAAACCCAAGTTCTTGGGAATCTTGGGCAGGGCACGTCTTCGACGTCCAGGACCGTGCTGGGCCTCGCAGGGCAGCTTGGCATCCCCGGCCCGCCCACCGAATGCCAGCGGCACCAGAGCAAAGGACTGCTCCCAGAGCATGAGTGTTCTCCAGACCCCAGGAGCGGGGCGCTGGAGCCTCAGCCACTTCCTGCCAAACTCAGGAGCGACGGGTTGGGGTACTCGGGGTTCTCGATGACCCCGGGACCGAACTTGAGCTCCAGGAAGCGACGGTAGTTGTTAGGCGCCTGCGCCACGAAGCCAGCAAAGGACAAGGGCACGAGAGGCTGCAAGAAGTGCTCGGGGAACTCGACATCCTGCCGGTGGTCCAGCCACGTGTCCTTGGTCATGACCCCGTTGCGGGGGTAGAAAGGCCACAGGTCCACGTGCAGATGGTTGCTCTCGCTGTACTGCACGCGGAAGAAGTCGCCCTCCACGGCCTTCTCCCACACGAAGCCGCGCTCGTCCACCACCGAGCCGGCCTCGGCGCCCCGCAGCTGCTCGCAGTTGCCCACGTCCTCCAGGTAGATCCCCAGGTCCACGTCGTAGTCCCATGGGATGATGTCCCCGTGGCGGGCGGCCCCGAGCAGCGAGCCGCCCTCCAGCCAGTAGCGCACGCCCGCCGCCTCCAGCACACCCACCACGTAGCGGGCGGTCTCGCGCAGCGCGCGCAGGCAGCACGGGGGCGTCCAGCGCTCCTCGTAGAGGTAGGCCGGCGTGTCGCCCACCACCGTCCCGAAGCAGCGCGGGGTCTCCTTGTTGCACCCGAACCACTCGAGGCGCCCGCCTTCCCCGCTCACCAGGCGGATGCCCAGCGCGCGCAGCAGGGCCGCCCGCCGCGCGCGCCCCTCGCGCTCTGCCTTCCAGCGCGCGTGGGCCGTGGCCAGGGGGGGCTGGCGCGCCGCACCGAAGGGCAGGTCCAGCAGCTGCACCGCCCAGCCGCGCAGGGCCGTCTGCAGGAAGAGGCCGGTGCCCATCGGCCGGGCTAGGGGCGCCGACAGGTTGAAGAGGTCGCGGGCACGCAGGAGCACCACGGCGTCTCCGTCCAGGGCATCGCAGCGGAGCGCGGAGGGGGCCGGGCCGTAGCGGGCCGTCCACTCCCGCAGGCTGACGTTCAGGGCCAGGCACCGGGCAGGGTTGGCCGAGGCGACGGGGGCGGCCACCAGGCGTGCCCCTCCCGCCCGGAGCACCTCCACCATGCGCTCCAGCTGGCCTGGTGCGTCGGCCCTGGCCCCGTCAGGCACCAGAGCCACGAACTCAGTGGCCACGTAGGTCTCGGGGCGCGAGGCTGCGGCGGGCCGGTCCAGGGCGGGCTGGAGCAGCGCCAGGCGGACGTTGGGAACGCGGGGCAGCGCCAGGGGCGGGTAGGGGAGCGTGTCCGCGGCCACCACCACCGGCTGGGCTGCGTCCTGCTGCAGGAAGGAGTCCACCAGCTCAGGCACCGCGTTGTCAAAGGCCTCGAACTCCCGCACCAGGACGGTGACACGGGGGCCGCCAGCAGCTCCACGGCGGGGACCCCGGGCCCGGGAGTTCCTGGGCTGGTGCTGCAGCCAGGAGACATAGAAGAGGACCAGGAGGTTGAGTGTGATGGCGGCTGCCAGGGCAGCCTGGCAGCGGGTGAGACGCATGAGGCCAAAGACCGGCCCTAGCTGGGCTTCCAGGGCATCCTGGGGAGGTGGGGAGAACGAAAGGAGGGGCTGGAGCTGGTTGTCAGAAGCCTCCTACCCCCCCACCCTTCCCATCCTCAGCACGGCCCTTCTCTCCCAGCCCTTTCTCTATTTGGTTTCAGCTCTGATTTCCCCTCCTCCAGGAAGCCCTCTCTGACCTCCCATCCATCCACTTCCTCTGGGCCCCCTTCAGCTCCTTGGGTTGTCCCACCCGTAGCCATTTAGCCATTTCTTCACGGGGACAAGTCTGTATCCTCCCACTGGGCAGGTCCTGAGCTTTTCTCAATCACCCCTGGGTCCCTGGGTCCACCGAGCACAAAGCCTGGTGCTTGGCAAGGTTTTGTCAAATCTTCTTTCTTGTTCAATTGCACCTAATCTTTATCCTTTTCTTTTTCTTTTTTTTTAAATTTTTTTATGATAGTCACAGAGAGATAGAGAGAGAGGCAGAGACACAGGCAGAGGGAGAAGCAGGCTCCATGCACCGGGAGCCTGACGTGGGATTCGATCCCGGGTCTCCAGGATCGCGCCCTGGGCCAAAGGCAGGCGCCAAACCGCTGTGCCACCCAGGGATCCCTCTTTATCCTTTTCTTTGTCAACTTCTCATTCATGTTTGGGTTCAGTTATTAACGCCCCACTCCATTCCCAGGTCTTAGTTTGCGCCTTTTGCTCTCCCATTCCCTCCTCCAGGAAGCCCCCGCACCCCCATCTCTCTCTCCTGTCCCTCTCACACCTTGGCCCTTGCTCCAGGGTCAGGCTGCAGCCTCAGCATAGCCACCAAGCCCCTCCCCCCCACTGTCCCCTTCTCATTTCCTCAAATCCTGTGCCATCTGGCCATCTCTTTCCTGATGGTCAGCTAGATAGTTTTGGTTTTGCAAGACAGGCTAGAAATGTTTTCTTAAATCACAATTATCCCAATTTTAAATATTGGCCACTAATTAAAACAAATCAAAACAAAACATGGAATGGGTCAAACTTACAGAAACAGAAAATGGAATGGTGGTTGCCAGGGGCTGTGGGGAGGGGAAAATGGGAGTTGTTTAATGGGTATAGATTTCCAGTTTTTGTTTTTTTTTTTGTGTTTTTTTTTTTTTAGATTTCCAGTTTTGTAAGATGAAAGACTGTTTGCACGATAATGTTGAATACACATAACACTATTGAACTATATACTTAAAAATTAAGATAAGTTTTGGTTTGTGTATTTTACCACAACTAAAAATTTTTTTTCCTTTTAAAGATTTATTTATTTATTTATTCATGACTGAGAGAGAGAGGTAGAGACACAGGCAGAGGGAGAAGCAGGCTTCATGCAGGGAGCCCGACGCAGGACTCGATCCTGGGTCTCCAGCATCAGGCCCTGGGCCGAAGGTGTCACTTAAACCGCTGAGCCACGCGGGCTGCCCTCTTTTTTTTTTTTTTTTTTTTTTAAGATTTATTTATTTGAGAGAGAGAGTGAGCAAGTGAAAGCAAGGGGAGGGGCAGAGGGAGAGAGAATCTCAAGTAGTCTCCCTGAGGAGCATAGAGCCCTACCTCCCTATCTTGGAGCCCCTTTGGGGCTCGAGCCCATGACCCTGAGATCACCACCTAAGCTGAAATCAAGAGTCGGATGCTTAACTGACTGAGCCACCCAGACACCCCTATATTGTTTTTTTTTTTTAACTGTGATGAGTACTGGGTGTTATATGTAAATGAGGAATCACTAAATTCTTTTTTTTTTTTTTTTTTAAAGGTAGGCCATAGTTTTTTTTTTTTTTTTTTTTTTATTATTATTTATTTATGAGAGTCATACAGAGAGAGAGAGAGGCAGAGACATAGGTAGAGGGAGAAGCAGGCTCCATGCACCGGGAGCCTGATGTGGAATTCGATCCCGGGTCTCCAGGATCGCGCCCTGGGCCAAAGGCAGTCGCCAAACCGCTGCGCCACCCAGGGATCCCCGGAATCACTAAATTCTACACCGGAAACCAATTTTACCATGTGTTAACTAACTAGAATTTAAATAAAAACTTGAAATAAAAAAGTACTTTTAATGCTAAGTCCTATCAAATAATAAATTAAAAAAATTTTTTTTTGATAATAAAAAAATTTTTAAGAGGTGTTGGCAGCCTCTTTTGCTAAGGGGCTTCCGGCCACAGGGCATACTCACCCTTCCTTCATCAGCAGCACTCCTGAGCAACCCCCAGATGGCGCTGTCTCCCTGTCCCCATCACAACTTGAAGCTCTGGCTGGCCTCTAGCATGGGAGGTATGACTAACACTCCCCAGCTCTGAGCAGATACTTAAAAAAAAATTTTCCCCATGAAGGATTTCCATAGGTTTCTACTCCTCCCAGAAAGGGGGACAATAGAGACTCAGCTAATCTTCGTACCTCCTAAATACTTCTGACCACAGCACCACCTTCCATCCTGGTCCACCCAGATCCCCACTCTGCCTCCCCTGGTTTCCTGATCAAGTCTGCTCCTCATGGTAGCCAGAGGGTCTTCATAAAGCACAAACCTGACCTCTCCCTCCCCGCTTGGAACCTGACATGGCTACCCAGTACCCTGAGGCAAAAGTTAAATTTCTTACAACCTCCCACAAGGCCTCGGGTGACCTATCTCCTGTTGGCCCCCCAGTCCAGCTCCATCTCCTGCGACCTGTCAAACTCTGCCTAAACCACTTTGGACTCTTCCTCAAACAGATGTTATTTCTAGGCCTTTGAATGTTTTTTTTTTTTTTTAATTTTTTATTTATTTATGATAGTCAGAGAGAGAGAGAGAGAGAGAGGCAGAGACACAGGCGGAGGGAGAAGCAGGCTCCATGCACCGGGAGCCCGACGTGGGATTCGATCCCGGGTCTCCAGGATCGCGCCCTGGGCCAAAGGCACGCGCCAAACCGCTGCGCCACCCAGGGATCCCTATTTCTAGGCCTTCGTATATTCTGTTCCTTCTGCTTAGAAGAATCTTTGCCCAAACACCGCTTCTCCCCATGCCTTTTTTCTCCTGGAGAACTACTTATGCTTTACCACTCAGCTCTGGTGCCTCCTCCCCCAGGAAGCCCTCCCGGAACCCAAGGCTGGGTCAGAAGTCCTCCATGGGATCTTGAAGCCCCTGGGCTCCCAGTCCCAGCCCTGCCCATTCTGATTGGGCATCATCTGGGGATGGGTCGATTGGCCTCACTAGACGGTGAGACCTGGGAGGGTAAAGCCAGGGTTCCTGGATCACCTCTATGTTCCTAGCACATGGGTGGGCACTCAAAGTGCACCTGGTGAAAAGCTGATTCCCAAGATCAGGGTTCTCAGAGTCTACAGGGCCTCAGGTTCCTGAAGTCAAACTCTGTACTACAACTCTGGGCCCCAGATCTTCCTGCCTCCTCTTCCCGCTGCCCTTTACCAGGAATGCCCTCCTACCCCTCTTCACCCATCCCAGGCCTGCTTGCCCTTCTCTGACCCAGCTTGGCTGACACTCAAGAATCTGAGTTGCACTTTAAAAGCAACTTCTTAATCTTTGGAATCACCTTCTGGACCTTAGATTGATTCTTCCTTCCTTCACTTCTTCCCTCTCTGTGGAATGTTTATGACATCCAGGCACTGTTCTTGGCTCTGGGGACTCAACAGTGGACACATAGGACGCAGAGACAGACAGCAACCCTGACCTCCTATTACTGTGGAGGGAGGGATCTTTGGAACCATAGAATCTTCAGGGCCTTAAAAATTTTAGAATCTTAAAATCTTAGAGCTTATGTATACAGAAACATAGGAGACCACTGATGATTCTAGAATCTTCTAAAGATTCTAAAGAAACCAGGTGCCTGGATGGCTCAGTTGATTTGACATCTGCCTTCAGCTCAGGTCATGATCTGAGGGATGGAGTCCTGTGTCAGGCTCCCTGCTCAGCGGGGGGGGGGGGGGGGGGGGGGGGGGGGGCTGCTTCTTTCTCTGCCCCTCTCCTGCTTGTGCTCTCTCTCAAATAAATAGATAAAAATCTTAAAAAAAAAAGATTCTAAAGAGATCATCTTCCTGCTCTGCCCTCATCCCCCCTCCCCCTAGACTGTTCCCCACTCAGAGCCCAGAGAGATCCTGTTAAAATTCAAATTAGATCCTGTCCTGCATCTGCTGAAACCCTCTGTAGCTCATAACCCAAAGGAAAAGCCAAAGTCTTCACCAGGGCCCATAAGGCCCTGCATGATCCCCCACCCTCTCCTGCTGATTTAGCTTCTGCCACACTGGCCACCAAACCCCAGTCTTCAAATACTCCCAGGACACTATGGCCAAAGCGCTGGCTGTTCCCTCTGCCTGGATGCCCACCCCCCCCCCTGCCCCTTCTGTATCTGCAAGTCTCCTCCCTCATGGCCTTCAGGTCTCTGTTAAAGTATCACCTGTCCAGTGAGCCCTTTCTTTGCCCACTTTTTTTTTTCCTAAAGATTGTATTTATTTATTCATGAGAGACACATAGAGAGAGGCAGAGACATAGACAGAGGGAGAAACAGGCTCCCTGCAGTGAGCCCGATGCAGGACTCAATCCCAGGTCCCCAGGATCATGACCTGAGCCAAAGGCAGACACTCAACCACTGAGCCACCCAGGTACCTCTGGCCAGTCTTTTTCAAAATGCATCTCCCTATCACTCACATATTTCCTGTGCCCCATCCCTGCATTTTTCTCTCCAAGTCTTTACTGTGCAAATTTTACTGTTTTGTTCCCTGCTATATACTCAGAGTACACCTCAGTGCCTGGCACATAGCAGATGCTCAATAAATTTGTATGGCATGAATGACTGAATCCAGTTGTTCAGATGGGGAACCTGTGGCTCAGAGACAAAGGATGCAGGGAAAACCCAGGTCTCTATCTCCCACATTCTGGCTCTCAGCATGTTCTGTCTGAGTGCTTCTGGGCCACGAGGTGCCCAGCAGAACAGAGGACAGAAACTGGGTCCTCAGAGACCAGTGGGTATGATAGCCAGACCAACAGATGAGGGCAGTTTCCACATAAGAGAAAGAAAGGAATCATCAAGTACCCTGACAAGGTTGGACTTGGCTTCCTCAACCACAAGGGCTCGAAATGCCTTTATTGAGGAAAAGTGGATGAAATGATGATTTTGAAGGTCCGAATATTCTATGTGTTTCTGCACCACAATAGGATGGTAATAGCAACAATTCTAGTTGCTCTTAACATGCCAGATCCCTTTAATCTTCAAGTTATTTTTTTAAGTTATTTATTTTTTTAATTCATGAGAGACACAGAGAGAGAGGCAGAGACATAGGCGGAGGGAGAAGTAGGCTCCCCGTGGGGAGCCTGATGCAGGACTTGATCCCAGGACCCTGGGATCACGACCTGAGCCGAAGGTAGAGGGTCAACCACTGAGCCACCTAATTAGGCATCTCTAATCTTCAAGTTCTGATCACTTATTTATTTTTTATTATTTATTTTTAAAAATATTTTTATTTATTTATTCATGAGAGATACAGAGAGAGAGGCAGAGACACACAGGTAGAGGGAGAAGCAGGCTCCATGTAGGGAACCTGACATGGGACTCAATCCCGGGCCTCCAGGATCACACCCCGGGCTGAAGGCAGTGCTAAACCGCTGAGCCACCAGGGCTGCCCCTGATCACATTTAAAGATGGGGAAAAATCAGCACAGACAAGTGAAGTCACTCATTCAAAGTCACAAAGCTGGGAAACGGTGGACTCAGGATTTGACCCACAAAGCTGGCCCCCAGTCATGTTTTTAACCAATAAACTCTGCTGTCTTTCTTGGGTCCACTCAGACAGCCCAGCTCACTGTCTACCTTCAGTGAATATTCTGCAGCCCTAACCCGATAGGTGCTTTTCATCAACTCAACCAACAGACAGATATTTCCTAAGTACCCTCTGGGCCAGACCCTGTGTTCTGGGGACAGGGAGAGAGCGAGGCAGTCATTGGGCAGGCCCTCCACAGAGAGGAAGACAAAACCACAAACACACACCTTACAGATAGGTCAGGAAACCAGAGAGGGGTGTGAGAGAGAAAAGGTAGTCCGGGGAGGAGAGAACAGTTAAGCTGAGACTTTGTCTCTGTTCTCCACAAAACAACATAAGGGGATCCAGATTCACTTGAGGTCTAGGTTCACCTGGCCCGAGTGCTGCTCTAGACTGAGCCTTGGCTGCTCCATCTGTGGCATGGGAACACGACAGGCAGAGAAAATGAGCGACATGTGGGGAGGGCAGTTTCCACACGAGTGCTGGTGACACTGAGGAACTTCTTACCTCTGAGGCTGCTGTGGGAGCTCCGGGTGGGTGGTTCCAGGCCAGCTCAGCTGCATTGCTGAGGGAACAAGAACCAGAAAACCCCAAATCAGCCAATTTTGCACAGGAGAATATGATTTCACCTTACCTACAAAAGTGGCAATGAGAAGGTCAGAGAATCTTTTCTCTTGTTGTTCCATAAGCTCACCCACCATCTGGAGTGTCTCGGGAATGGGTGGGAAGGATGTCAGTTAGCATAACGACCTATAACCATCCCTTTCTTATGAATGTGTCCAGAAAGGTGGGGCTAGAAGTAACCAAAGCTGTTACCATGACAACCACAACCCCTTCCCTAGACATACTCCATCCTGAGACACAATCCTAAAAGGTCCCCTACCTTGGTGAGCTTTGCTCTTAGGGTCTCTGGAAGGGGAGGAATGCCCATGTTACCATAGTAACTAGGGGTTAGTTTTTCCCCATTTCCACCTCCTGGTCCAGGCCCTGTAACCATAGCAACCATTCCTCAGCAGAGCATCTTCTCCTCTAAATAAAAACACCTGGTTGGTTTGGTCCTGGCTCTCTCACGACGAGAAGGAGGTGGATGGTTACCATGGTAATGCCAGCTGGGTGGCTAGGGGGAGGGGTTGGGAAAGAGGTGTTCTTTCAGCAAGTCAGTGTCCTTGGGGCTAGGGTCCTTTCTACCTGAGCGCTAGGTGAGGTTGCCATAGTAACCAAAGAGCCGGTAGGGGTGGAAGGACCACCAGGGACTTAGGTTACCTTAGCAACCTCCTCCCGGTGCAGGGACGGGAGAGGTTTGGCGCTCCATTGCCACAAAGGGGGAGGGTTACCATGACTACCGACCTGAGCCAGGAACCAGAGAGGATGGGACCATTGCTGAAACCACCCCTGGTGGTCGCCCTTTCTTTCAGGGGGGACAGTGGCAAGGAGAGTGACATTTGGGTCTGGAGGGGGTTGGAACGAAGCCGGAGGAGAGGGGGCGGAAAGCGGCTCTTCCCAAAGTCCTGCTCTCCCCCCGGCGCGACCCTCTGGGCCTGGGTCTCGTTAGCCCTCCTCGCCGCCCGCGCCTCCGCCCCGCCCCTTCCCCCCCTTCCCCGCGCGCGCGCTTCGGGGTCGACCCGGGTGGGCGAGGCGCGTGCCCGGCCTCGTTCCCATCACCGCCCCCCCCCACGACCGGCCCCCACCGAGCGCGCGCGCGCGCGCGCGGGCGGGGGGGGGTGGTACGGCCGCGCAGGCGCGCGAGGCACAGCGGGCGCGCGGGCCGGCCCCGGGGCCTCCATGATGGAGGAGCGAGCGGCCGCCGCGGTCGCCGCCGCCGCCTCCTCCTGCCGCCCGCTCGGCTCTGGCGCGGGCCCCGGCCCGACCGGGGCGGCCCCGGCCTCTGCCCCTGCCCCGGGGCCCGGCCCGGCTGGTAAGGGAGGCGGCGGCGGAGGCAGCCCCGGGCCTACGGCGGGCCCCGAGCCCCTGAGCCTGCCCGGCATCCTGCACTTTATACAGCATGAGTGGGCGCGCTTCGAAGCGGAGAAGGCCCGCTGGGAGGCCGAGCGCGCCGAGCTGCAGGTGAGCGCCGCCCCGGGACCCCCGACCCCCCGCCCGGCCCGGCCCGGCCTCACCCGCCGCCGCCGCCGCCGCCATCTTGGAGCAATGGCCGCCGGGACGGCCGGGGGGGCGGGAGGGGACCGCGACCGGCCCGGAGACTGAGTGAGGGGCCGTCCGAGGGGGGTCCTGAGGGCGCCCGGCAGCTCGAGGCGGGAGCGGGGCCCCACAGGCGGGAGGATGCGACCGGGACCGGCCGAGAGGAGGGGCGCAGGGGAGCCGAGCCGGCTGAGCGGGAGTGGGAGCGAGCGGACCGGCAGACGCTGCCTGGAGAGGAGCCCAGGACTCAGCGGAGGGTGGTGGGAGGACTCGGGGGGCCTTGTTGGGAGCGAGCAAAAGCCCGAAAGGTGCTGCGGGGCTCCCACCCCGTCTCCGAGCAGGTGAGGGGTTAGCGGTGGAACCTGATGGGCTTTGGGTGGGAGAAAGGGGGCATCGGGGGGACTTGGGAGCCGCCGAGGGCGACAGTGAGTCGAGTGGGGAGAGGAAGTCAGGGAGCCTGGGACGGGGTGCGTTTCGGAGCACTTGTCCGGGATTGGGGGGAACTGGAAGATGGCTGTATGAGCACTTGGGATGAGAGAAGGGCCTCGAGGGGTCCCGGCAGGAAGATGTGTGCCCTCCCCTCTAAGGAAGGAGGAAACTTTGGGGAGCCCTGGCATGTGTGGCTATGGAGTGCAGGCAGGGAGGGTTACCGGGCGAGGAAGCTAGATAGGGCCAGGACTTGCTCCAGGAGCCTGTATGGAAGGGCTGCAGAGCTGAAACTCCAGTCTGAGGGGTGTGGAGGAGTGCGGGATGGGGGGGAAGGCCTTGAGATGGAGCTGTGTGTAGGATGCCTGGTGGAGAACTCTGGACTGGAGTGCGGTGCTGGCCAACGTGGAGATAAGGGGACCCGGGCTGGAGAACAGGAGGACTCACAGTGGGGGATACCTGGAGGATGGCAGGGCAGCATTTTGCAGAGCAGGCAGGCAGTGTTGAAGAAGCATCTCAGGACTCTGAGAGAGGATGTGTCTGCAGAAGGTTCCCATGGTTTGTGGAGTAGCTTGGGAGAGGAGTGTGCCCTGAGATGAAGTTTATTAGAGCCTGAGGAGTTGGGCTGGATTTCACGACCTTGAGAAGTGTGGGTCTGCTTGCAGAATGGGTCTGCTTGCAGAGTGTCTGGAGGATGGGGCATCAGAGTTGTGAGGATTTAAAGGGATCCAAGAATGGGCCATGAGGACTCTGAGGGTTCCTGGGCTGGGGTATAATTAGCAGAAACCGGTATCAACTTCTAGCAACCCAGTTTTCCCCTTCTGGTTCACAGCTTCCTGTCTAGTTGATATGGGGGCACCAAATAAATAACTTAAAAATTTTGTCCAGAGGATGAATGAAGAGACATTCCATAATTCTCCTCCTCCATCCCCCACCAGGGATCTTAGCTGTGTGATAGCTGAGGCTTAGCATTGAGGTAGGAGAGGAATCCTTATGTAAGTACCCCTTACTTTTGTGTTCAACTCTGTTCCCAGAGCTCTTTCCCAGCATACATCCAGCTAGATCTCAGTACCTCATTATGGAGACCGGGCAGGTGTCATAGCCCTCACTCAGCAGTAATGACAGCAGCTGTTTATTGAGCACATATGCAGTGCCAGGAACTGTATGAAGCACTTTAGATACATGGTATCATTTAATCCTTCTAGGATGGTGAGTGATCCTATTCCCCCACCCTTGCTTTTTGAGAAAAGAATCAGAAGAGAAAGGGAGGCTCTGAGAGAGAGAGACGGTCTGTGATTGTGGGTGGCAGGGCTG
The DNA here is from genome assembly GCF_018345385.1 of Vulpes lagopus. NCBI lineage: Eukaryota > Metazoa > Chordata > Mammalia > Carnivora > Canidae > Vulpes > Vulpes lagopus. The sequence goes on from NC_054825.1 coordinate 165,723,062, forward strand.
CTAGCCCATTCTCCATACCTCTCTGCTGCCCAATACAGATGAGGAAAATGTTCCACAGAAGCCCAGTGGCCTCTTGAGAGTCATCCTAGACAACAGTCATAACTAGATTGAATCTTGGTCTCTGGGACTTTATGCCCGTGTACGCTGCAGCACCCACTGTACCACCTTCTCATGTTTGAGACTCAAGAAAGAAAAGTTGTGGGGCACCCCAGGTGGCTCAGTGATTTGGCGCCTGCCTTTGGCCCAGGGTGTCATCCTGGAGACCCAGGATCAAGTTCTGCCTTGGGCTCCCTGCATGGAGCCTGCTTCTCCTTCTGCCTCTCTCTCTCTCTGCGTCTGTGAGTAAATAAATAAAATCTTTTTTTTTTTTTTTTAAAGAAAAGTTGTGTGTTTATGTCCTTATCCAGCAGCCCTTCTTGGAGTGTGAGAGGAACTTGTAGATAGCACCCAGTTAGGCTGTCCCATGTCTAGGCTGCCACATCACGTATTTTGTACTTTTGTTTTCCTTTTGTTCTGTCCCATCAGTGGAAATCCAAAGGTCTCAGAAGTATGTGCATACGTACATATATATGTGCGTATGAAAAGAGAAAGCTCTCTCTCTCACTTTGTCCCTTTCCTGTCCTTTTTCCCCCCTAAGATTTTATTTATTTGTTTGACGGAGAACATGGGGGGGGGGGCTGGGCTGGAGATCCCAGCCTGGGATCAGGATTTGAGCTGAAGGCAGATGCTTAACAGATGAGCCCCCCAGCCCCCCCTCCACCTTCCTGCTCTTCTCTGTAACTGTTACTGCTAGAAAAGTAGTTCAGCTCTGTGTGTAAAATATGAGGTCACATACATATCATTTTGTGACTTTTTCACATACTTGTTTCTCGTGTCACTTGTTTCTCATGTCTTGGTATTCCTTTCCTATCAGCACAGAGAGCTTTCTTACTGTTTTTGACAACTATGTTTCACCTGCTGTTTGTACCATAGCTCTTTTAGTTGACCCTTGCTGATAGGCTTTCAGCTTCTTTCCAGCTTTTCCCCCATCAGAAATGGCTGCAGTGAATATCTTTACATTCCCATGTGGGTATAAAGCAGAATAGGTGGGTGGAATGGTAGAAAGCTATGTTATAAAATGGTGATTTTAAATTTAAAAATTTGTTCTGCCACATTGCCCCATGGTTCCACACACTCCCATCAGCGGCATCTCTTTTTACACACCTTTGCCCGAACACTTACTACTTACAGAGGTGTGACTTCTCTTGTGAGACCCTTGAAGGCTGGGTCTGTGTCAGACTTTTGTGAGGAACCCTGAATACCTTTTCTCCAAATAGCTGAGTATAGCTCTTCTTGGCACAGGACCAGCTGTGCAGTCAATGCTCCCAGTGAGTGTGTGTGTCGGGTGGATGGTAGAAAAGGCAGCTTCTTGTGAGGTTCTGCCAAGAGGTACCCAGAGATCGGAGCAGGGAGGTGGTAAAGATGCCGTCTAACAACAGCAGGACTTTTGTTGTCAGGTGCCGGATCCTGAGAAGCCCGCAGTGTGGTTTCTGCCCTTCAGAGACCTCCAGGCTAACAGAGGAGGCTAGTTTGCACCAGAGGCGGCAGAGAACTGTGCACGCTCACCCGCAAATGGGGTTATTTGACTGTGTGGCTCTGCTCGAAGCACAGTGATTACTTTAAGAAAGCATAAGGGATGCCTGGGTGGCTCAGCAGTTGACCGTCTATCTGCCTTTGGCTCAGGATGTGATCCTGAGATTCAGGATCGAGTCCCATGTCGGGCTCCCTGCAGGGAGCCTGCTTCTCCCTCTGCTTGTGTCTCTGCCTCTGTGTCTCTTATGAATAAATAAATCAATCTTAAAAAAAAAAAAAAAGAAAGAATAAGATTTTTTAAAACAGAAATATAAGTTAAAATCATAAATATGTCCGATTTTATAGATATGTATGTTACAAATTTAAGATAAATGAACACGGGACAAGCACAAAAGATCACGTACAAACCCTATAGAGTTTATAGATCTCTGGTGCTTCTGGGGAGGGAAGCTCCCTGAGGACAGGAGGAATGTCTCAGGGGAATCTCAACTGGGTATTCATATAGGAGCAGCGATAGGGAGATGTGGTGAGCATGGTGGCGGCAGAGAAGGTGTGGAACTGCCCCCCCCCCCCCCACTGCCAGCCTCACTGCTCTGAGGGATCCAGTGGGGAGTCATCCCTGCCAGGAGTCTCTGACCCTGGGGCAGGAAGAGTGTAGGAGTTACAGGGCTAGGTGGGTCCTGAAGGGAAACAGGCAGGACTAGGGGCTGGCACAGAAAGGTCAGCAGCAGGATACAGAGAAGCATCCACTCCTGGGAGGACTGAGATGCTAAAGCTTCTTAGAAAGGCTTTGCAGTGCCGCCTGGCCGGGGAGATGGAACAGCCGCAGGAGAGGCGGCAGCCGTGTCTGTGCACAGTTCTGGGGGTGTGTGTGTTCTAACAGTCTGGCCAGAGGGAGTGGCGATGGGTGGATATGGTGGGTAGAGAACTTCCAGATCCTGGGCTTACCTGCCAGCCCACCATGGCACTCCTAGATCAGGCAGTGGGGCTGCTAGCATTTTCGGAGGTAGGAGGAACTGGCCGCCAACACTTCCCCTTCCAGTGGGATTCCACCAAGTTGCTTCACTTCAACCACATGTTTCTGGTTCTCTCTTTTCCCTTCTTTGCCAGGGGAGCTGGAAAGGGGACAACAGAGCAGAGTATGCTGAGCCAGGTTCTTGCACCACAATTATTAGGAGAAGGGAGATCGGGGCTTGCGTGATGATAGCAAGGAGATAAAGGGGCCAGGCTGAACAAGTGTGAGGGCCTGGTATGTTCTTGACTTCCCTTTCTTCTCCACGCAGATGGAGTCACCAGTGTTATCAGTCCTGCTTCCTTATTACCTCAGATCCACCAACCCAGCACTCCTTCCTAGTCTGGGCCACTGTCATTTCTTCTCAGGATTTCTGGGACCGCCTCCTGTGACTGACAGGTCTTTAGCTTTTTGGGCATGCGGTGTCCCCCCGACACCCCAGCCATCAGTTCTCCACAATATAACTGGAATTGTCTTTGTAGCAGGCACCGATTACGTCTCTCCTTTGCTTAAAACCCTTCTGTGGCTTCCCCTTTGCTCTTAGGACAATTCTCAAACTCTAACCTGACCTGCGGTCCTTTCTCGGGCCTACAAGCCTCTCTGCCTTTCCTCACTAACCCTGTTACACGTTCTCATGCCACTGTTCTGGCCTTTTTAGCGTTCCTTAAGCCTGCCACACAGCTCTTGTCTCTGTCCTCTGCCAGCAGCACACTCCACTCCCCTGGCCAACTTCTAACAGCCTTCAGGTCTTGGCTGAACTGTGCTTCTTACCTCCAGGAGTGGGTTGGTTGTCCCTCCTCCCATAACATCCTTTGTTCCCTCACCATGCCTCATCACACCATGTGTTGGTTGTTGATGTCCCTGCCTGTCCTGTGATGTACTGAGAGCTTGGGGGGGTGGGGGGGTGGGAGCAGGAACCATTCATCTTCTCCATTACGCTGCCAGTGCCTCATGCAGGACCTGGCTGTCACAGGCAGTCACTAGTGCTGGATACTGAATGAACGTAGGCGTTCAGCAGGATGTACCTGTGCTGGCAAGTAGAAGGCTCACTATGGAAGCCCCAGAGGATAGCGAGAACAGTGAGGAGGTGACTTGGGGCTTAGGTTTGGTGGTTGGCTTTTTCTTCCCCACCTCTCTCCCCACCTTCTATTTTTTTAAAAGATTTTATTTATTTATTCATGAAAGACACAGAGAAGGAGAGAGAGAGAGAGGCAGAGACACGGGCAGAGGGAGAAGCAGGCTCCATATAGGGAGTCTGACATGGGACTCAATCCCGGGTCTCCAGGATCAGACTCTGGGATGAAGGGGGCACTAAACGCTGAGCCACCGGGGCTGCCCCTATTTTTCTTTTTTAAAGATTTTATTTATTTATTCATGAGAGACATTTAGGGAGAGAGGCAGAGACATAGGCAGAGTGAGAAGCAGGCTCTATGCAAGGATCCCGATGTGGAACTCAGTCCTGGGACTCCGGGATCACGCCATGAGCCAAAGGCAGACCCTCAACCACTGAGCCACCCAGGCATTCCGCTCCTCGCCTTCTAAAGTGACTGGACAGGGCAGATTTGGATGGCTGAGAAGATACACAAAGGACAGAGATTCAGACTTCCAAGATGATGACCACGTGTGAGTCCACCTGTCTAGTCTTAGGTGTTTATGGATATATGTGTTGATTTAAAGTGTATAGAGAAAAAAGTGTTCAGAAGGGGGCGAAGGTCCCATTCCCTCAACAGACAAATGGGTTTTTTTTCCACCCACGCCATACCTGATGACATATGGTGATCTGTTCATTCTTTGTCCCATCCTCTCCTCTGGAACATGTACCTTGTCTTGTTTAGTTCTATATTCCTCTTTCTGCAGCTGTACCTGATACACAGTTGGGGCTCAGTAAAAAATCAGTGCAGTAAACAAATGAGTGCATGATAGTTTTGTCTTATATCAATGCACATTTATTTCTTTTTATTTTCTTGAAAGGCAGCCTACATTGCAGTTATACCTGTAGGCTACATCCTCGGAAGTGGACCTGTCAGGACAAAGGGATTGTGCATTTAACATTTTCATAGATGTGGCCAAATTGCCCTCCGGGAAGGATGTGTTGATTTATGACCCCATCAGTGGTATATGAGCATGCCCATTTCCCTAGTCCTTGGCCAGTGCCAGGCATTAATTAGCACATGCTCAGTTCTCAGCTAACCTAAGGGAGACACCTGGTCCCTGGAAGAGGACCAAGGTGTTAGTAGGCTTGTGGACAGAGCTGTGCTGTAATCCCAAATGCACGGGCAGGTAGGTCCCCCGGGCCCCTCGAGCCTCAAGGAGAGGGAGAGCAGTGTGGGTGGGCATCTGAGAGACTGCCGAGAACTTACAGTCCTGGAGCTGGGCTTTGAGAATGGGCACGGCCTGGAAAAGGTGTCTGTGGTCAGACCCGGGGCTTCCAGTGGAGTCATTGAAGTTCCCCAACTAGCATGTGATATTTGGGGATTGGCTCCAGGAAGATGCAGCTGCCTGTGGGGCAGGAGGCCTGTAAGCCACAGACATCTCTGCTTGATGGGTCTTGGGTCTTTTTTTTTTTTCTTTTTTTTTAAATTTTATTTATTCATTCATGAGAGTGGGTCTTGGGTCTTAAAGAACTGGGCCCATTTCATCGTTGTGGAAGAAGAGACAGGGAGAATAAAAATAATGAGAGGTAGGAGCTGGCATTTATTAGCCCTTCTTCTGTGCTAGGCCTCGGACTGAGAAGAACTTAACACATGAGGGGCAGGCACTCTCGTGAGCCCCATTTTCTAGAAGGGGAAATGGAGGCTCAGAGAAGGCTGATGACCTGCCTAAGATCATGCAGCAAGTAAGTGGCCGAGCCCGGCCTGTAGCACAGGCTGTCCCAGCCTGTAACAGTGGAGCACTTGGGGAGAAGCCAGGGTTGAGCCCTGCTCTTAGGGCTTTGGCACGGGACTTCTGGAACATGGTCAGGGGCCAGGATCCTGCCTCGAAGGCCGTTGGCCCAGTGTCTCCAAAAGACCTGTTGACAGACCAGAGCAGACTGGGGCAGCCCATGCCAGCAGACGGTGTGAAGTGGTTGGCAGGGGCCCTGGGTCATGTCTGTAGCATGTCTTGCTCACCCTGGGCAGATTCCAGTGGGACGCTTGGTCCCCACGGTGGGGGTTGGGTGGTAAAGCTTTTGCATTGGAGCGGGAGCTGAGCTGAGCCACCCACTCTTGTCCCTAAGCTCCCAAAGTAGCTTCCTACGCCTCCCAGAGACAGATGCTCTGGTAGAAATAGTGAGACACCACCTCCAGCAGCAACCTAGAGGACAGCACCTGCCTTAGGGTGGGGGAGAAGGAGCCTAGGCTTTTCACGCCTACCTCTCCACCTTCATCCCCGATCCGACTTCTCCCCCAAAAGGCAGGGGCCAAGTCACCCCTTTTAATTTCAAGGCTTAAGGACTCCTCCTCAGCTCTTTCATGGTGGGTCACATGACAGGGGACTCTGGAAACAGATCCAGCATGCCCTGTCACTGCTCCATTGAACCCTGGCTCAGGGTCTTCACGCCTGAAGAAGTGGCTGCTGCATGTCATTGTGGGAATAGGGGCTGGAGCTGATTGTCCTTATGTGAGTGAGGGACACACCTAAGTGAACCTGAGCCCGGCTGTCCTCCTGTTCCCTTCTGTCCCCCCAGGCTCAGGTGGCCTTCCTCCAGGGAGAAAGGAAAGGGCAAGAGAATCTCAAGACAGACCTGGTACGGCGGATCAAGATGTTGGAATATGCGCTGAAACAGGAGAGGTGAGTCCTTTTGAGAAGGCAGGCCTGAGTGGCAGGGTTTGGAGGCTGGCTGCAGTGCCTTCCAGCCTTGGGAGGTTTGCAATCCAGTGTTCTCTTCCCCATTGCCCATCATTGTCTGATCGTAGCAGAGAGGGACAGAACAACACACAGTAGGTGGAGTTCAGGATAAAGGCTAAGGACAATATTTATCATGATGGTGGCTCTCACTGTATGCACGTTGCCTCATTGACCCCGTTGAGCCACCTTGTGGGTACAGGTGAGGCTTCCAGAGGGTGAGGATGTCTTCAGGGACCCCTGGAGCTGGGGTAGCACCCCAGGCTGCCTGACTCCAAAGAGTGGATTCCTCATAATCCCATGTGTGGTGCCTTTTCCACCAGAACCGCTTCTTCACGGCAGGGGGGGAGGTGACTGCTTCATCGGGACTCGGGGAGGCTCTGGGATCTGGGATCCCTGAGGTGAGCGCTGGCCCTATATACTCCTCTGCGTCTGTCACCTATTAATAATTTGCTCTCTTAGGGCCAAATATCATAAATTGAAGTTTGGAACAGACCTGAACCAAGGGGAGAAGAAACCAGAATTGGCAGAACAAGGTACCCACCCACATATCTCCCCAACTTGGGTTCCCCATCCCCTGCAACAGAAGTCAGTGTGATGGAGTTGTGCAGAGTTGGGCCACCTCTTTTTTACTTTGCTCCGCAGGAAGCTGACTTGGCTGGAGCGGGTGCTGGGGAGGATTTGAGCCTCACTCTCAGTTCCCCTCTTCAGGGGCTACTCTGTGGGGCCCTGACTGGGAAGGGAGCTAGATAGTGTGAAGTAGGCCAGTCCTGCCTGCTGTCCCTCTGTGAAATAGATGGACACTGTCCTTAATGTTCTAAGCTCCTCGGAAGAGGGCTCTGTTCACCACCAGGTTGGTAGGGCAGGTGTTCCAGGTAGAGGGACACGTGTACAGAAGCATGGCGACATGAAAGAGGGTGGTATGTTAGGAGACGAGGAGTTACTGAGTGTGACTGGAACAGGTGGGTGGTACAGTGGAAGTGAGGGGCTGGGCGACCCGTCAAGGCCTTTCAGGGCCAGTTAACAGTAATGTTCTTTACGTCAGACCCCTCCCACCAACAGGAGTCCCACAAAGGCAGGGGTCTTTGTTACTGTTGTAGCCTGGATACCTAGCTGGGTGCTTAGTAGATGCGATGCCTGATAAGTAGTTGATGAACAAAATAAACACAATCTCATTTAATCTTCACAATCCCAAGAGCTAAGTGCTGTTAGTATTAACTAGTATTCTCAGAAGAGGAAGCTGAGGCTTAGAGAGGTAAACCAACTTGCTCCAGGTCACACAGCTGGTGAGTGGCAGAGTCATATTCAAAGTATAGAGTGTGCTTTGCAGACTTTCTCAGAACGGTGCCAGCTTCCTGTGTGGAAAACTGACATAAGTAGATGGGAGTCTGAAGGTAGTCTGGGAGGTGGTTTGAAGAATCTCAGGAGTCTAGGTAGAGGGTGTGGAGGGGTGCCCTCAGGAGGGGACTTGGTAGGATCTATGACAGTGACTGATAGTGACTGAAGAGGGTGGAAGGGTGAGGAGGGTGGAGGAGGTGATAGGTACATGGTGCTGCCCTAAGACGGCCTGCCTCCTTTATCTCCATTCTCCAGTCTCCAATGGCCCTGTGGAGTCGGTCACCCTGGAGAACAGCCCGCTGGTGTGGAAGGAGGGGCGGCAGCTTCTCCGACAGTGAGTGTGCAGGACAGGGGGGCTGGGCTGTGTTGGGGAGAAGGACATGTTTGGCTCGGGAGATAAGTCTGAAGACTCTGCAGTCCTTCCTGACTCCCCTGGGGGTGGGATGCTGAACTATCAGGGTTTCTCTTGGCCTGTCTTCTGTGGATGGAGCCCAGCCTGGAGAGGGAGGGAAGACTTGCTAAGAAGGCAGATGTAGGGGGGCCCTACTCCTGGGAAGTGACCCCAGATATCTCTCACTTTTTTTTTTTTTTTTTTTAAGATTTATTTGAGAGAGAGCTAGAGCAGGCATGAGTGGTGGGGAGGGGCAGAGGGAGAAGCAGACTCCTCATTGAACAAAGAGCCTGATGCAGGACTTGATCTTAGAACCCTCGGATCATGACTTGAGCTGAGAGCAGATGCTTGACCTACTAAACCACCCAGGTGGGGCAGCCCTGGTGGCTCAGCAGTTTAGCGCCGCCTTCAGCCCAGGGCCTGGTCCTGGAAACTCAGGATCGAGTCCCACGTCAGGCTCCCTGCATGGAGCCTGCTTCTCCCTCTGCCTGTGTCCTTGTCTACCCCCCCCCCCCCCCCGTGTGTCTCTCATGAATAAATAAATAAAAAATAAATAAATAAATAAAATCTAGAAAACAAAAACAAAAACCACCCAGGTGCCTAGAAGTCTCTCACTTAAAAGAAAAAAAAGGGGATCCCTGGGTGGCGCAGTGGTTTGGCACCTGCCTTTGGCCCAGGGCGCGATCCTGGAGACCCGGGATCGAATCCCACATCAGGCTCCTGGTGCATGGAGCCTGCTTCTCCCTCTGCCTGTGTCTCTGCCTCTCTCTCTCTGTGACTATCATAAATACATAAAAAAAATTAAAAAAAAATAAAAGAAAAAAAAGGGTAGGGCAACCCTCTTGGCCCCCCCCCTCCCTTTAGGAGCTCAATAAACTTTGTTGCCCACCAAAAACCAAAACAAAACAAAAACAAGTTATGTCAAATTATTTTTTAGTATTAAAGAGATTTGTGTGTTTTAGAAAACTCGAGAAACATAGGGAAACACACACACATAAAAATCACTCATAATTCCACCACTACCCAGGGAGTCTCACGCACCTGTAAGCATTTTGGTGTCTCTGGTGGGGCCCAGTCTGTGTTTCATAAAAGCAAGCACTCCCCTTCTTGGTGTTTTATACTGCATCATGTTTGTTAAGTGTTACGGACTTCCATATAAGTTAGTTAGGTTGCATCATTTTAAGAACCATAAAATTGCCAGTCACAGGGATAACTATCACTTCCCATAGCCAATCATTTCTTGTGCATTTCATCAAAGATGGTTCTGTAGTATGACAAACATCAGGAAGTTATATGTCCGTATCCCCAATTTCCTCAAGCTGAATGTCTGGAAGCGCCCTGCTAGCTTGCAGTGTGTGCCAGCAGCAGTGACAAAACAGTTGTAATAGGCAGCACTTGCGAGGTGCCTGTTATGTGCCTGGCCCTGTGCTGAGTGTTTTGCATTCCCATGTGGCCAACTACTAGTATTCCCCTAACAACAGAAGTGCAGGGAGGCCATGTGTTGTCATAAGATGAGGGTAACTCTTAAATGGAGGGTCTTGTGACCTCAGGCAGTCTGTACCCAGAGCCCAGCATCTTCACCACCATGCTTCTCTGTGTCTCCTCTGGTGAGGAGGAGGAGGCCTCGGCCACGGGTAGGCACTTGGGACGAGACAGCAGGTGAAGGCAGGTATGCTCTAGCATGTGAGGCACAGGCCCAGGGGTCCCAAAGGGACCAGGGCATGGTAAACATAAAAGGCTTCTGAACGAACCTCCAGAGGACCAGATACCCACAGATATGCACAATTGATTTTTTTCTCTATTTGTAACTTTCAGACCAGTGCCAGCTAGCTTCCATTATTTTAAATTGTGGAAGTAATAAACGCTCATTTGTAGAAGTGAGTGGAGTAAATTGCAAAGGTTGCTTTTAGATCTCTAATCCCTATTCCGAAGGTTGAAGGTCGAAGGTTTCTGCGAGTGCAGTGAGTATGTATCTTTCCAGGCCTCGTGGGGGCACACTTCAAATATATGTTTGCGTGTGTCCTGTACTTGTACACATGTTAGTGCTTTTTTTTTTTATTTTAACCAACACATGAATTGTGTGGATCGCATAACTTATGATTTTTGTTAAGCCATTTATTATGGCCATCTTGGCCCTCTGCCCCTCCTTTATTTTGTGCCTCTGTGGCCCCATCAGTCATTTGCGGCTACAGTCCCCCATGGTGGGCATGTAGCATGGCCCCTGCGGTCTGGCTGTCCATATAGCATCCCCTCTAGCATCTGTGTGACTGCACTGTGCTGGTACATAAAGGCTTCCCCCGGAAATAGACTTGAAAGTGGAGCAGTAAGGTCAGGTTTATGCTTATTTAAAACACTGGCATGTAATCTTAACCTGCTTCTCCAAAAAGCCTGTCCCTGTTTGCATCCGCCCCCATTGAATATAAAGAAGCTGGGGAGGCCTGACCTGCACTGGTTCTGTCTCCCTGTAGGTACCTGGAAGAGGTGGGGTACACGGACACCATCCTGGATATGCGGTCCAAACGCGTGCGCTCCCTGCTGGGCCGCTCATTGGAGCTCAACGGGGCTGTGGAGCCCAGTGAAGGGGGCCCCAGGGCCACACCAGGTCCCGGGGGCCTCAGTGGCGGTGAATCCCTGCTGGTGAAACAGATTGAAGAGCAGATCAAGAGGTGAGCCCTTGGTGAGCCCTGACAGGTTCGTTCCTCTGCTTCCCCTCCTCCTGGTGAAGGCCAGTGTCAGAAAAGCCAGCAGTGCTGCTGGGTTGCCCTGGTGGCTACTTCCTTCCTGGAGTGTATTATGGGCTGGTTTGCTCCAGAGCCCTCTCGGGCCCTTCACGAGATCCCTGGATCCTGTTCTGGTTCCCCCTGTGTGTACCCTCTGTGGCCTCGTGTTCTAGCCGATCTGTGCCACAGCTCATGCCCAGCCCATCTGCCTTCCAGAGGCTCAGGCCTCATGCTGCTTAGCTACTAGAGGCTGACCCTGGGTGGCAAACTGGGGCCTGGCAGGGTGTGAAATGGCCTCCACCCCCCAAGGAGCTTTTTTTTCCTTTTTCCAGGTTCCTTGTGTCCTCTCTGGTTACTGGTCAACATAAATAACTTGACAGGTGCTGATGTTCAGCATGCAGAGAAAGGGGGGAAAAAAGAGGTGGGGAAAATGGCATGGTTGGGGGAGGGGCACTCTTCATGGAGGTGACATCTGGGCAGAAAACTGCAGGAAATGGGACAGTGAGCTACACAAGTACCAGAAGGAGCATGTTCTAGGCAGAGGGAATGGCGATGATCAGGGTTCCGCTGGGCATGTTCAGGAACCTGTAGCAAGGCCAGTGCGGCTGTAGCAAGTGAGCACATGGGGCTTGTGGTCTGTGGTGAGGCTGAAATCTCAGGAGTCAGATCAAATGGGCCATAGTGGCCACGATAGGGAATTCGGATTCTACTCTCTGGGTTGTGGGAAGCCCGTGGTTTCGAGCAGGGGTATGACACAATCTAGTGAGCTGGTCGGCTTCGAGGAGAAGCTGTAGGGCAGCGTTGGGAGCAGGAGAGCAGTGAGGAGCCTTCTGTGCCATCCAGGCAAGAGGTGGGGGCTGTGAGCGGCAGGGGTGAGAAGTGGCCAGCCTCTCTCTCCGTGGGTTTTCTTTTTAAAGAAATGAACATAGGGGAGAGGAAGGAAATGAGGGGGTGGCTATGGGGCTTGGTCCAAGTGATGGGAGCATCATCAACTGCAGTGGGAAGGACAAGGAGTGGAAGGGACATCGGGGCTGCAAAGGGCGGGTGGAGTTTGTGGTTCTGGGTCGCCCCCAGGACGGGTGATAGGAGCCAGCCTGGAGCGAGCTGGGTGGGGCTGGACTCCAAACTCACCTCTAGGTCACCAGCATGCAGGTGGGATTTGGAAGCTAGAAGCGACAGCAAAGGAGGCTGAGCTCGTGCAGCCAGTATTGAGGAGGAAACCTGAGTGGTGTCCAACAGCAGAGCACAGACCTGCTTCGTTGCCAGAGGCTGTGCACATGGTGGCTGGGAAGGGAGTGCTGTATCTGGCAACCTGGAGGAGAGATGTGTCCTCCAGGCAGTAACCACATACCTGGGCAGTTGGCAAGAACTCTAGGGCATCGACCTAGCAGCAAGAAAGGAGGATGTTTGCATTTATCCAAACTCTGAATTCCACCCACTTTTCTACCCTGGACTCCGGTTTGGCAGATATTTCCTTTGTTAAAACATATTATCCAGGGTCGTTAGGTAGTCGGCCAGGAGTGGAAACAGGAGGCCATCTGTCAGTCCGAGGGTACAGGCTTATTGGCGGCAAGGCTGGCAATAGGGACACAAACATTTGCACAATGACCGGTTCCTCTTTCCTGCCGGGTATGTCTGCCACTTGCCTGACCTGCGCCTGTGGTTTGCCCGGGCTGTGGGAAAGGGGGCTGCTCAGTCAGTGGCGCATACTCTGTCCAACTCCCCTGACTCAGTATGTGCAGGCAGATGTGTGGTGGGGCGGCAGCTCAGAGCTCAGTAGTTGGACCCAGTGCGTGGTCCAAGTAAGGGTGGTCAGGTCTAGGTGAATGAGGGTCAGGTGGAGGCCGGGATTGGAGGGAGCCCTGTATGTGATCAGAGTCCAGGCTTCTCTGAGGTCACAGTGGGCTCAGTCCCCTTGAGGGCTGGGTCGAGGCTCTGGCCATGGTGATTTGGCACCTTCCTATCCGAGCTCTGTCACCTGGCAGGACTAATGCCCCCTTTGTCCCCCTGTCATGGGCAGGAATGCGGCAGGCAAAGATGGCAAAGAACGCCTGAGTGGTTCGGTGCTGGAGCAGATCCCCTTCCTGCAGAATTGTGAGGACGAGGACAGTGATGAGGACGATGAGCTGGACAGCGTACAGCACAAGAAGCAGCGTGTGAAGGTGCGCTTCCCTCCCCTTCCGCCTCCAGGGGGCCACCTGCTTTGTGGATCAGCTGCAGATAGTAGATCACCTATGGGTGCTCTTGGAGCTCCCTTTGTGGCATGGTTTGTGTGTGGCCTGACCCTGTCCTTTCCCAGGGTCCTCATCCCCTCTCCAGCCAAGCCCTGCCTCAGTACTGTGTCACCTAACTCCTGTCTTCCATCTTCCCTTCAGCTTTCACATTCTTTCTGGAGAGACCTGAACTCTCTCCAGACTGGGCCAGCCATGCACTGCCCTCTCACAGCCCTCTCTCTTGGCCTAGCCTCATCGTGGTCGCACAGAGATATTTTTGGCATGGTTGTGGCTCTCTGTCTTCTCCTTCAATAGATTGTGAGCTCTGTCAGGCAGGGACTGCAGGGGTTTCCTTGATCTTCTCTCCCCAGCACCTAGAGTGGATGTGGCAGGGCCCTGGCCCCAGCCTGGGGCCAGGTTGGGGTCCCATGGGGACTTTGTAGGTGCAAGTGTCCAGTGTGCTCTTGTGTCAGGGCCTAAGCCCAGGGCACTGCCTGCAGGGTAGAGTTCAGGTCTCAACTTGGCTTCACGGTAATGGCTCCCACCCCGTTTAACCCTTGCTCCTCAATTTTCCGAGCCACTGTGCTCCTGCCATTTTAGCAGCCCTAACCTCAGGCAGGGCCTGGGCTCCCCTATCTGATAAACGCCAGTTTGGGCATTTGTGGGTGTAGCTCTGTGCCAACAGCAACGATGCGGAGACAGAGGTCCGGTCCCTGGTGTGGGTGAATGTGTGGCTAGCGGCGTGCCCATGCAGGGGGCCCTCTGTGTGGGCTTCCCATCAGAACCCCTCCCTGCCTCCTACAGCCTCACCTTAGCTAGCACCCCTCCTCCAGGCAGCCCTTTCTGACCTCTTGCCCACCCTTCCTCCCCTTCCCCTGGCAGAGTTGGAGCCATCTGGACCCTGACCACCCCAGGCCCTCCCTGCCTGCTGTCCCCATGGCTGTACAGCACTAGCTCTGTCTTGGCCGCTCTGTCTCCAGTGTCCCCGTTTGGCTCAGCCCAGGGTCCCGCCTGGCATGGGCTCTCAGGGAGTGCATAGAGCCAGCACACTAGAGCTGTGTTACAGGAAAGTCAGGATGGCCCTGAGCCCCTATTGGGATTTTCACTCCTCTCTCAGCTCTTACCGCATCTTCCTCTGGGAAGCCTGCCCGCCCCTCTCTGCTCCTCTTAGCAGAGATCATTGCTGACTGTACTCCCTTAGGACTTCGTGCCTGTCACCACGCTTGTCCCGCAGACCCTTTGGGGTGGCTTATTATGCAGGGGTCTCATGCCTCCACAGCCTGCACTCTCCCCCCACGCACCTGCAGTGACCAGACTGACTCCAAAGACCTCCGAGACTCCAGGAGTGGCTGCTGGCCTGGCTCTGTGCCTTTGGGCATGTCTTAGCCATGATACCAGAGTCCCTGGCTCTGGGTTGTTGAGGATTTAATTAACATGAACTCATGCACACAAAGCCCTTGGCTCCCCTATGGCTGGCCGTACCAAGTGATCAGTGGTGGCAGTATGAGCAGTGCTGTGCCCAGAGGGCAGAACAGAAATAGACAGGCACCCTCTCTTTTGAGACCCTGAGAATGCCTGTTAATGTGGCCATCCTCCTGTGGAGCCCCAGTGCACCCCCCTTGCCTCTCCTGGTGTGCTGCCTAAACCTGGATCCCGGGTCTTCCATAGAGAAGGAAGAGGAGGTCACCCTGACCTGTCCCTTGGCCCTCCCATACAGGCCAGAGGCTGGCCCCTCCCAGATGCCTGAGCAGTTTTGACTCCAGTCCCAGCTTGGAGTGCTGAGCCTGTGGGCAGATCGACCACACCTTCAGGGGGCTTGCAGTCTGACTGAGGCAGGCCCTTGGGGGTGCCCTGAACTTGATCTAGTCAGGGAACACTTTTAGAGGGAGAAGCATCCCTGGAAGAGGCAGTATTTGAGGCTAGTGGTAGTCAGACCCCAGTGCTGGAGTAGGGTGTGTTCTTAAGCCAGCACTTAAAGCAAAAGTCAGCGATCAGAACTGTTTGTGAAAATTCTGGGGCTCCCTAAAGCCATTTTCTGTGGTCTTTGAGGTTCTGAGCATACAGCCCCTGGATGGCACTTTGTGCACAATGTAGTGATAACTGCATCATGAGAGGGTAAAGGGTCATATACAAGATGTCATTGTAGAAGGCTGTGTGTGAAAGGCATTCATGTGGGGAAATGCAGATGCCATGCTGCCCTGAAATCCCAAGTCTGGGCTAGGTTGAGGTGCACGAATCAAGGAACACAAGAGGTTTGGTTCTTAGCATTGCTTTAAGACTGACGGGGAGGAACACTGGCACTCACCTGCCCTGGAGTCCTACATCTCAGGATGGAAGAGCAGTGCTGTCTTCTCTCGTCCCAAAAGTAGCATGCGCTTGTCATGTGAGAAAACAAAGCTTGAGGCACCCAAGAAAGTTTTAAGGAAGACTCAGAACTCTTGGGAGGCTCACGGTCTGGAGCTGTGTTAGTGTATCTTGGAGTGGGAACCTGAGGTGCAGGGTTTCCCTGCTTCAGCCTGTTTGCTCACATTAAGTGCAGCAATGATAACTGTTCACAAGCTGGTGAAGTCACGTGGGATGCTTGCCTAGTGCGCTGAATAAGTCACAGAAGCTGGCGCGACTGCTCTACCCAGGCATCTGTTCCCACTTGAATTGTGCGCCTCCATACACACACTTGTGCATGTAGGCACACGTATCTTTCTCTTCTGTCCTAAAACAGACTATCTCACTTGAGATAAGAAGTACTGAGAAGTACTGTGAAGTACTGAGAAGTACTGTGCTGAGGGGGTGGGGGTTGTAGCAGGGGAGGGAATGGGAAGAGGGCAGGAGTCAGGAGGAGGGTCCTGGGAGGAATCAGAAGAGGAGGTAGTAGTGATGGGGAAGAGGTGGGCAAAGCCCTGGTAGGGGACTGCCAGTTCCCTGGCCCTAGTAAGGAGCAGCCTTTGAAGGCTTCCAGCAGGGGGAGCACAGCTGCCAAAGTGTGTGTGTGGGAGCCCTGCAGGGGGAAGGACACTGAAGGAAGGGAAGGGGAGCTGGTGGCTGGCACGCAGGATGCTTCTAAGCAGGGCGCAGGGTGAGGTGGAGGCCAGGAACCCTGGCTTCTCTGCCCTGGAGACTGGGTGGGCTTGGGCTCTGGGCCAGAGCCTCCTGACCTGTCTGGCTTTCTCCATGCCCAGCTTCCCTCCAAAGCCCTAGTGCCCGAGATGGAGGACGAGGACGAGGAGGATGACTCTGAGGATGCCATCAATGAGTTCGATTTCTTGGGCTCAGGAGAGGAGGGGGAGGGCTCCCCAGACCCTCGACGATGCACGGGAGAGGGGACCCACCATGAGCTGGGTAAGCGGAATTTCCTGGCCAGCTTTCCTTACCAGGCGAGGTAGAGGCACACACAGCCGCCTGCAGCTGCTTCCTGCCCCAGGGTCTCCACCGGACGGATACGCTTCCTGAAAGGAGGGTGGCCAAGGAGAGCAGGAGGCCGACACTGTGGTGGCCAGGCCCTCACCCCTTCCCTGGAAAATCCCTGCGGGGATGCAGAAGGCCCAGTGCTTCCCGGAGTGGGGTCTCCAGCCCTCCCTGAGGGGGGTCTCCAGCCCTCCCTGAGAGTCTAGGTCTCAGCGGCCCTCAGGGAGAAACCGGATGAGAACCTGGTGGGGAGAGGCTGACAGGGCAGTGCTGCATCTTCCTCCCGTTCCGTGACTCTGAGCCACAAGGCCCTTAGCGGTCACATAGGATGGCTGGGACCACAGAGGGTCTCAGCTCACTGTGTCCCCTCTGCCCGTCCCCCACTCCCACCTGGAACCCCAGTACTCTCTGGGACCGGGGCTTCCTGACTGCCTCACATTTACAGGAGGGGCTTCTAGCAGCTGGGTGGAACTGGTGGGCAACTCCAGCCCTGGACTTTTGTCCCTGCAGAAAGCCGGCGGGTTAAACTCCAAGGCATTTTGGCCGACCTTCGGGATGTGGATGGGCTGCCCCCTAAAGTGACTGGTCCCCCTCCTGGCACACCCCAGCCCCGGCCACACGAAGGTAAGAGGCCCCTGCACCCTGGCCCGGTCCCCTGGGGCACCATGGCATAGGGGTGCTGCAGAGCTAAGCCCGGGGCTTCTGTGTCCTCAGGGTCAAAGCCTGGCCTCTAGTCTGCAGCCTCCCTGTCGCAAAAGTTCGTCTGTCTGTCTGTCTCCCTCTCTTTTTGTCTGTCCTGCCCTGTCTGTCTGTCTGTCTCTCCCTGTCTCTCTCTTTCCAGCTGTGATTCTTGATCTTGTCCTCTCCCTGGCTCTCTGACTCCTTACCTCCTTCTCTGCTTCTCTCTCTCTCTCTCTCTCTCTCTCTCTCTCTCTCCCCCCACCCCTCTCTGCCCCCGCCTCCCCTCCCCCTACCAGGTTCCTTTGGCTTCTCCTCAGACGTTTTCATCATGGACACTATCGGGGGCGGGGAGGTGAGCCTGGGGGACTTGGCAGATCTCACCGTCACCAACGACAACGACCTCAGCTGTGATGTAAGTTCTCGGGCTGCCTGTTCCCCCGAGGGGCCTCCTTGGGCATCCTATGCTGTGCCTGCTCTCGCTGAGCTGTTACTGGGTGCCTTGCCTGCTGCGCTCAGTCCACTAGTGAGAGGATGCTGTGAGGTCATTCAGCAGCTCACCCTGGTTTACGGAGGGGTGCAGACAGGGCTGAGGGGGCTTAGGGAGGTTACTGAGGTGCAGGGCCTGGAAGACACTGGGGTGTAGCCGGCACTCAACTCCTTCAGGCCACACTCCCTTCCACCTGTGGCTTACGTGCATCTCAAGTCCTGGCCTCCCGCAGGCTGGCAGCAAGGAAGGGGGCCCAGGGTCAGCACGGTGCAGGGAAGATGGTCTGGACAGGAGATGGGCATTGAACTGACCTTTGTGGCCAGAAACCCCAAAACGAGGTGCAAGTGGGGCTGGTGGCCAATGGGCCAGAGGAAAGGAAACAACAGGGCCAGTGTTCTGAGCCCAGTACCCACAGAGGGGCCTCTGGCTCGCTGATAGTTTCTGAATCGGGGGTGTGTGTGCATTTCCCTGAAGCAGAACACCACCATGGCTTGTAGCAGAATTTCAAGTGGTTGGTGATGCCAGCAGGGTTGGAGGCACTGCTGTAGGATGCCAGGAAGTGGGGCCAAGATGGAGGCTTTGAGCAGGGGATGTGCCCGTGAGGGGGTAACCGTGTAGCGGCAGAGCCTTTGGCCCTAAAGAGCTAGGGCAGTGGTGATGGTGCAGGTGGGGACCATGGGGGAGAGAGCCCACGTGAAAGGGGGTTGGTTAGGTGGTGTGAACCTTATGTTGGGACAGGACACTGAGTCTTGCCTGACAGTCTGCTCATCATCTTTCCCAGTTGGCTGCTCCTGAATCCTCCATGCACAGAGCAACACCACCACCTCCCAGGGCATGTACAGTGACTCTAGAATACCCCTAATGTGTGGTCTCTGTGGCCTCCTGTTGTCCTAAGAGGATTCTCTTGTGACCCCTTAGCTTCTCTGCAGCCATTCACATCTTTCCAGTCCATGTCAGTTCACAAACGTGGCTCTGGTCTCAGCTTCTGTCACTTTGTCCCTTGCTTTGTAACCAGGGCCTCCTCTCAGGCTCTAGATCTGCTCTGGCAGCCACAGGGACTTTTGCACATGCAGTGTTCTCCTTCATTCCCCTCCCTGGATCTGGTTAAGTCCTGTTCCTTTGGTTCCTTTGGTGTCCCCTCAGGAATGCCTTACTGACTGCCACAGAGGCAGTCAGGCTGCTTGGGTGTCTCTTCCCAGTTCATTTTTAATTCCTAGCACTGCTTCTAGTTCATAGTTCCTGTGCACTGTGGGGTGATCTGCCTGTCTTCCCCAGGCCCCCTCTGAACTGAGTGTTCAGAGGGGTGCTGCACACAGGGTGCTTGGGGCTGGAGCCCAGTGTGTGAGGATGCTCCACGTGGGTTTGGGTAGGGAAGGGGCAGATCCTTGATATCCTGGATGCCAGTTGGCATCCACAGGACTGCTGGGACACTGAGCTCCCCCCACTCTAGCTCTCTGACAGCAAAGATGCCTTTAAGAAGACATGGAACCCCAAGTTCACTCTCCGCTCACACTACGACGGCGTGCGCTCCCTGGCTTTCCACCACAGCCAGTCTGCCTTGCTCACCGCCTCTGAAGATGGCACACTGAAGCTCTGGAACCTACAGAAGGCTGTCACAGCCAAGAAGTAAGGGCGACAACCCCAGAGGGGGAGGTAGAGTTCTGAGTGATGAGGGCCTCTCAGTGACATCTGGCTCCTCTGCCTCCCCACAGGAATGCTGCACTAGATGTGGAACCTATCCATGCCTTCCGGGCTCACAGGTAGGGAAGTGCCCCCCAAAGGCAGTCTGGCTCCTGGCCCACTCACTGCTACCCCAGGGGGCCAAATGCCCTCTGCACACGCACCCCCTTGATCCTTGTGCTCTGCAGACCAAGTGTCCCAGAGCTGGTTCTCAGCTCACCCTTCAAGAGAAGGAAACAGGCATGGGGAGTTGGGGGAAGGCAGGCCTGGTTGGCACAACCAGAGCCCCAGATGCTGAATTCTTTTGACCATCCTTGAAAAATCTAGCATTGGACTTCAAGGTCCCATCGTGGGGAGCCTGGAAAGGAGTGAGATGGAGTTTTTCATCTCCCCTTCACCACCTCTGCATCCTGTAGGGGTCCTGTATTGGCAGTAGCCATGGGCAGCAATAGCGAATGCTGTTACAGTGGTGGGGCAGATGCCCGCATCCACAGCTGGAAGATTCCGGACCTCAACATGGACCCCTATGACGGTTATGGTGAGGACAGCTCCCTCCTCCTGTCTGCACCTCCCCTCATGCCCCCGTGTCCACAGGAGCTTCTGCATTCCCTCAGCATCCACCTGTGCCTAACTGTACACCCCCAGCCCAGGGGAGGGAGCATAGAGCAGTGTGTTCAGCATGTGACGGGTCAGACAGGCTGAGGCAAGAAAGAGATGGCTTTGGGGAACGGTTTCCTAGAGGGGCTGGTGGGTGAGCGGACTCTGAGTCAGCACTGGGCCCGGGCCCCAGCATGTGCAAAGCCTTCTGGTGGCTGAGTGCAGGAGTGAGGAACAGTAGAGCAGGGGAGGGGGAGAGGTTAGTTGGGCCAGGTTGTAGGGAGTTCGCCCTTGATTCTTGGTGCACCTTTAAAAGTTAAGTGGAGAAGTGATTACACTGTCACTTCTGTTAAGTGTGTCGCCTATCCTCTGACATCTCTTTTGATAACTTTGATGACATGCATGGCTCTGTGTAGCAGTTGTTATGGCAGACAGAATTCAGAGGTATGTGTCTTCCCTTGAAGAAGACACAGTTTTCCTAAGAACAGTCCCACCCTGTGAAAGGTCAAGGGTCAGTCCCAGGTAGTATGTGCTCAGGGCCATGCAAGCTGCCACGCACGGGTGTGACGTCAGCAGGGCCTGACTGAGCACCCCGTGTGGACTTCAGTGAGCAGGGAGGCAGGGGTGAGAAGGGCTAGGGAGCTTTGGAGAGAGTGGGCAGGGCTTGTGCTCTGGGCAGAAAAGACTGCAGGGAGCATGGGTGGGGCCAACCAATAGGGCCCAGGCTGCAAAGGTTCTTGGGGCCTCAAAGCCACCATTGTTCTTTCTCCCCTTCACTAAGTCCTAAAAATCGTGTCCCAAGCACCTACTTTGTGCCAGGCACTATCCATGGGTCCTGTGGGGATGGCAGTGAACAGGGGGGAATAATCCCTGCCCTCTGGAGCTTCCATTCTGGATTGCCTTCAGAGTCCTAAAATCTTCCCAGAAGTGTTAGTGGGCAGAGTGTGAGTGGCTAGCAGGGGCAGGTTCCAGGGGTAACAGCTCTGAGCCCATGAGGACTCTAGGTATGAAGCTGGGTGAATGGGTGGACCCAGCCCAGCTGCCTGGCTCTCAGCTGTCTAGGTTGGAGCTGGCAGCCCTGACGTAGCCCGTTGTCTCCCTTTGGTACGTCCAGACCCAAGCGTGCTGAGCCATGTCCTGGAGGGCCACGGGGATGCTGTATGGGGCCTAGCCTTCAGTCCCGCCTCCCAGCGCCTGGCTTCCTGCTCTGCTGATGGCACTATCCGTATCTGGGATCCCAGCAGCAGCCCAGCCTGCCTCTGTACCTTCCTCACAGCTAGTGGTGAGTGAGGGCTGCCGACACCTCATAGAGGAGCTGTATAATTGGAGGCCCCTGCAGGAGCGTTACTCCTGACAAGGGCCCAGCTTTCCCAAGTCCTGTCCCACAGCCCTGGGGCAGGACCAGGTTTGTTAGGCAGCCTTTCTTCTCCTCTACCCTCAGATCATGGGATCCCCACCTCAGTGGCCTTCACCAGCACCGAGCCTGCCCACATTGTGGCCTCCTTCCGCTCTGGCGACACTGTCTTATATGACCTGGAGGCTGGCAGTGCCCTCCTTTCGCTGGAATCCCGGGGGAGCAGCGGTAAGAGGGGGCCCCAGGGCCGGGGGCTAGTATCTGAGTGCTTCCCAGGCCTCAGTCCCTCCTATGGCTTTGGTGACCCGATGTCCAGTGAACAGAAGACATTTTCCCTACCCCCTTGCGGGGGGCTGTGTGTCAGATGGAGGTAAAGTCCCAGCTGCCACTGTTGTGGCCAGCGAGGGGCTCTTGGGAAGGCTGAGGGAACAGAGATCATCAGGCCTCTTGGCAAAGCAGATGCTCCATGTGGGTGGCTGTGCCACCCCAGGTGGGGCACGGTGCCTAGGTTACAGAGGAAGTACTATGACCCTGAGCAGGAGAGCCCTGGGGGCCCAGTCCTCCTGGACAGCTAGGCATAGGGCAGGGCTGTAGGGCCGTGGTTCTCCTCTCGTCCTTCCCTCCTCCTTGCCTTCCAGGCCCAACCCAGATCAACCAGGTGGTGAGTCACCCAAACCAGCCCCTCACCATCACTGCCCACGACGACAGAGGCATCCGCTTCCTGGACAGCCGGACAGGTGAGGCCCCACCTTCTCCATCCACCATTCACTCATGCTCATGGCAGGGCCTGCCCAGATAGCAGAGCTCCTGGTGCCCACGCTGCAGGCTCTCAGCGTTTTGTCTGGGCCATCACCTTCCCAGGCAAGATGCTGAGAGGAAGTAACCTGCCACCCACCCTTTCTCCTCTCAGGGAAATCTGTGCACTCCATGGTTGCCCACCTGGACGCGGTCACCTGCCTTGCCGTGGACCCCAACGGCGTGTTCCTGATGTCGGGAAGTAAGTCCGGATGCTCCTGACTCCCTAAAGAGCAAGGGTGTGTGGGAGCAGAAGAGGAAGAGATGTGGGCACTGGTCACAAGGGAGTACTCCGGGGCTCCCTGAGGCAGGGGAACTGGCAGGGAGCCTCTGGGTAGAGCCGCCTGGAGGCATTTGCCTCTATCTCCTTTCATCCAGATAATCCTCTTGGGTGGGTGTGTTGTACCCGCCGTGCAGATGTGGACAGGCTCAGAGAAGTTACATGTTTTGGTTGCGGCCTGGTGGGTTGGTTGCAGGAATGAAGTTGGGGTCTCTCAGTCCCCATGGGATCTTTAGCATTTGCCACCACGTGCTTTCTGTGGATAAGAGCACTGAAGCCCAGCTCCTGTGGAGCTGTGCCTCAGGACGGGGTGGGACGTGGGCAGGTGGAAAAGGGGCCGTTGCTCCCCAGGGAGGTGGAGGGTGTGCCTGGGCCATCAGAGAGGCCATGGGCAAGGGGCCTTCTTCCACTCACTTCTGCTCCCTACCAACCGAGCTTGTGGGAGCTCATGAGCCAGCAAGTGCATGGGATGACAGAGCAGGTGGACGGGCTCGGGCACCCAACAAGCCTGTTCTTCATCTTCCGTGTGACGGCAGCAGCTGTCTCTAAGGATGATGGTAGAGGGAGTGGTCAGTAGCATCAAGTCCAGGGGAGAGAGGGTTTGGGACAGGGCCTGGGACCCCCCCACTGTAAAGGACAAATAGAGCCAGTCTCCACCACAGCCAGCTGTTCCTTCTAACATGTAAGTCAGGTCATCTCCAGAGGTGGCTCATGCCCCAAGGCCCAGTCCTGTCTGCTCCTCACTCTCTGACCACCTCTTCCTCCTCCCCATACTCCTGCTCAGGCTGCTACTGCCATATCCACCTCCTGCCAGTCCTCCAAACCTTCCCTTGGCCTTGCTGCCCGCAAGACTCTTCCTCCTGGTTTCCCCTTAGCCCTTCTGTCCTCACCCTGACCAGCCTGTATCCACAGTGCTGCTGACCATCTGGCATCATTCTTTCTGTTTTATTTACCGTCTGCCACATCGGAACGTCAACAGCCCTGGGCTTGGGGAGGTTAGCCTAGTACACAGGTCCCCAGTGAATACTTGGTAACTAGATGATGGATAGCAGGCTAGGCCAAAAGGATTCTCCCTCAGCCTGGGTGTTGAGAGGTGCGTGGAGAAGATGGGCCCTTTATCCAGTGCCAAGGCCAGCTCATCCAGAGGGTGAGGTTTGGAGGAGCTGGGGTTTGTCCTGGGGGGCAGCCCTTTCAGCTCCCACACCTGCGTAGGTCACGACTGTTCCCTGCGTCTGTGGAGCCTGGACAATAAAACATGCGTGCAGGAGATCACAGCCCACCGCAAGAAGCATGAAGAGGCTATTCACGCTGTCGCGTGCCACCCCAGCAAGGCCCTCATTGCCAGTGCGGGTGCCGATGCCCTGGCCAAGGTCTTCGTATGATGCCCACCTGGCCCCACCCTGGCTGCCACACCGGCTGGGGAGTGGGGCCGGGCAGGTGGGACTGAGGTGAGAGGCTGGGCAGGAGGCTTGGTCTGGGAGGGCAGAAACTCCTTGCATCCTCACCCCTAGTGAGACCTCAGACACATCTCTTCACCTGGCACTCCTAGAGGGTGCCACGTCCTGGTAGCCGGGGTTACCTTGTGAGAATCATCAAGGTAGCTCCTGGGCATCAAGAGAGAGGGCCGAGGTAGCCTTCCCTCTTGTACCTGGGGTGTCATGCTCCAGTCTTCCTTCTCTTCTGTCTACTCAGGTGACTCCCAGCCTCAGTCTGGAGGCCTGGAGGCCTGGCTCTTCCCGCCTGCCTGGGAACCTGGTGGTGCTAACGGCCCTTTCCCCAGGAGGCCATCCCCCATGGCCGTCCCTTCCCCAAGCATCTGCCTGGGGAGCAGCCTCCTTCAGGAATCACCCTCCGGGATGGCCTCCGGGAGCTTCCTCTCTGTGCCCTGACGCCCAGTCCTGCTTTCTGAGCTGCCTTCTTGGGTGCAGCACAGCCGGGGCTGGGTGTCCTTGGGGATCAGCTTTTCCAAGATGCCAGAAGGTGCCAGGTTCTCTCTTTGAACCCCCAACCCCCCTCTCCCATCTTCCCAAACCTGAGTGGCAGCTGTGCTGGGAGGAGCTCCAGGCGCCCCTGCTCTGTGGTTGACCCCCTGGGAAGCTGTGGAGCCAGCTGGACCCCGGGCTGTCCTCAGGCAGAGTGCCCGGCCTGGCCCACCCCAGAAGCACTCCCACCACCCTCCCCTCCAGTTCCCTCAACACAGCTTTCCAGACACTACCCAGCACCTCCAGGGCCAGTAACCCCCCGGGGAGCAGGTGATGCCCTCAGGGGAGGTGCCCACCCCTACCTCCCCCACCGCTCCCAGCACTCCTTCCAGGGGCAGCCCCCCAGCCCCCACAGGGTCACCCATGGGGAGAGATGCCCCTTGTTTGCCCCTCTCTGGGGCATGGAGGCTGGAGGGGTCCCCCACAACTCCCTGTATATCTGTATAAATAAATGGGATGTTAATGGAGCCCTGCCCCCCCCCACCCTCATGTCGTTATCACTGTGTGATAGTCTGTGTCTTCTTTCCTGGTCCTCCACTCTCTTCCTCTATTTATTTCACTCTCTTTTTTTGGGTCCCGCCCTGAGTCCTCAGGCCCCCTTCCAGGTTCCTGTTTATAAGCCCCCTCCCCTCTGCCCTGGACTTGGATGTGAAACTTGTCTCAATAAACCCTTTGGAGTAAGATGGGTGGCGGTGCTGACTGTCGAGGGGACCTGGGGAGCCGAATAATGGGCTCTGCCTGGGCTGGGTGGAGCTCAGAGAGGGGATATGATGGGTTGGGGTTTTGTGGTAGGGTGGGGGGCGGGAAGAGAGGGGCCCGGAGTTTGGGCGGAGTGTGGGTGGAGGCCCGGAAATGGGGGCACAGGACCGAATCTCCCCGTGCCTCCTAAGTACTCCCTCCCCAGGGGCCTCAGCAGTGGCCTGGGGGCAGAGTCCTGACAAGCAGATGATGTGATGTGACAGATTAAGACCTCCCCCCCTCCACTCCCAGCCCCCCCCCCCATGATGGCTGATTAAAGGGCTTGCCCTGAGTACTTAGCCGCCCCCACTTTCCCTTCCCTCCCCACGTGAGCCTGGGCTTACAAGGAGCCTCAGCCAACATGGAGTGGGGAAGGGAGAGCCTGGGACCTGCCCTGTAGAATGCCTCCGCTATGCTGGGAGCTGCCCCGAGGTTGTAGGTGGAGGCACCTGGTCCCTCACTGCAGGTGCCCCATGAGTCCCTTCCCTTCCCCAGGACAGTTGAATTGCAGTGGTCAGTCACACACTTAGCAGGAGCCAGACCCCACACTAAATTCCTCACATACTAATTCACTGGGTCCTCACAACAAGCTTAGGAAGCGGGAATCGTCAGTGTTAAGTTACAGAAAGTGAAATGGGGGGGGGGGGCTGCTTAGGGCCTCCAGCAAGCCATCAGCATTTGTATCCAGTTCTGTGGGCTCCCTCTGCATGTGTCTGGGCCTCAGCATCCTCTGTACAACAGGCCTGACGCTAATGCCCACCCTCTGGGTTAACAAAGGCTGTGCCCCAGTGCCCAGAATAGGACCCAGCCCTTGTCAGGACCCCAGGAACACTTGAAGAAGGATGCAGGTGGCCAGATGGCCATCAGGTGACACTGACCAAAACCTAGCTACGAGCTCCACGTGGCCTCGCTCCCCCCTCATCCCTCTGGGCTCTGAGCAACTTCCCCAGGTGGTGGTTTGGGTTTTCACTCCAGCCTCAGACTTCCTTCCCCAGCCCCAGCCAGCCCCCGGATGTGGTGGCAGAGTCACTACTGTACCGACCTCAGCTGCCCCCAGCAGCCCTTTACGGGGAAGGGGGGCTTGTCTTGAGGCCCCCATCCCGCCCTCCTGGTCTGGACCATCTACCCTGGGATGCCTTTGGAACTCAAAGCCAGGCTTTGAACCCTCAGTGAAGGGAGTGGGGTGGTAGCAGCAACTTGAGTGGTGATCTTGGATGACTTGGAGGAGTCACTTTGCCCCTCGGGGTTCAGTTTCCTGAGCGTAAACTAAATGGTAACCACTCTTATTATTAGCTGGGGAGGAGAAATCAAGTCTGAATTGTTCCTGACCAGGCTGGAAGAGCTGTTTTAGGACAAGCCTGGCGCGTAGTAGGCCAGCATTCAATGCTTGCTGGATGACTGATTAATGAACATACTCCTACTAAACATCTGAGGGCTTGAGCCCACCCCTTTATCTCTGCCAAGTACAGCAATGGCCACCACCTACTGAATCTCAGCTGTGTGCCAGGCACCATTCTGCAATCTCCCCACAAAGACTTCTGGGGTCAGGAGCTGATGGAGAAACAGGCTCAGAGAGGGGAAGCCACCTACCTAAAGCCACACAGACACATGCACGCTGTCCCAGAACAACCAGTTCATCTAGGGGGTGGGGAGGGTGTGGTGTCTTCCCTGGTTGCTATGGCCCTTTGAGGACCCCCGGGTCCGAGGCTCTTGGCTCTCCTGAGGGCTGGGGCAGAGTGGGGCGCCAATTGAAGGGAAACTACACCCCTTCTCCACCCGTCTTACTGTCCCGGCTCAGACAACCCAGCCCAAGCCCCTCCAGTCCATGCACTTCATCGAGGTTGGGGTTGCCAGAGACAGACATGAGGCAAGGTCCTTCCGCCCATCTGGAAGCCGCTGTCTTCCTAACCGTGTAATGGGCTGCGGGATCTCTACTGCACCCCCTCCACCGAGCGGGCATGGGGGTGGGGTAGACGACGCTCAGAGAAGAGGTAGGCCGAGCCCAGAGAACCCTGAGCGGGCTGGACCCGACACCAGTTTCCCACCCTTTCCCCTGCGGTGGGCGCCGGATGCAAGCCCGGCTAGATGGCCCCCTTCCTTAAAGGGCCAGACGCCTCCCCGACCGCTGATGGGGGTGAGAGTGGCTCGCCCCTCCTCTCTAGCTCAGGGAAGAGTTAACTTTCCAGACTTGGGTGTGTTGGGGGTCGGCATCAGTCCGGGATCCCTGCCCCGCGTCTCGCACCCGAGACGCCTGGGCCCGGGGCGGGGCAGGTGACGCCCCCACTTCGGAGGTGCCGGGCCTGCCCTCCCCTTCCGCCCCCGGCCCCCCCGGAAGGCTCCGCCCCCTCTGACGTCACCGAGGCCCGCGTGGATTGGCCGACTGCGCCATCGCTCCCGACACTTCCTCCTGGGCCGCAGCCGCAGAGTTAAACTTTGGAGGGGGAAAAAGAGCCACCGGCTCCCGGCGCCGGGCGACCCTCCCTCCCCACCCCCAACCGCCGGCGGTAACGCCCCCTTCTCCGCGGCCCACGACCGAACTTTTCTCCAACTTCTGAGACCCGTGAGATTCCCTCCTTAGCACCCCGGCCCTCGGGATCCCTTTGCCCATCCCCGGGCCCGTCGGATCCTTGGGATCTACTCGATCCCCGACTTCCTATCCTCACCCCCGAGGCCTGGTGAATCCCTCGAGCCCCCTTCTTCACTGGATCCTCGTCTTAGAGCCAGTGGGTTCTGGGATCCCCCCTGCTCCCTTTTCAAGCCTTTCTCTCTCCAAGGGGCTTTTTGATCCTGAGCTCTCCTGATCCCTGAGATCCCGACCTACTAGATTTTCTTGATTAGTCCTCTTTCTTGGACTTTTTCAATAACTGGATCCCCTCAAGCCATTAGATCTCTCCTTCATGACTCCCGGGTATCTGATCACTAGATTACATTTCTTTAACTTCCCAGGGTCCCGCCATCCGCAAGTGCCCTCAACCTGCTAGATTTCTTTTCTCGTATCCCCGGGATTACCGCGCTCCCAGCACCAGCTTCGAGCGCCCTCGAATCCAGCGGCCCGGGGCTCCCGGGCTCGGGCTACTTCAGCCGGATCCCGGGTGGGCGCCGGGCGGCCGGCGCCGGCGCCCGGTCCCGGGACTCCCCCCACCTATGGCCGCCTCCCCCTCCCATCTCGCCGGGCTCCCAGGCTCTCCCGGGCCGGGGTCCCCTCCGCCCCCCTGCGGCTTGGAGTTGCAGTCGCCGCCACCGCTACTGGCCCAGGTACCAGCTCCGAGCTCCGGGGTCTCCTTCCACATCCAGATCGGGCTGACCCGCGAGTTTGTGCTGCTGCCCACCGCCTCTGAGCTGGCCCATGTGAAGCAGCTGGCTTGCTCCATCGTGGACCAGAAGGTGAGGGGAAGGGTTCTTCCCATCGAGCTTGGGGAGAGGTCTGGGTGGGGGGTGATGGCAGGGGTGGCCTGGAGCCTGGCACAGGGGAAGGGGAAGAAGGAACATTAAGCCTTGGGTGACTGGGTGTGTGTGGATGGGGCATTTAGTCCCCTGTTGCCTCTTCACCCCACTAAGCCTTTGAGGGAGGCCTGAGCAGGGGTGGGGTGCTCCAAAGTCCTCCCCAAATTGCATGTCCCTGAATGTAGTTGTTTTCTGCAGCTAGCAGGGAGTAAAGGAGGGGCCAGATAGATGTAGAAGTGGGGAGGAAGGGGCAGGTGGGCCAGCAGATGGGGAACCTCCCCAATCAAGCCCATCCCCTACCTCCCATTTTGTGGAAACAGTAGAAATTGAAGCTGAGCTGGCCATGGCTATCGGGTGACATGTGTGGGTGTGGGTGCCTGCGCTAGCTGCCAAGGGCAAGTGAGGTCTCAGAGCCCAATCTCTGCCCCCCACCCCAGGCCTGAGCTGTATGTAGAGGGGCTGGCACCTCTTTGGATCCCCTAGAGGCTCTGGGGACTCTGTCCCCTCTCCTAATCACAGTGTCTCCACCCCCTCAGGTCTGATTCCAGCCTATTAAAATGGGCCTTCCCCAACCCCACCCTATTCTTAGTTTTGGATACCAGGGTCATCATGGCGAGAAGCTGGGAATCCTGGCAAGAGGGATTCAGGTAGAACTCAGTGTGTGAATTCTAGAATGTTAAAAGTTAGGTTAGTGGGCTTCTCAGTTGTTGGAATTCTAGATTGTAAAAATGTTAGAATATTAGAATTCTAGATTGTCCAAATACACAACTGCTAGGTAATTGAACACGTCTGACATTAAAGTGTTCAGGGGCACCAGGCTGGCTGTCAGTAGAACATGCAACTCCTGATCTCAGGGCCATGAGTCCCACACTGGGCATAAAGCTTACTTAAAAAAAAAAAAAAAAAAAAAAAAGATTAAGTGTTTAAACATTAGAATCTTAGCTTGTTGGGATACTAAAACATTAAAATGGTAGAATATCAGATTCCTGGGTTGTTGGAATCCTAGATGTTAAAATGTTAGAATTTTGGAATGCTGGGCTGTTGAAATCCTTTAATGGTAAGATACTCAAATGCCCAGAACATTAAAATATCAAACTGCTGCTGATCCAGATTATTGAAATCCTAAAATATATCATGATAATACATTGGAACCTAAGATTTTATATATGTATAATCATATCATGTGAGCATGTTGGAATCCCCAAATGTCCAAATTCCAGAATCTTCTCAGACCCCCAGAAATGAATTCCTTGGGCTTCAGAGGAACATTGGGAGCTAGGCGTACTCCCCTATTTTACAGCCTAGAGACAGACCCCCCCGACACACACAAACACAAGCAGTCAAGGCCCAGGCAGTCCCTGTCACCTGTGGACCCTCTCCCAGCAGACAGGAATATGGGGCTTCCTTGGCCCTTCCACCAAAACCCCCAAACCCACAGGTCCAGTTTTCACACCCAACTCAGCCTGCTCTTGGGGCAAACATATGGGGTGGGGGTGGGGTAGAGGGCAGATTGTCCCCTGAGTGTAATTTGTCTACCGCCCAAATCTTCAGCCTCCTCCCTCAGGCCTCACCCCAGTTTGGTTTTCTATCCTTTATGTCCAGGTGTGGCTGGGCCCCATTTCTTCCTTCCAGCTGCTCCACCTGGGCAGTTTCACTTTCTGTTCTACCAGGTTTCATTTCCGCCCCCCCCCCCCAACCCCTGCTAGGGACACCTGGGTCTTTTGGACATTGGGTGGGGGGCACCCTTGCTACCTCCAGCTCCCTTGAGCCTAGCTTTCCTGTTACCCCTCCTCTTCCACCCCCTCCCTGAGTCCTAAGTCCCCTTCTTCCAGCTGGCCCCACCCCAGTGCTGGGCCTGGAGCCAGGTAACAGGGACAATAGATCCAGGAAGGAAGCTGGGGTGGGGTGGGGGCATAAAGGAGGGGGTGTTCACTTAGCACCCCTCCTTCCCCCCACCCCCTGCAAATTCTACTAAGTGCTCATGCTCCCAGAGCCACACTCCCTCCCACCTCAGCTTCCCAGTCCAGCCACCAAACTCCGCTGGCGCCCCTCCCCGCACACCTGGGGCCCTGGCACCCTGCCCGCGGGAGCTGTGAGCTGCGCTGCGCTTGGGAGGCAGCAGGCAGGAAGCGCAGGGCTGCGGGGTCTCTGTTTCCGGGGGAAACTGCGGGCCCTGCCCTGGGAGTGTTCTAGACAGCTGCTGAAGGCAAGCGCAGAGCCTTTGAGCCTTTCCGTGGTGACCACCTCCGTCTCTCTCTCCCGCCCCTCAGTTCCCGGAGTGTGGCTTCTACGGTCTTTACGACAAGATCCTTCTCTTCAAACATGACCCCACGTCGGCCAACCTCTTGCAGCTGGTGCGCTCTGTTGGAGACATCCAGGAGGGCGACCTGGTGGAGGTGGTGCTATCTGGTGAGCGTTGGAGGCCCGCCTGGGGGCCTGGGGGTGCAGCCTCTAGCGGGGGCAGGACATCTGGCGGAGGGAGAGGAGAGGTGGGCCCAGAAACACGTTTTTAAAGTCAGGGCCAGTGGTTCAAAGCCCTGGTTGCAAGTTAGTCCCCTATGAGCTACCGCCCCGGAATGGGTGAATATATAGCTTGTGCACACAGTGGAATTTGCTCAGCACAGAATGTAGGCAATGTCCAGCACCACGGGTGAATCTCACAAACTTAATGCCAAAGGCAGATGCTACGTCAGACTCCGTATTGTAAAATTCCATTTATGAAGCACAGAGATGGATACAGGTAGGAGTGAGGGTGGCCAATGCCCTTTGAGAAGGTGCCCTGTTCTCCATCTCGGCAAGGGGCATCGCTACCATCACCTGCGGGGCAGGAGGGAGATCTCTGAGGATTGATTTAAACTTCCATTTATTTATCAGGATGTTGGTGACACAGTGTGTGCAGTTTGACAGTTCGGTGAGCCATGCACTTGAAATGTGTCTTTTTCTAGATGTTTGTTCTACTTTGATAGAGTTGTTGTTTGTTTTTTAAGATTTTATTTATTTGAGAGAGACAGACAGACAGTAGAGCAGCAGGGAAAGGGTGAAACAGGCTCCCTAAAGAGCAGGCAGCCCAATGAGGGGCTCGATCTCAGGACCCTGAGATCATGACCTGAGCTGAAGGCAGATGCTTAACCTACTGAGCTACCTGGGCACCCCAATACAGAATGTTAAATATTCTGATGCCCATGCCTCCATCCCACTGAAATGCTAGATGAAATCAGACTCAGATGCCTTGGTGGCTCAGCAGTTGAGCATCTGCCTTCCGCTCCAGTGCCTGGTGATCAAGTCCAGCATTGGGCTCCCCGCAGGGAGCCTACTTCTCCCTCTATGTCTCTGCCTTTCCCTCTGTGTGTCTCTCATGAATAAATAAATAAAATATATTTTTTTAAAGAAATCACACTCTGAAGGGTTAGATGAAGTCTGTACCTCACTATTTTCAGCCAGAACCTAGTCACCCACTGGCTGTTTGCATCTGAGAGATGAGCAAACTCAGCACCTCAAAGGAGTGGACAGCTCAAGGTTCTTCTTGGAACACGGGGGATAGGGGGGTACCTGCCTTATTCTTGGCTGCATTTCCACCCCCAGCCCTTGCATAGTGCAATGCTCAGTAGAATGGGTTGAATGAATGGATGGCAATTAGCAGAAGTTTGGATGTATGGCCCTGGTGATCTTTTTCAGGTTTTAAATACCCTCGTGGAGGCTGCCAACTCTTGGATTTGTATTCATCCAGGTCTCCCTCTGATAAATCCAAATCTTGGTCATATAGCTTGTCTCCCTGACACTTTTACTTGGCAGCTCTAGGCATCTCAGATATGGCCTGTCCAAGACAGAAATCTTGATTTTTGTCATCCTTTCTTCCAGCAGTGTTCTGCACCTTGGTGAAGGTCATCACCATTCACTCAGGTGCTCATGCCCCAAATCTTGGGGGCATCCATGACTCCTCCTTTCCTCTCACCCATTGCTTGATCTGTCATCGAAACAAGTGGTCTTACCTTTAGCATACATCCTGAATCTATTTCTTACTACCTCCTCTGGTCCCCCTGCTTTGAGTGTTACAGTAGCTCGTAAGTCAGATCATGACACTTCACTGCTCAGAATTCTCCCATGGCTCCCCACTACCCTTGGAACAAAATGAAACTCCTCAATATGGCCTTAAGGCTGTCCATGATCTGGCCCCTGGTAGTTCCCGGAATTCACCTGCTACACTGTCCCCCTTATATTTTTTTGTTCTTGCCATGCTTGCCTGTTCTCTGTCCCTTGAACAAACCAAGCCTTCCTCTCATCTCCAAGTCTTTGCACTGGCTCTCAGTGCCTCCTTCCCCACCTCTTTTTCTCACAGCTAGCTTCTTCATGTTATTTGGAGTTGAGCTTGAATGCTATTTCTTCCAGTGTCTGAAATTTCCTTATTTGTATGTTTGCGTTCCCTGTCTGTCTCCCCCAAACATGTCAGCTCCCTGAGAGTGGGGTATAAATCTGTCTTGTTCATAACTTTACCCAGAGTGTATAAACAGTGCTTGGCACATAGAAGAGAGTCCCCTTTCTGTTACACAATAACAAGGAAAAAAGCTCAATATTAGACTGAAATTCGGGGGGGCGGGGGGGTTTGGGGTAGAAAAGAGAATTAGTCCAAAAATGAAATTTTAAAAGCTAACAGGATCACCTGGGTGGCCAGTCGGTTAAGCGTCTGCCTTCAGTTCAGGTCATGATCTTAGGGTCCTGGGATCAAGCTCCACATGGAGCTCCCTGCTGCTTCACTCTCTCCCTCTGCCCCTACTCTCACCCCCTGCTGGTGCTCTGTCTCTCTGAAATAAATGAATAAAATCTTTAGAAAAAATTTAAAAACTAGCATTTATTGAGTACTTTCTATGTTCTCTGTTTAAATAGCTCTGGTTAAAATTTTTTTTTTTTTAATTTGTGCTTGGTTTGGCAGCACATATACTAAAATTGGAACGATACAGAGAAGATTAGCATGGCCCCTGCACAAGGATGACACGCAAAAATGTTTTAACATAAAAAAAAAAAAAAATACAGGGCACCTTGCTGACTCTGAGTGTGCAACTCTGGATCTCAGGGTTGTGGGTCGAGCCCCACATTGGGTGTATAGATGACTTAAAAATAAAAACTTAAAAAAAAAAGAGCACTGTGAGTTTTCCATATGTTGATTCATTTAGCCTTTAAAAAAAGTATCTATAAAGAATACTATTGTGATAGTGGGCATGTTCTTTCCTGGATACCTGCATGCCTCATACCCTTACCTCCTTCAGGCTTTTGCCCTAATGACACCTGAAGGAGGCCCTCCTCAACCACCTATTTAAAATTGGACATCCTGTACTTTCTCTCTCTCCCTTAATTTTTCTCCTAAGCACTTATTGACTTCTAGCTTGTTGTACATAAATTTTTTGTAGTTGTAATTTATTTCTGGAATATAAATATATATATATTGCATATACTTATGCATGTAATATACAAATATACATATAAATTACATTATATATTTTAATAAATTATGTATAAGCATACATAATACATATATGATATATATTTATATACATTTTACATTATATACATTTTACATTATGTGTAATCTAAATATATAAATATACATAATGTTCAAATTATATATTTTATATAATTCATATATAAAATTTATATATAAAATATATATTTCATATATATATATATATATATATATATATATATATATATATATAAAATTTTACCCTGGGGAAAAGTGCCAAGTTATACGTATAGAGATAAAGAACATCAAATGAGAGCATGCAAGTGTCTGTTTCGGCTGACTTGTGTCTTCCAGGGTACCCAGTTTATATTGGTTTTCAATAAATATTTGTCCCATTACTGAGACGAATTGCTTGAGAGGCTTTTTTTTTTAAATAATTACTTGAGTATAGTGGACACTTACTGTATATTTTATTACTTAAACATTTCCAAGAGGCAGTAAGTACAGTACTAAAATCGTGAACTTTGGAGCTACACTGGCTGGGGTTTTTCTTTTTTTTAAGATTTTGTTTATTTATTCATGAGAGACACAGAGAGAGAGAGAGAGAGGCAGAGACACAGGCAGAGGGAGAAGCAGGCTCCATGCAATCCCCGGTCTCCAGGATCACGCCCTGAGCCAAAGGCACATGTTCAACCACTGAGCCACCCAGGCATCCCAGATTTTTAAAATATATTTATTTGACAGAGAGAGAGAGAGAGAGAGAGAGAGAGGAGGTGAGCAAGAGAGCACAATCAGGGGGAGGGGCAGAGGGAAAGCAGAGTCTGGGCTCAGCAGGGAGCCCCATGTGGGACTCTATTCCAGGACTCTGGGGATCATGTCCTGAGGCGAAGGCAGATGCTTAACCAATTGAGCCAGCCAGGTGGCCCCTTTAAAAAAAAAAAAAAAAAAACATTTTATTTATTTGAGAGAGAGAGAGAGTACATGAGCAGGTGAGAGGGGCAGAGAAGGAGAAGCAGACTGAGCAGAGAGTCCGATACAGGGACTTGATACCAGGACCCTGGGATCATGACCTGAGCTGAAGGCAGAAACTTAATCGACTGAGCCATCCAGGCACCCCTGGGTGATTGTTAAATAAGAATATTTATTTTCGGGCAGCCCTGGTGGCTCAGCAGTTTAGCGCCGCCTTCAGTCCAGGGCCTGATCCTGGAGACCCGGGATTGAGTCCCTGCATGGAGCCTGCTTCTCCCTCTGCCTGTGTCTCTGCCTCTCTCTCTCTGTGTCTCTCATGAATAAATGAATAAAATATAAAAAAAAAAAGAAGAATATTTATTTTCTTTGTTTTGGTTGTCTGCCTCCCTTATTAGAGGCCAGGCAGGGAATTTGTCTTTTGGTTCTGTGTGGTGTCCCTAGCATCTAGAACAATGCTCAGTAAATGTTTATTGGATTTCCATTTTGAAGATGAGACAACTGAGATACATAGGTGTTTGGTCTTTTCTCTAGATGCTCAAGCTCCATCCTAGACCAAGTAATCAGCAACTTTGAGGGTAGGACCCAGGCATGCGTATTTTTAAATTTTATTTCAAGTGTTTAATTGTGGGGCACCTGGGTGGCTCAGTCAGTTAAGTGTCTGCCTTCAGCTCAGGTCAGGATCCAGGCTTCCTGCTCAGGGGGGAGCCTGCTTCTGCCTCTCCCTCTGCCTGCAGCTCCCCCTGCTTATGCTCTCTCTCTCTCTGCCAAATAAATAAAATCTTTAAAAAAGTAAAGTAAAATACTTAATTGTGAAATATATATAAAATTTGCCATCTTAACCATCTTTAAGTCTCTTGTTAGGTAATGTTAATTACATTCACACTGTCATGCAACTATCTTCTGGAGTGTTTTCATCTTGCAGAACCGAAAATCCGTACCCACTAAATAACTTCCCAGTCACTGGCTTAGGTGTCTTCCCAGTGGTGACGCTGGGATTGGAACCCTCTAGAGTATAGAATGTGAGCAAATGAAGGAAGGCAAGATGAAACCTTGCCGCCTGGAAGCTGGTGAGAGCCCCGGGAACGTACCCCGCTGCCCTGGCTCAACCATCCACCCCCTCCCTGCTGCCTGCAGCTTCGGCCACCTTCGAGGACTTCCAGATCCGCCCGCACGCCCTCACGGTGCACTCCTACCGAGCGCCTGCCTTCTGCGATCACTGCGGGGAGATGCTCTTCGGCCTGGTGCGCCAGGGCCTCAAGTGTGATGGTGAGGGTAGAGGGGCTGGAGGCGGGGCCCAGGGGCAGGGGGCGGGGCCCAGGGTGCGGCAGGGGTGGAGCTCCTATTAGGAGGCGGGGCTTCGAGGGAGAGGTAAGGCCCAGAGGCGCCGCTTGGGGGAGGAGTTGGAGGCGGGGCTTGGGACGGGGCGGGTCTCAGCTCTGGAGGTAGAGCCTGAGGTGGAGCTCCGAGGGAAGGGTTAGGAGGGAAGGGTAAGGCGCGGAGCTTGGAGAAGGGGAATGTGCCCAGGGAAGAAGGTGGAGCCTATATAACAGGGAACAACCAGAGAAACAGTCAATAGGAGGTGTATATTAAAGGATATTTGAAACGAATTGGCTTACAGGATGATGGGGGCTGGCTAAACTACTCTGAAATCCGGTCAGAAAGGGCAGCCTGGATTACCCGGCAGAAGCAGAAGCTGCTATCTCCAGGCAGAATTTCTTCATCTGGGAAATCTCAACTCTGCTTTTTAAACCTGTCAATTGAAACGGGCCCACCCAGGTTAACTAGGATACTTTCCCTCACTTCAAGTCATCTGATGGTGCACTTAAATCCCACCTACAAAATATCTTTACAGCAACCCTTGCATTCGTGTCTGAATTACTGGGGCTGCCAGCCTAGCCAGGTTGACACATAAAGCTGACCATCAGAGTTTGCTCCCTATTGACCAGGCACCTCAGTGTGCCAGGGCTGCCATAACCAAATACCGCAGGCCGAGTGGCTTAAACACCACATATTTATAACTCACAGTTCCGGAGGCCGGAAGTTTAAGATCCAGGTTCAGACAGGGAACCTTGGTTCCTGGTGGTAACCAAGCCATCTGCCTTGCAGATGGCTGCCATCTCTCTGGGTAGCTCACATGGTGTGCGGAGACACAACAGTTTCTCAAGTGTCTCCCTTTTACAAAGACCCCAGTAGCATGGGATCAGTACCCCACCTTTATGGCCTCATTTAACCTTAATTACCTCCTTAAAAGATCATTTTCAAATACATTCACATTGCAGGTTAGGGCATCAACATATGGATTTGAGGGGATGACCACATGTTCAGTCTACAAGCACTCATACACATGTCCTTAAACTATACTTTTTAAATTTTTTTTTAAGATTTTATTTATTTTTTATTTTTATTTTTTTATTTATTTATGATAGTCACACAAAGAGAGAGAGAGAGAGGCAGAGACACAGGCAGAGGGAGAAGCAGGCTCCATGCACCGGGAGCCTGACTGGGATTCGATCCCAGGTCTCCAGGATCGCGCCCTGGGCCAAAGGCAGGCGCTAAACCGCTGCGCCACCCAGGGATCCCTCTTAAACCATACTTTAAAAATAAAAATAAAGGGGTGAACACATAACCAAAATGTCTCAAGATTCCACAGGTCCACTCTTCCCATCTTTGACACTTCTGAGCAAGAACATTGAGATCTCACCTTGCCTGCAGATGAAAGCCACATAGCTGCCTTGACTATACACACAGCAGTTGAAGACCATCCATTCCATGAAGGCTATCTGCACCTGCATTGACTGTTCAGTGTTCTCTTATGTTCCATCATCTGAGGATCTCCAGCTTCGTGGTGGTCACGCTTATATGGAAATCTTGAGTCTTCAGTGCCCTGTGTTGCAGATGAGCATTGACTGGGATTGTTATCAGGCAGCCCTAAATATGCCGATGGCATTTAAGAGCTCTAAGGATGACAGCCACATCAGACCTGCAGAAAACCGATTCAGTGCGTTCAGAGCTGCTGTCAGTACTGCCATCATGCACAAACCATATCCAACTCTTAATGTCTTGGCATATGTAACCATCACTGCGCAATGTCATTAATTTTTTTTTTAAGAGGGAGAATGCACATATGCACATGATAAAGGGGGAAGAGGGATAAATAGAGGGAGAGAGATAATTTTAAGCAGGCTCCATGCTTAGCAAGGAGCCCAACACAGGACTCAATCTCAAGACCCTGAGATCATGAGCTGAGCCAAAACCAAGATCCAGACACCCAACTGATTGAACCATCCAGGTGCCCCTTGTGTCATCCATTCCAATGGACATCCTTAGCACAGACTTCATTGGCTCAACATCATAGATGATGGTCTTCGTTTGTGTGGTTCCAAAGGAATCACAAATGACTGTTCCTAATGCCATTAACACCTTCTGATGGGAGTCTGACTCTACCTTGATACTCACATAGGGAGTCAGGGATGAGATTTTGAAGTGCTATGAAGCACAGGAGTGAGTAAAAAACAACACTGGGAAGTATTTCCTGTAGGCAAAGGTCATTTGCCAACCTGAAGCTCTTCCCGAAGCACCACCTTCAGGAAAGCCTATGATAGCCGGGCTACCAGAAGACAGGCTTTATAAGGTGGCCCCAAAGAAGCTTCCAAAAGTGTGAGGAGCATTCTTCACTGCAGAACAGGGAGCATTCTTGGAATGATTTGGAATCACTGGAGATGTGCTGGAGCAAGTGCTCAGGAAGCCCACCAAGAAAATAAGCTGAGCCTGATTCTTTCATAGACAAGGATTTAAAAAAAGAAAAAAAAAAGATAAATTAGGAAAGAAATGACCATAAAGTCATACTTCTTTCTGATATGATAGAATCGTCCCGAGTACAATTGAAAATATGCTAACCCTTTCCCCAGAAGACAATGTGTGTTCACACTTTTCCTTCAATACCCTGTAATTTAAATGTTATACGGTGCTCCCTTCGGCGGCACGTAAACTAAAATTGGACCAATACCATATTAAAAAAATAATAAGTATTGTGTTAGATGATGAGGGGAGAGAAGGAAGAAGATAAAAATATTTGGTGCACATATATCAGAATAAGGAAGAAGTAGTCATTGCTAGTACGCTCCTCCTTTGTGCAACTGGTACAGTGGTTGTGGCTTCCTTCTGCCACTACCCAGTCCACATTCCTGGGGCCCTTAGCAAGCACCTCACCTGCTCATGGTTCTTTGCCTGGTGACTGGCCCAGAACCTTCTAGGCCAGTAGCACTTCTACCTGATTTGGGTTTTTATAGTTTTTCATTGACTTTAACGGCACTACTAGGGGGCCCTCCTGAGACAGCTGCTGTATTCCTAATCTACAGAGAAGGCAAAGAGGGTGGGGCGGAGCTTTAGAGCTCAGGACTGGCGAGAATAAGTCTCTGATCGTCTGGCGCCCCCCGCAGGCTGCGGACTGAACTACCACAAGCGCTGTGCCTTCAGCATCCCCAACAACTGCAGTGGTGCCCGCAAGAGGCGCCTATCGTCCACATCTTTGGCCAGTGGCCATTCTGTGCGTCTCAGCACCTCTGAGTCCCTGCCCTGCATGGCTGATGAGCTGGTGAGGGGCTGGGAAGCGGGCAGGCCGGGGTGGGGGGCGGGCAACAGGGCCCAGGCATGGGGTCACCCACTAATGTGTCCCCTCCCATCTTGCTGACCCCAGAGCCGTAGTACCATGGAGCTCCTGCCTCGCCGCCCCCCATCCTCCTCCTCTTCATCATCTGCTTCCTCCTACACGGGCCGCCCCATCGAGTTGGACAAGATGCTGCTCTCTAAGGTGAAAGTTCCGCACACATTCCTCATCCACAGCTACACACGGCCTACCGTCTGCCAGGCTTGCAAGAAACTCCTCAAGGGCCTCTTTCGCCAGGGCCTGCAGTGCAAAGGTCAGCGGGGGCCCCCATGGGGTGATGGAGGGGGTCAGAAGGTCCTGACACACACACACACACACACACACACACACACACACACACACACACTTAGAAGCTTGGGACCTCTCTCACCTGGGCTGGTGGCAGGATGTAAGACTCCCAGTACTATGGGGTCACCTGTCTGGTTCAGTTGGTGGGGCCTGTGACTCTTGATCTCAGGGTTGTGAGTTCCAGCCTCATGTTGGGTGTGGAGATAACTTAAAAATAAAATCTTAAAAAAAAAAAAAAAAAAAAGAATCCCAGGATTCTGATCCTTAGGAGCACAGAGCCTCAGAAGAGTGCCCTGAATCCTGGTGTTTTAGAAACTTTGGAATTCTGGAATCCTAGAACCTCAGTCAGTTGAAACTTAGAATCCTAGAACCTTAGACATTTAGATCTATAAGCCACTTATTGTGGCATTCTACAACTGCGGAACTTGAGAATTCTAGAACTACAGAACTGGAATCCTAGGCTTCAGGAATTCTGGATCCTAGGATTCAGCAAAAAGAACCACAGAACTTCAGACTCATAGATCCTAGAACTACCAAATTATAGATTCTTGGAATATTGGAACTTTAGAACCATGGGATTTGAGAATAATAAAAGCCCAGAAGCATTAAATGAGATCCTAGAGTCCCATAAATCTAGGACACAGAACTCTGGATTATCAAATTTCTAGAAAACCAGACATCTAGATCTATAAAAACTTATAATTCTAGAATCTCACCCAATTCTAGAATTCATTGAAACTGTCAAATTCTAGAATCTTAGACGTGCAGAGCTAAAGAACAATAGGAACATGAAATTATAGAATCTCGGGTGTATGGAATCCTAGAACCTTGGAATCATCAGATTCTGGAGGCTTCACAGTCCAGAAGTTGTAGAACTCTAGAGTCACTGATTTCTAGTCCAGAAATTGTAGAACTATAGAGTCACTGATTTCTAGAGTTTAGATATTGAAAACCCTAAAACCTTGGACATCAAGGAGCCTTATCAGTCTAAAATCATAGATACGTCAAGTTCTAGAAACTTGGACATTGAAATCTGGAGTCTTAGAAATCCAGAATAAAAAAAAATTTTTAAATCATATGAGAATGTGCTATTGGCCTCTAGTGGGTAGAGGTCAGGGATGCTGCTAAACACCTATGATGCACAGAAAAGCCCCTGCAACAAAGAATTACCCAGCCCCAAATATTCTAGACTCAAAGAGGGACAACCAGAGAAGGTTCAGCTAGGTTTCCTGCCCCAAACAGCAAAAGCAGAATCTTTTGGGCCTGGGGTTTAGGAGTCAAGGTTTAACCCTTACAGATGACCTGTCTCTCCCCTCCCACCTGTCCACTTGTTCCCTGTCCTCATACCAGACTGCAAGTTTAACTGTCACAAGCGCTGTGCCACCCGTGTCCCTAACGACTGCTTAGGGGAAGCACTCATCAACGGAGGTGAGAGGCTGTGGGCTGAGTGGGAAGGGGGGCGTGGGGTGGGACTGGGCAGAGGCCCCTCTAACACCCCTGTCCCCCTAGATGTGCCAATGGAGGAGGCCACCGATTTCAGCGAGGCTGACAAGAGCTCCCTCATGGATGAATCTGACGACTCCGGGGTCATCCCAGGCTCCCACTCGGAAAATGCCCTCCACGCCAGTGAGGAGGAGGAAGGCGAGGGAGGCAAGGCCGAGAGGTACCCAGGGCATCCTTCAGGGAAGACCCTTCCTATCTCTACAGTGGGTTGACAGCCCCCCCACCTAAAACTCCCAGGCACCCACACTTTGTTTTTTAATTTTCCCTTTTTCCTGAAAAATGCACATGGCTAGAAAGTTTTCATAGAAGCAGATGTTAATTTATATTGTAATTCTTTGGGGGGAACTGCTAATACAATCATTCAAGAGGTAGATAGTTACAACTCTTTCTGCCCAAGGGTCCTGTTACCATGCATTTTATTATTGTTGTTGTTGTTGTTAAGGTTTCATTTATTTGTTCTTGAGAGACACAAAGAGAGAGGCAGAGACATAGGCAGAGGGAGAAGCAGGCTCCCTGCAGGGAGTTTGATGCAGAACTCGATCCCAGGACCCCGGGATCACAATGTGACCCAGAGGCAGACACTCAACTGCTGAGCCACCCAGGTGCCCCTGTCCTCGTGCTTTAATCAAACCACTTTTTTGCACCCCCCCCCACACACAAAGTTAGTAGCTAGTCAAACCCTCCTACTTCCCTGTCTCCTAGCTGCTTAGCTCCTCTCCCTGAGGATGCCACTGGGATCAGCTGCTGGCAGGCCCTTCCAGAAAGTCTGTGTTGCAAAGTGACAGTGCAGAGAGTAAGAACAGGACTGCTATATCGCCTCAGGCAGGAGATTAATCTCTCTGGGCCCTCAGTTTTCTTCATCAGTAAAATGGGGATTCAGGAAGATCTACCTTTAAGGATTGTTGTAAGAGCAAAGTGAATGAATAGAAATGAAATACCTAAAATAGTGCCTGGCACACAGTAAGCATTCCATAGTGTTAGCTCTTCTCGCAGTATACTCAAATCTTAGAAAGGAAGGGAAACTACCCACTTTCTTATAACCATTTTGGCCTCAGATTGACCTGTATGGTCTAAGCAAGTCCCTTCCCCTTTAGATGCCTTAGTCTTCTCATCTGTTAAATGAGGGGAAGGGGAAAACCATCCCCAAGGACCCGACAGTCAGTGGCTTTCTTCTGGCACAGAAGCTCTGAAAAATAATTGGCTTAATTATATGTGTTTACATTATAAATGGGATTCATATTTATTCAGTTCTACTATCCCATACGCTCAAGTGCTTGGGGGCAAGGAGCTGGTGGGTAGATGTCAGGTCAGGTCCATTCTCCAGGTGCCTAGGACAGAGCCTGGTTTCAGGCATGGGTGTGGAATGCCTGTGTGTCCAGGAGGCAGGAAGGCAGCAGGGTTTTGGGAGCACGGGGCGCTAAAGGTTAAGAGCATCAAGGCTAGGTCCCAGCTCTACCACTTACACTGCTGGTCACGTCTCCCTGTGCCTCGGTTTCCTCCTGGGGCAGTAATGGCACCTGTCTCACAAGGCAATTTTCGAATTCCATTACATCATGTGGATCAAGTGCTTGCTGGGTTGTAAACACTGAGGAGATGGAAAGAGAATCCTCCCTGGTACTCTGTTCTTGAATTCCCAAAGTGTGGAGGTTGGGAGGGGATCCATCCTGGGGTATGGGGAAAAAATGTTTGCATCTTCATTTCTCTTTACTTTTACTCTCATCTTTTAAATGTTTTTACTTTTTAAATATGTTTTAGAATAATATTAATACACAATTAGTACATTGTATTAATACAGTAATACATATGTAAATGAGCGTAACCTCTGCATTGAAACCATCATCAATGTATAAGTATTTTTTTTAAGATTTATTTATTTATTCATGAGAGACACACAGAGAGAGGTAGAGACACAAGCAGCGAGAGAAGCGGGACCCCTGTGGGGAGGCCAATGTGGGACCTGATCCCAGGACTCCGGGATCACGACCCAACCCAAAGGCAGATGCTCAACCACTGAGCCACCCAGGCACCCCTAATTATTTTTTCTTGAACTAAATCCTTCTCAGAAGGAACATAAGGATTGCTGTCCCCATTCCTAGGTTAGAAGATTGAGGCTCAGGGGCTTCAGCCAATAATTACTAAGAGAAAGGGAGCTAAGACTTCACCTCACAGGGTAAGGGAGGCATAAACGTGGGGAGAAGGGTGAGCCACTTCCACAGTGCATCAGTAGACACTTAATGACCACCTACTGGGTTCTAGGACCCCAACCACACAGCTGTTGGGAAACTCTCTGGCCTCATAAAGCAAACACTCTAGTTGGGGAGACAGGTAGTAAACAGATGCATCCATAGCATCAGGTATTGATAATTGCTATCAAAATAAATAAAAATAAAGCAATGAGAGTGGACAGAGAATGAAGATATGCTATTTTAGTTAGGGTCATTAAAGGGGGCCTCTCTGAGGAGGTGACATTTGAAGAGATCTGAAGGAGGGGAGGAAAGGAAACATGTGAAAGATAGTGAGTGGAAGAGCCTACCAAGCAAAAAGAATAGCAAGTGAAAAGGCCCTGTGGTAGGGCCAAGCTTGTTCCAGGAACAGCACAGAGCTTGGTGTGGCTGGAGCAAGGAGGGCAAGGGGAAGGGAATGGGAGACCAGGCCAGAGGGGAGATGAATATGCAGGTCATGATGATGTCAGAGAGTTTCTTACTGGTGTTACCTGACCCAAGCTGCCTGGAGGTTCAAATTCCCTTTCTGCCAGGTCTTTCCTGGAGTGTTTAGTAACGGAGTAAGAAGCTGTCAGAGTTGGATCTTGATGGACTTGGGTGGGGGTATTGGGAAAGGCAGCCTATTTCACCAATGAGGAAACCAAATCTCAGAGAGGCAAAGAGAAGTGCCAAGGCCACCTGAGTCC
The DNA here is from genome assembly GCF_018345385.1 of Vulpes lagopus. Taxonomy (NCBI): domain Eukaryota; kingdom Metazoa; phylum Chordata; class Mammalia; order Carnivora; family Canidae; genus Vulpes; species Vulpes lagopus. The sequence continues at coordinate 165,767,362 of NC_054825.1, forward strand.
TGGTTTAGTGGAGGGATCAAGAGGTGGCTGGTTCTGGAGTTGAGCAAGTCTGTGACTCTCTCAGGCTTCATTTCCTCTCTGTAATAATAGCATGTGGCCAGATAAGGGCAATGAGGCAGAGAGGTTGAGTCACTTGCCCAGTGTCACACAGCTGGCCGCACAATCACTGGGCTCAGTACAGATTAGCACTTATCAGAGGACCACTGGGTACCGAGCATTGTGGTAAACTCCTCAGAAAGATTTCACTCCTCACAGCTACCCCTTTGGGTGGAGAAACTGAGGTATATAGAGGGTAAGTGATTTGCCTGACTTCACAATCCAGTCTTGTAATGTGACCCTCTCAAGAGTCCCCTCCCCCATTATGGGAAATGTGGAAACCACAGAAGTGTGGCCAAAAAAACCCCACTCCTCGCTGCCCAGAGATGTGCCCTGCGGCACAGAGATGTGCTTATGCGTATTTTCCACTTGTAACCTCTATCCTCTTCCTCTCCCCCTCCCCCTCAGCTCCTTGGGGTACATCCCCCTAATGAGGGTGGTGCAGTCGGTGCGACACACGACACGGAAATCTAGCACCACCCTGCGCGAGGGTTGGGTGGTTCATTACAGCAACAAGGACACGCTGGTGAGTGGGCGGGGCGGGGCCAGAGTTAGGGGCGGGGCAAGGTCCGCCTGAGGAGGCTGGATGGGCGGGGCCGAGCTGGAGGCGGAGCTACAAATAGAGGGGTGGGCTCTTAAGGGGGCGGAACTAAGGACAGGGTCAGGGGAGGAGTGGGACCAGCAACTAGGAAGCTAGAGTTAGGGGCAGGGGCGAGAAGGACCTGAGGTTAGGTTATAGAGGATGGGATCAGCGGGTGCTGGGCCGGGCTAGAGGTATAACTGGAGGTAATTAAGTAGGGGTGTGATATAGGGTGGGGCCAGGCAGGTAGGGTCAAGTCGGGAGGGTGTGGTGGGGAGGGTTTATAGTGGCGGGGCCAGTTCTGGGCAGGCAGGAGATGGGTTGGGGCAGGAGATAGGGGCGGAGGAGCCTGGTGGAGGCTGACCTAAAGTTGGAGAGAGGTCATGGGACGGGGCAAGGTGGGGTGGAGCCGGAGCTAAGGCGGGAGGGGCGTGATCAACTTGAGAAGGGGGCGAGATGGAGGTGGGGCTGGAGTTAGGAACGGGCGGGGCCCACTGCGGGGCGGAGCTAGGGTAGAGGGGGTGGGAGATAAGAGGCGGAAGGGTGGAGCCTTCTGGGGGCGGGGCTAGGTCTGGGGGCGGGGTTTGGCTCTGCGAAGCGCGCCAAGGGCAGACCACCTCACCTGGGGCACCTTTCCCTACAGAGGAAGCGGCACTATTGGCGCCTGGACTGCAAGTGCATCACGCTGTTCCAGAACAACACGACCAACAGATACTACAAGGTGGGCCTTCCGGCCCCTGGCTCCCCCAGACCGCCTCCTCCCACTCCTCTTCCAGTTGCTTGCCCTGCTTGCCTGTCACCAGCAAAAGGGCTCACATGGCCCCACCTGGCTCCGCCACTTCCCAGCTGGGGAACCCGGGCAGCTTACCTCACCTGCCCGCACCTCAAGTCTGGCACCTGTAAAAGGCCCCATGGGCCGCCGTGGGGCTGCTGCCCTCATTCCAAGTTAACCTCCGTGAAGATAACTTTCGGAGCTCCCTGTCCCGTTTTCACTTTATAATGAAGTATTGGGTCATTTTTCAGTCTTCCCCACCACCTGCCCTGGTAGCGCTGTGCGCTGGGCAGTTTCCTCCTGGGTCCTTGGTTCTGCACTGCCCCCACACTCTTGTCCCACATAGCAGCCAGAAGAGCCGATAAAACCGCCAGAACCCTCCGGTTGCTCTTAAAATAAAACTTGGATGCCTCGGGGTTACCTGCTCTGGAGCGGCTTCCCACGGGGTTGGGGGTGGGGGGTGCCTTCTCATCTTTCCTGTATGCTGGGCCACACTGCGATGCCATCCCCACCACGTCTCTATCTCTTGTTTTTATTAGCTGTGTCTGTCTGTCCCTGTTTCATTTTTTCGTTTTTAAAATTCTTTTCTCCCTCTAATGCAACACTCCTCCACCCCCGCTTTCTCTTCCAAAACTTTTCAAAGCATGCTCTTTCCCTCTGCACCTACCTACCTTGCACCTTCTCTCTCTGTCCCCTCCCCTCCATCTGGCCCCCTCAGCCTCCTTCCTGATCTCCTATCTCAGTCCCATCCTTTCCCATCCACCCTCTGCATACAGCCAGAAACCTCCCCCTGCCTTGTTCTAAACCCTTCCATGGGATGCCTGGGTTGGCTCAGTGTTTTGGTGCCTGCCTTCAGCCCAAGGTGTGATCCTGGAGTCCTGGGATTGAGTCCCCCATCGGGCTCTGCGTAGGGAGCCTGCTTCTCCTTCTGCCTGTGTCTCTGCCTCTCTCTGTGTGTCTCTCATGAATAAATAAATAACATCTTTTTTTAAAAAACAAAAAACACTTCCATGGCTCCCCAGGGCCCTGGAGACAAAGCCCGTGGTCCCCTCTCATGACCTAACTTTATTTGTTCACCAAACCTGGCATACCTCCTGTGTGCTAGGCACCATCCATGTAATGGGAAGAGAACAGGTTGAACAGAAGCCTTTCCCACCTCAGGGCTTTGGCACATGCTGTTTCCACCATCCTCCACCAGCTGGCCTCTTTTTACCTTTCTGATCTCTTGCTTCACATACTTTCTTCCAGGAGGCCTTTTCTGACTACTCTATGCAAAGCAGGCCCTTTCCCACTGATACTGGATTCTATATGCACTTCTGAGTAAGTGGGAAGCCCCAGGGTCTGCCTGGCATCCTCATTGGTGCTGGTTCTTTTCCTGCCAGGAAATTCCGCTGTCAGAAATCCTCACCGTGGAGCCTGCCCAGAACTTCAGCCTTGTGCCACCAGGCACCAACCCCCACTGCTTTGAGATTGTCACTGCTAATGTCACCTACTTTGTGGGCGAGACTCCTGGCGGGGCCCCAGGGGGGCCCAGTGGGCAGGGAGCTGAGGCTGCCCGGGGCTGGGAAACCGCCATCCGCCAGGCCCTGATGCCAGTCATCCTCCAGGACGCACCCAGCACACCAGGCCACACACCCCACAGTAAGTCCCCACCCTGGGCCCTGAGAGGATGGGTCTGGAAGGGCTTGTGGTGGTGGGGAGGGTCCCAGGGAAGGGAAGAGCCAGGGAGAAGGCAGGGAATGGCACCGTTTAGAATGTGGCTTCTGGACTCAGCTGGCCTGGGTTCAAATCTCTATTAAGTCCCAGACCTGCTGTGTAGCCTTGAGCATGGGCTTTTCCCTTTTCTGAGTCTTGTCCCAGGTGGTGACAATTCCTCTGGATTGTGAGCTCAGACTGTTTCATTCAGGTATTTACTGAGTGTCTTCTCTGTGCTCATCCTGTGTTAGAGAGTTCTGGAGACATAGCAATGACCAAGATAGCCTAGGAGCTGCCCTCACAGGGCTCACAGTCCAGTAAAGGAAACTGACCTGTCTCCAACAGTGATGACCCAGAGTTGGCAGGGCGGGACAGGGGAGTCAGAGGACTGTGGGAGCTCAGAAGGGATAACTGATCCAGCCTGGGTATCCAGAAGGGCTTCCAGGACATGGCAACATCTGTGCTGAGACCTTGAAGCTGAGGAGGGTGGAGAGAGGGGAAAGCAAATGGGAAATATTTCAAGCAGAGGTAGAAGATGATCAGAAAGTCCCAGGTTCCTGCCTTCTGGAGCTCATAATCTAGTGTGAGTGACAGACACTTATCAGATCATCCTGCATGAACAACAAGTGTACACTACAGAACGTGTGCCCAGGAGTGACATTTGAGCTGAGACTTTGTGATGAGGATGATTTAACTAAGTCCAGAGTTAGGGAAGCACATTCATAGCAGAGGGAACAGCAAGTGCAAATGCAGGAGATAGGAAGGGACTTGCTGTATCTGAGGCCCAGCAAGGAGGCCAGGGTGTCGGGAGGACCCAACATGTTGTTTGATGGGGGTTGAAGTCAAAGAGGTAAATGAGGGACCAATGCCTGTGAGGTCATTGAAGGGGCTTAGGCTTAACTCCTGAGGGTGCTGGGGAGCCACAGCAGGTTTGGAGCAGAGGAAGGACAGGCTCAGGTTTGTGCTTCCCCATGGATGGTGAATAAGAGCAGAACAGGGGAAGAGAGACCAGGGAGGAAGGGGAGGGGCCAGACCCAGGATGGCGAGGGGGCAGATGTTCAAATGGCAGAAGGATCAGAACTCTGGCTCTGGTTGGGTGGTAGGGTGGCAAGTTCAAGGGGGAGATGTTGGACTCAGTGTGGACTTTCCCATTGAGCTTCAGTGTCCTCCTCTGTAAAATGGGATCAGCATGGCTTCCCTCGGCACTACTTGGGGTGCAATGCTCAGTGAAATCATTCATGATATCGTTTCTTGAACCCCCTCAGCCTATCTCATTTACTTTTCCCCTGGCCCTATGAGGGAGCTCCTCTTATTACCCTTATTCTTTAGATGTGGAAACAGATTCATAATGGACAAGTCAGTGGCCTGGAGCTGCACTGGATCCCCTGGATTTGAACCTGGGTGGTGTGGCTTCAGAGGCTGCCTCTGGAGCTAAGGGTGAAGATTATCCTGAGCCTGGGGTCCCCTCACCTCCACCTCTCCCCTCTCTCCAGGACAAGCTTCTCTGAGCATCTCCGTGTCCAACAGCCAGATTCAAGAGAATGTGGTGAGACCCTGCCCACAACCCATGGTCCCAAGGATGTCCTCTACCTCCCACACAGCGTCCCACCCTCCCTAGTCTCCTCAACACCCCATCTCCATCTGCACCCTTGACCCTCCCCTCCCTGCCATACAGGACATCGCCACTGTCTACCAGATCTTCCCAGATGAGGTGTTGGGCTCCGGACAGTTTGGAGTGGTCTATGGAGGTATGAATGCTTCTGAGCTAATCCAGAGGGGATCCTGGGGGTTTCTGGGCTCCAGATCTTCCAATCTGATTGGCTATATGCTCACTTCCTATTCTGGGTGACTTAGAAAGCTAGATCTTCCAGCCAGATGGTTGCAGGCGCTTCTTTTCTCTCTGAGAAAAGCCAATGGACTTTCACCCATTAATAGGAGAACGAATTCTGCACTCTGATTGGCCACAGAGCTAGTTCCTAGATTCCAATTGGTTATAAATCTAGTTTACCATGTTATAGATTTCCCTTCTCAGAGCTGTTTTCCACCTTCTTCATTCCACCTTTATTCCCAAGGCCCCATACTTGTTACATCTCTCCTGGAGACCCCTCAGAGCCACCTTAATGGCCTTCTGCCCATATTTGTTCAACTATGCCTGTGTCTCTGTGGTGGTGGTGGGGGGGGGGGGGGTATGCCTCTTGCCAGAACTGGAAGGTCTTGCTCCCTTCATCCCCTACCTCCCCTATCCTCTGCCCAGGAAAGCACCGGAAGACAGGCCGGGACGTGGCAGTAAAGGTCATTGACAAGCTACGTTTCCCCACCAAGCAGGAAAGCCAGCTCCGGAATGAAGTGGCCATTCTGCAGGTGACCATCAGGCTCTGGAGCCCAGCTCAGTTCCCACCTAGGAAGGATCTTCCCTTCCCACTTCCTCCTTTCAGGGGCCAACTGACCCAGGCTGAGGGTGGTCAGGGAAGGCTTCCTGGAGGAGGGAATATGCATGTTGGGACTGAGGGGTGGAAAGGTATTCTGAACAGAGGGACCAGCCTGTGCAAAGATCTAGAGGGGAGAGGGACATGAAGTCTTCTAGGAATTTGAAGTTCAAAGATACCAGATGGTTTATGTGTGGGGAGGTGGTGGGAGGTGAGGACACCCCATGGATTTTCTCCTCAGGGTACTGGGGAGCCATGGAAAGATTTTGAGCAATGAAGGGACAGGGTTGAGTGTGTGTACTTTAGGAAGATCTCAGGCTGCCCTGGTAGGTGGGTGGAGAGTGGTGGGACTGGAGCCTGGACCCCAGGGAGGAGGCTGGGTGGGGACCTGGGTGGGAGAAATGGAGTTAGGCCAGGCACGGCTGGGGGGAGGGAAGAGGATTTAAAACAGAGATGCACAGAGGTCGTTCCCATTGTTCCATATTTCTGTTCTCTCCCTCCCCCCTTCCCTCCTACAACCCTGGGCCTTCAGCAGAGCTTCATACCATAAAGATCCTTCTAGATACAGTGGTGTGGGGATGTGATTCTGTCTGGCCTGTGGGAAGCCCCTCCCCCTTCCCCCAGTGCCACCCCCAGGGAAGGAGCTGCCGCCCCCCGGGGTCATCCTTCTTATTTGTCGTCCATCTGGTCCCATGGCTTGCCTCGGGGGTCCCAAGTTCATGCGCAACCTGGACCCTGACTGCCACCCTACCCACCCCAGAGTCTGCGGCACCCAGGGATCGTGAACCTGGATTGCATGTTTGAGACACCGGAGAAGGTGTTTGTGGTGATGGAGAAGCTGCATGGGGACATGCTGGAGATGATCCTCTCCAGCGAGAAGGGCCGGCTGCCCGAACGCCTCACCAAGTTCCTCATCACCCAGGTACACCTGTCCCTGCCCCCCTCTGCCTGGCTCACCACCTGCCCTATGCCCAGGTCAGGCAGACACTGGTGGGAGTCCTAGTAGTGGACAATAAAAAATAGTAATAATAATAATAGAAAGAATAATAGAATGGTAATTTCAAAATAGTAGAGTAATAATAGAACAGACTGGAGAATAATAAGAGAATGATAACAATAGAACAATACAAATAATAGAGCAGTAGTGAAAAATCATAGTTATTAGTATAGAAAAATAAGAAATTATTATTTTATATTTTTATTACTTGAGATAATGAGATTCCCTAGGCCTGACTATATTCGTGTAGGAAAAGGGAAGGGGAGAGAGGTCTTTCTGTAGGGAGCTCATTCAGCCATGTATTAGATGGTTCACCAAGCTCTCCCTGTACCCGTGCTTTGTTCCTGGCCCCATGCCAGAGAGTGCAGGGGACACAGCTGTGACCAAGATAGCCCCAGCCCTGGACAGCAATCACCCAGAGTGGGCAGGGCAGGGATGGGGAATGTTAATGTGATAAGTAATTCAGCCACTCATTTTTACATACTGTGTGCCAGGCACCATTTTAACTCATTTTTTCTGCAAAGCAACCTATGTGGTAGTGGCCATGATTGCTCCCATTTTTTGAGAGGAAAGAAACCAAGGCTCAGAGACTTTAAGTAACTTGCCCAGAGTCATACAGCTAATGGGATTTGAACCTAGGATCCGTGCTTTTAACTAGTAATATCAAACTAATTGGTGTCATCCATATGTTGCCCTGCCTCTTACTTTGTTCACTTTAATAGTACTTCTGGAAGGCTATTCTATTTTGGTATGTAGTTAGTAGAGCTGCCTCTTTTTCTGAATTGTATCCCATGATGGATATCATCAAATCCTGTAATTGCTGAGTATGGAGGTTGTTTTCATTTCTCCACCATTACAAACAACATCCTGTGAATATCTGTCTACACATATTGCTGGGTTCTGGTGGGAGAATTTCTGTAGAACATGTTTCAGATTAATAGACTCCTGAGTCCAGAGGAATGTGCTTTAGAAATTTTTTAAACATGCTGCCAAGTTATTCTCTAAAATCCCTTTCAGTCTTTGCTCTCAACAACAGGTTGAGGCTATCTACTTCCTCACTCCTTACTAACTCTGGATAAAATAATCACCAGTCTTATAGGTGGAAAAGTAATACTTCATGTGGCTCTATTTGGCAGTTTAAAAATTATGGGTAAGGTTGAGCCATATTTTCCTATGTTTATTAGCTTGTGCTTTTTTATACCCTTTGCCCATTTTTCAATTGGATTATTATAATTGAATTTTGAGAGCTCTTTGTATATGAGGGACCCTGGATCCTTGTCAATTGTGTTCAGTTTTTTTCCTAAGATTTTATTTATTTATTCACGAGAGACAGAGACAGAGAGAGAGAGGCAGAGACACAGGCAGAGGGAGAAGCAGGCTCCAGGCAGGGAACCCAACGTGGGACCCGATTCCCAAAGAGGGTCTCTAGGATCACGCCCTGGGCTGAAGGCGGCACTAAACCGCTGACCCATCCTGGCTGCCCAATTTCTTTCTATGCCAGGATTTCTTTTCTTTTTCATTTCATTCATGGCTTTTGTTTGCCATAAAGAGTTTAACTTTTTATGGCAAAAAAGTTTTTATGTTAAACATTGCCTTTTGTGGCTTCTGGGTTTTACAGCTTTCCTGGAAAGGCCTTCCCATCTGGCTGGCCCCTCACCTGATTTGGGACTTGTTCTTTTGGTTGCAAAGTCCCTTGTGCTATGCTTCCTTTATGCAGGCCCAGCACCCTCATTCTCCCCAGCTCTATGCCTTCATCAGGTTGGCTTGTGGGGTGGGGAGAGAAGCCCACTTAGGCAGGCTCATCTAGACTTCGGGTGGGGAGAGGGAACTGCCTGCCTTCACCAACTGGTTAGTTTCTCTTTCTAGTCTTCCATCTCTCCCTCTCTTTTTGGCCTGTGCTCTTTTCTGTCTCCCTGCAGATTTCTGCCTTCTGCCTCTTCTCTGCCCCACCCCAAGTCCTGTGCTAGGCCCTTTATCTCATGGGCTTGTTTATGCTTCACAACTGCCCTCTGAGGTAGGTATTACTATCACCCCCATTTTACAGATGAGGAGACTGAGGTGGAGGGAGGGTCTTTGTCCTGCCCAAGGTCACACAGCTAGGTGGCCGAGATTAGAACCTGGATCTGTCAGCTTCCAACCTGCCCTCTTTGTTCTCCTCATTTACTAGTAAGGGAGGAGGTGGTCAACAAACAGGAAATCTGGAAAAGAGGTACATACACACCGGGGATCTCAATCTCCCTGGCTGTAGTACAAGGATTACACAGAATCAAGATGTTCATAGTGTCCGCAGATAAAGTGGTTGTAAATTGTATGGTTCCTTTTTTTTTTTAAGATTTTATTTATTTATTCATGAGAGACAGAGAGAGAGAGAGACAGAGACAGAGAGGCAGAGACACAGGCAGAGGGAGAAGCAGGTTCCATGCAGGAAGCCCGATGCGGGACTCGGCCCTGGGCCTCTGGGATCACGCCCTGAGCCAAAGGCAAATGCCCAATTGCTGAACCACCCAGGCATCCCTGTATCTGTTTTTTGCATTTTGTTTTGTAAATCAGCTCACCTCGCCATCATAAGATATTTTTGAATTAGCAGATAGAGCAGGAAAAGGTCTGTTTGAAACACACAAAGAAATATGTTCACCCGCAGGCCATCACAAAAAGAGTAGCCAGTGCCAATGATAGTAGTAGTTAACGTAGTGCTTGCTCTGTGCCAGACGCTGTCCTAGGCACTCTCTATGCCTCTACTCATTTAAACCTCACAGCAAACCCTGAGGTTGGGTACTTTTATTACCCGCATTTTACAGGCGAGAACACTGAGACCCAGAGGGTTAAAATGGCTTGCCCAAGGCTACAAGCTAGTTATGAAGTGTAGAGCCGGGTTTTCCACCTGCGGAGGCTGGCTCAAGAATCCACCCCTCGCCCCGCCTCTTTAGAATGTTGCATTCGATATATAATGTAGATCATTTTGGTATTTGGACTATTTCATATTAAAGTTTTTTAATGGATGAAAAATACTTCCTAGAAAATGGAGTCACACAGTAGTACCATCTTAAAGGCCACTACTTTACTAATAGCTGCCCCCTTTTAAAATATTTTATTTATTCATGAGAGAGAGGCAGAGACATAGGTAGAGAGAGAAGCAGGCTCCCTCGGGGAGCCCTACATGGGACTCAATCCCAGGACCCGGGGATCACACCCTGAACCAAAGGCAGACACTCAACCACTGAGCCACCCAGGCATCCTGCCCTCCACCCTCTTTTTAAAATAAACCCTAAGCTCAAGGTAGGGCTCGAACTCATGTTCCAGGAGATCACACGTTGCCAGCTCCGCAGACGAGCCAGCTTTACTAATAGTTCTTTTTTGTCAAGAGCTTACCACGTGCTAGAGGACCTCAGACTCTTCCCAAACCCCAGTGCTACAGTCGAGCCTTTCTGGAATCTTCAACTCTTAACCCAGGTGTCATGGTTTTGGGGTCCTGAGATTCTTATTTGGAGTTCCAATGCCTCCCCTGCCCCTGGGGGGGTATTTTTAGGGGTGCCGAGAGGGGCATGGATGGGGTTTGGAGGGCTGGCAGCTGCAGGCGGAGTGTGGGACTAGTACCTTTCTGCCTTTCTTACCCACCCCACCCCCTCCCCTCAGATCCTGGTGGCTCTGAGACACCTTCACTTCAAGAACATCGTCCACTGTGACTTGAAACCGGAGAACGTGTTGCTGGCGTCAGCTGACCCGTTTCCTCAGGTCAGTTATGTCCCAGCTTGATTTGGGGAGCCCAGCAAATATTGGAGGTGGGTGGGGATTGAATGAATCAGGATAACTGGAGACAGAGACTCGAGGTAACAATGGCTTAAATAAAATAGAGGCTTATTTCGCACTCATGTAGGGTCCAGCATAAGCATTTTGAGGCTGAAAAAGCGGTTTCTTAGTCAGGTACTCGGCTCCGGCTGTCTTGTTTTCAGCTCTCTATGATGTTGCCTCATCTCCGTGGTTCATGATGGTCTCCATCATGTGACATAACAGGAGGGAGAAGAGGAAAGAAACACGGTGGAGGGAATGAACACACCTCTTTCCTCCAGAACGGCGGGTGTGGAGGTTTACAAGGCACCTCTTCCAGCATCCCATTGGCCATGAGTAGCTCACGTGGTCCTGGCTGGCCGCAAGGGGGGGCTGGGAAATGTAGTCTTTATTCTCCATGGCCCTGTGGCCCATTCAATTCGAGTTTTTATTATTATTATTTTTAAAGATTTTATTTATTTATTCATAGAGACACAGTTACAGAGAGGGGCAGAGACACAGGCAGAGGGAGAAGCAGGCACACCATGCAGGGAGCCCGATGTGGGACTCCATCCCGGGTCTCCAGGATCACGCCCTGGGCTGCAGGAGGCGCTAAACCGCTGCGCCACGCGGGCTGCCCTCAAGTTTTTATTATTAATGGGGGAAGCGGAGGGCAATTTCTTCTGTGGGTCTGCTAGGAAAACAGTCCTAAGGAACCTTGGACTGGGCGGTGAGAATGCCCTTCAGGGGCAGAGCCAGATTGTATAGGGGTGATGATTATTAACAGATGGGAGTTTTTTGAGTGCCTACTATGTTTAAGGGCCTTAGTTACAGATTCTCATGTACCCCTTCCACATCCTGTGTATTTTTTTGCTTTATGATCTGTGTTTTGCAAACTTTGAGTTCATTTCACTTCAAAAGCCAGAGGTTCATTTTAGTCAACTAGGAATTGCTGTGTGCTTACTATGTGCCCAGCTCCATGTAGGGGCATCAGAAACTGTGGTGAGCAAAGATATCTCCTCTCTAAGGCCAACGAACGTTCATCTCTAGCAATGGTTTACAGCTAGGGCAGTTTTGCCCCCTAGGGGACATGTGACAATGTTGGAGACATTTTGGGTTGTCACAGCTGTTGGGCAGGTGAGGTGAGGATGGGTGCTGCTGGTATCTAGAGATACCAGATACTACAGTTTAGTAGCCACACTTTAAAAAGTCAAAAGAGGGGAGCCCTGGTGGCGCAGCGGTTTGGCGCCGCCTGCAGCCTTGGGTGTGATCCTGGAGACTTGGGATCGAGTCCCACATCCGGCTCCCTGCATGGAGCCTGCTTCCCCCTCTCCCTGTGTCTCTGCCTCTCTCTCTCTGTGTCTATGAATAAGTAAATAAAATCTTTAAAAAAAAGTCAAAAGAAACTTGTGACATTAACTGGATTTTTAAAAATTTGTTTCTAAGTAATCTCTACCCCCAGTGTGGGACTCAGACCCACAACCTTGAGATCAAGAGCTGTAGGCTCTATCAACTGAGCCAGCCAGGAGCCTCTAATGATATTAACTTTAATAATATACTTTACCCCAGTATATGGAAGTATTATTTCAATATGTAATCAACATATTAGTTATTAATGAAACATTCTTTCTTCCTATACCAAGCCTTCAGAATCTGATATGTATTTAACACCTAGGGCCTATCTCCATTCAGATGTGAAATTTTTATCAGAAATACTTGATTTTTTGCTTAGATTTCATAAAATTAGCAGTTGGAAAAGTAGATTGACATATCCAAGTTGTTCCAAGCATATTTTAAAAAGTTCTCCAATAACTAAGTCTAAGATGGGTTTTTTGTTTTTTAAAGATTTGATTTATTTGGGAGAGAGAGAGAGAATGAGCAGGGCGGGGAGGGACTGGGGGGAGAGAGAAAGAAGCAGACTCTCTGCTGAGTGGGAAGCTTGATCCCAGAACTCAGAGATCATGACCTGAGCTGAAGGCAGACACTTAACCGACTGAGCCATGCAGGTGCCTCTGCTTTCATCGTCGTCGTCGTTGTTATTGTTTTTAATAGTAAAATATATTATTCTCATTAACATTTATTGTGGAAGGGTAAAAGATTTTGACTCCCAGTGGAAACAGCTCACATCAACCTCATGGTTTCTTTCCACTTCTGGAAATCGTTCAGTTGTTAGTAGCACCCTTGGATATAACATAGGATCAGTTATGTAAATTAATGAAAATTAAATAAAATAAAAACTAGTTTGTCAGTTGCTTTTGCTACATTTGAGTGCTCAGTAGTCACAAGTGGCCAAAGGCCACCATATTGGTCAGTACAGATCACAGAGGGAAGAGCAAATGTCAATCATGTTGTCACAAAAATACTAGTATATCTGTAATGAGTTCTGTGATATGGTTCTCTGAGCTCACATAACTGTATAGCCCATTTAGAGAGTAAGAGAAAAAAGCCGCTCTGTAGAAAGAGTAAGTCCATTTTTTGGATGGACAAGTATTCTAGGCAGTAGGAACAGCCTGGGAAAAGACCCTGTATTTTTTTTAACAGCTTTATTGAGATATAATTCACATACTATATAATTCACTGATTCAAAGTATACAATTCAGAGACACCTGGGTGACTCTGTTGATTAAGTGTCTGACTCTTGATCTAAGCTCAGGTCTTGATCTCAGGATCCTGAGTTCAAGTTCCATGTTGGGCTCCACACTGTGCTCCATGCTGGGCATGGTGCCTACTTAAAAAAAAAAAAAAAAAAAAAAGTATACAACTCAGTGGTTTTTAGTGTATTCAGAATTGTGCAACCATCACCACAATCAATTTTAGAACATATTTAGAACAATTTTATATTTAGAACAATTTTAGAATATTTAGAACAATTTTAGAACATTAGAGAGAGGCCCCCAAACCAAATCCTTGACCCCCCAGACATCCTGCAATCCCACCACCCCTCATCCCAACCATGAATCTACTTTCTGTAGATTTGCCTATTCTGGGTGTTTCGTTTAAACAGAACATTCAGTAATAGAATATGTGGCCCTTTGTGACTGGCTTCTTTCACTCAGTTCATGTTTTAAGAATTCATTTATGTTGTAGCATGGATCAGTACTTTCATTTCTTAACAGCTAAGTCGTATTCCCTTGTAACATCTGTAGAAAAGGGTGCATCTTTGAAAAGGAAAAGGATCTTAGGACAGGGTGGTGTGGCTGTCACATGGAGTCAAGAGTTTGGGCTGTGGCTCTTTTTGAGGGCAAGCAACAGAGGCTTGGGGCTTCAAGGGTTTTGGACTCTGTCTGGAGAGTCTTCGTGAGCCACACAAGGGTTTTGAACAGGGGACGAACGATACACGAACGGAGATGGCAGCACAGAGGTGGTGCCACCTATGGACTTGGTAGGAAGGAGAACAGGACCTTCAGCCTGAGTGTTGCTGGTTCCAAAGCTTGTCCATGACCCCCGGCTGCTCCACCATCAAGGGAAATGGGGGCGAACATCTGTTACTGACTGCTAGCCATCGCGGTCAGCAGTTTACATGCAGGGTCACACTTAATCCCCAGGGAAGGCTGAGAGGAAGCTGCTTCAACATCCCTGAGACAGATGACGCTGGGGCTAGCAGAAGTTAAGGCCTGCCCCTGAGATCGGGGCCCTCACTGTGAGCCAGACACTGTGCCCACCACTTTATTTATTTGTTTTTTCACTGCATACAACCACCCTTTAAGGTAGGGATTTTTTTTTTTTTTTTTTAAGGTAGGGATTTTTAGGATCTCCGTTGTGCAAAAGAGGAAATAGAGGCACGGGGTGGTTAAGACACCTGTCTGATGTGGCGGAAGTATAGGGGCAGGTGGCATTTCTTGTCCTATGTGCTTTAGATGGATTAACTCATGTGACCCTCATGATGGACTCTTTGAGGTAGACGCTGTTTCCATCCTCCTCCCCGTACAGATGAGGAAACTGAGGCATAGGGAGTCACTTGGCCAAGGCCGCTTGACCAGTGAGAGGAAAAGCTTGGATTCCAACCAGCATGCAGTTCTGTCTGGAACGCAGTGGTGGGCGTGGTGGAGGGTCACTGGGCAGGGTGCAGCCTTAACGCCCCTTCGGACCCTCCACCCCACACCCTCCGCAGGTGAAGCTGTGTGACTTCGGCTTCGCGCGCATCATCGGCGAGAAGTCCTTCCGGCGCTCGGTAGTGGGCACGCCTGCCTACCTGGCGCCCGAGGTGCTGCTCAACCAGGGCTACAACCGCTCGCTGGACATGTGGTCGGTGGGCGTGATCATGTACGTCAGCCTCAGTGGCACGTTCCCTTTCAACGAGGACGAGGACATCAAAGACCAGATCCAGAACGCTGCCTTCATGTACCCAGCCTGCCCCTGGAGCCGCATCTCCTCCGGAGGTGGGTGGAGGCGGGCAAGGGGGGCGACCGGAAGTGGGTGAGTGGGCGGGACCATAGGAGAGGCGGGCCCTGGAACATCTGGTCCTGTGGGGGTGGAGCCTGGAGGTAGGTGGGGCTATGGGGAGGTACCCAGGACCTGGAACCTTGCGGCAGGGGCTAAAGGGTGTGTGTGGAGCTAGTCAGGCCTAGTTCTTAGTTCACAGGAAACAAAGTGCTCCAGGTGCGAGTGAGGGGTGCAAGGAGAGGGGAGCCAGGCCCTAGGGGGACACTGAGATCTAGGGGCTTTGGCCTGTGGCCAGGTAGTGGCATTGGGGCCTGTGAGTTGAGCCCCTGAAAGTTCTCTTGGAAGGCCTGTAACAATGGGGCCTGAGCCAAATGTGGAGGGTGGGCTTACAGCGGTGCTAAGATCCTGGGGAATGTTAGAAAGCCCAAGATGGAGGGGCAGGTCTTGGAGTCAGGGAGCTCAGGAAAACAGAGGATAGGAGGGAGGTTAAGACAATCACTATTCGGAACAGTTTATTCAACAAGCATGTGTGTGTCTACTGTGTGCCAGGCACTGACTGTCCTAGGTGCTGGGAATTCTGAGATGAGTTGGAAAGAAGAGGTCATGTAGGGAAAAGGTTGTCGAGGAGGGAAGGGCTCGAGAGGGATATAGCCTCATGGAGCAGGCAGAGAGGGGGTGACATAGGGCTTAGTACAGGAAAAGGTGGCAGCAGTGGGCCTGAGAGAGCTAAATAAAATAGTAAGTGATAAGAATGGATTCAGGAGGGATACCTGGGTGGCTCAATCCGTTAAGCATCTGCCTTCAGCTCAGGTTATGATCTCAGGGTCCTGGGATGGAGCCCCACATCGGGCTCCCTGCTCAGCAGAGAGCCTGCTTCTCTCTCTCCCTCTGCTCCTCCCCCCGCTTGTGTTCTCTCTCTTTCTCTCTCTAATGAATAAATAAAATCTTAAAAAAAAAAAAAAGTGGATTCATGAGTACTGGGGTAATACTGGAGGTCCTCAACATTGTGTTTTGGGACCCACTCAGAAATCTTTGTAAAAGCGCATCGGGTATGCGAAAGTGAATTTGGTGTGGATGGATATGTGTGAGGGAGGCTGTGTGGACAAGGCCTAGACTCACAGGGGTTCACACAGTGAGGCCTTGTCCTTCAAGGCTTCTGATCAAGGAGACAGCCTCGGACAAGTGCCAGCTTGTCTCGAATGCCTGACACTTGCTAATTCTCCTTTTCTTAAAGAACGGGCCTCTCTCTGAGCCTTCTGCAGGAAACCACTGACTATCATCTAATAATATTGTTTTCTGTTCATTTTATTTTTGTGGGCATGGCCAATAAACTTTGGGTTTTCATTTCATTGATAGAATATTTCTGTTATAAATAAATTCACTTTCGGGGATCCCTGGGTGGCGCAGCGGTTTGGCGCCTGCCTTTGGCCCAGGGCGCGATCCTGGAGACCCGGGATCGAATCCCACGTCGGGCTCCCGGTGCATGGAGCCTGCTTCTCCCTCTGCCTGTGTCTCTGCCTCTCTCTATCTCTCTGTGACTATCATGACTATCATAAATAAATAAAAAAAATTAAAAAAAAAATTTAAAAAAAAATAAATTCACTTTCCCCTTGAAAGTCCTTCAAGGGGAAAATGAATTTTTAAAAAGTGAAATGATTTAAAGCCAAATGTTATCGATTTTTTCTTTGATCAAATACTGACGTGGCTCAGACTTTTATTTTTTTTATTTTTTTTTAAATGTATTTTTTTTTATTATTTATTTATGATAGTCATACAGAGAGAGAGAGAGAGGCAGAGACACAGGCAGAAGGAGAAGCAGACTCCATACACTGGGAGCCCGACGTGGGATTCGATCCCGGGTCTCCAGGATCGTGCCCTGGGCCAAAGGCAGGCGCCAAACCGCTGCGCCACCCAGGGATCCCCCAGACTTTTAAATATACACAAGGGCCTACAGTGAAAATCCTCTCTCAGTCCTTTGCCATTCTTCCCAAAGGCAATGGCTATTACAAGTGTTACAAATATGTATGAGCAAATATGTAGACATGCATTCTTTTAGTTCCCCCTTTTATACAGGTGGCAGAGTACTATACATGCTGCTTTTCAACTTGCATTGTCCTCTTCACAGTACATCTAGGACAAATGGTTTAGCTTCAAGAAAAAAAATATTTTTAGAGATTTTATTTCTCTATTTTACAGAGAGCGGGTGCATGGGCGGGTGGGGGTGGAGGGAGAGGGTGAGGGAGAGAGAATTTCAAACAGACTCTGCGCTGACTGCAGATCCCCACTTGGGGCTCCACCCCACGACCCCAAGATTATGACCTGAGCCGAAATCAAGAGTCCGTAGCCCAACTGACTGAGCCACATAGGCTCCCCTGGCTTAAAGAAAAATGTTCAGTGAAGAACATTTCCAGGGGTGCCTGTGTGTACCTGTGTATGACAAAACTTAATGAAGGTGACATAGGAATGGGAAATCTGAGGGAGAGGCTTGGTGAAAAGATGTGGGAGCTAGTGTGTGTGCAATGTGGGGGGAGGGGTGGACAAAATGGTATTTTATTTATTTATGTATTTATGTATTTATGTATTTATTTATTTGACAAAATGGTAATTTAATGTGGATATAGGTGAGTGAGCGATTGGTGCGATTCCAAGCCACCTGGGCCAGTGCAGAAGGCAGGCCGGGATGGTAGCAGGTCGGCTGGAGTGGCCTGTTGGAGGAGGGGCGGCCCCTGACCGCTCAGGCCTTGAACTGTCTGTCTCCTTCCCATGCAGCTATTGACCTCATCAACAACCTGCTGCAGGTGAAGATGCGCAAGCGCTACAGTGTGGACAAGTCTCTCAGCCACCCCTGGTTACAGGTGATGCGGGGGGGCGGGGCTGAGAGCGAAGGGGGAGGAGAGGTCCCATTGGCTGGGTTGGGGGAAGGGGTGGAGCCCGATGGCTTATCGGCTGTGTAGGTGGTGAAGGATGCAGGTGCATTTTCCGTGAATCCGGAACGTGGCTGAGCTTCCCATTGGCTGGGAGGCAGGAGGAGGCGGAGCTGAATGAATTTCTATTGGCTGGGCAGGTTGCGAAGGGTGTGGCTTCACCTTCGTCTGTACCCGGCCTGTCACCCGCAGGGCAGGTGATGCGCGGGCGCCGCTCAGCTGCTATGGGCTGTGCTCTTCCTGCTAACACCTGTTCTCCCGGGCCCAGGAGTACCAGACGTGGCTGGACCTCCGAGAGCTGGAGGGGAAGATGGGCGAGAGGTATATCACCCACGAGAGTGACGACGCGCGCTGGGAGCAGTTCGTGGCAGAACACCCGCTGCCCGGACCCGGGCTGCCCGCCGATGGGGACTTCGGTGGGGCCCTGCCGCCGCAGGACCATGAGATGCAGGGGCTGGCCGAGCGCATCAGCGTCCTCTGAGGCCCTGTCCTCCCGCCTCGGCTGCCCAGTGATGCTGTCCTCTGGTCCCCGGAGAGTGGCCCTCCACACCATCTCAGCAAGGAACTGTTCTACACAGAAGGGGCTTCCTGCCCCGAATGGATGGGACACGCCCCGGGAGAGGAGCAGGTCGGGGGTCAGTGGTGGGTCAGCGGTAGTTATTTCCAACCCGAATTCCCCAGCAATTAAAAAGGACTCATCTCTGGCCCCATGGCTTCGGTCTCTGGCCACACCACACTCTATCATGAATCTGTTGCTAATCGAGATGGAGTTCACCTGGAAAGAGGACTGTCTGAAAAGGAGGCTGGAGGGAGGGGAGGTTGAGGGTGGGGGAGAGGGGACTGAAGGTGGAGGAGTTTTGGAAGGACTAACTGGGTTAGGTAATCTGGAGGGAGGACTGCCAGGATGGAAGACTACAAGGGGGAAGGTACAGAGGGTAGCATAAGGAGGGCAGGGAAGAAAAAATATGAAGAGTTCTAGTTGGAGGGAATATGCCAGAAGGGGAGGATGGATGGAGGAACGTGGCTAGAGAGATAGAGGGTTTAGAGCCAAGGCATCCCATGGCTTGTTTGAGGCACTTCTTTGGTCAGTGGTGTTACTGCTAATCATAACTACTAATAACTACAATGCAATTAGCACAGGTCTGGTCCATAGTAGAAATTGATCCACAATATTTATTTATTTATTTATTTTTAAATTTATTTATTTATGATAGTCACACACACACAGAGAGAGAGAGAGAGAGAGAGGCAGAGACACAGGCAGAGGGAGAAGCAGGCTCCATGCACCAGGAGCCCGACGTGGGATTCGATCCCGGGTCCCCAGGATCGCGCCCTGGGCCAAAGGCAGGCGCCAAACCGCTGCGCCACACAGGATCCCTGATCCACAATATTTAGTATTTTCTTTTAAATTGATGCAATGACTTCTCGACACACTGAATTTGTTCATACACTGGGTGCTGGGTGATGCTGGGGACACAGTGGTGACTGAGGCATCCCAGGTCCTACCCTCAGGGGGTTCACCATCCAGTGGAGAGACAGACCTGTCTGGGGATAGTAATGACCAGAGTGGGCAGGGCCGGGCTGGGGGAGTCCAGGAGGGTGGGGCAGCCTTGAGCGAGCCTGAGGGTCCAGAAGACCAGTCTTCTGAGATGACTTCTCAAGCTTCATCTTAGCCCGGAGGTTGTAGGCAGAGGGAACATCACTGCACCTTTGGCCCCCGCCCTCTGGTCCCCCAGCTCCTCATTGTCACCCAGACTTTTAAAGTATATATATTTTATTAATTTATTCATGAGAGAGGCAGAAACATGGGCAGAGGGAGAAGCAGGCTCCCTGGGGGAGCCCGAAACAGGACTTGATCCCAGGATACAGGGATGCCCTGAGCCAAAGGCAGACACTCAACCACTGAGCCACACAGGCATCCCTCACCCAGACTTTTGACTCTACAGCTGAGGGCAAACGATTGAAACAGGCACCTAAACAAGTTATCTCTAAACATTCAGATTTTCGTGCCATAAAGACTTTCCCGACCCTGGAAAAACAAGCTAATACTGAGAGCTTACTCTCTGAGGCTTCCTGGTGTATGTCATCTAGTCCATCTGCTGGCTAGTTTCAGAGCTACAGCTCCGATTTGAAGAAGGCCAGATGAACCTCAGTCAGTGAGGATCTCCAAATGAACAAGAATGCCTTTGAGGCATAATTTGAGCTAATAATAACTGGGAAATACTGGAGTCTCTTGGACTTCATCCTGAATGGCTCTCCCTCTAAAACTGGTCTAAGATCCAAGAAAGACAACTCCATCTCGTGATAGAGCCATGCTAGCAAATGCATGGAATGCACTCAGGCCTGATCCTGAATAATCTTACTGCTTCTGTTTTTTTTTTTCCCCCTAATTTATTTATTTATTTATTTATTTATTTATTTATTTATTTATTTATTTGAGAGAGAGGGAGAGTGCACAAGTAGGGGGAGGGGCAGAGGCAGAGGGAGAAGCAGACTCCCCTCTCAGCAGGGAGCCGGAGGTGTGGGGCTGGATCCCAGGACCCTGAGATCATGGCCTGAGCCGAAGGCACTTAACTGAACCACCCAGGTGCCCCCACATTGCTCCTATCTTAGCCACCAGTTTTGTTAACACCCTGAGACCTGAAATTAGAAATATGATCATAAATATAATGTTAGGGGCACCTGGCTGTCTCTGTCAGAAAAGCGAGTGGCTCTTGATCTGTGGGTTGTGAGTTCAAGCCCCACATTGGGTACAGAGATGACTTAAATGAATAAATAAATAAAAACTTTTTTAAAAACTCACAATGTGGGACGCCTGGGTGGCTCAGTCAATTGAGCACCTGCCTTCGGCTCACGTCATGATCCTGGAGTCTGCTTCTCCCTCTCCCTCTTCCCTCCCCCCACCATCCCTGCTCGTGCTCCTGCTCTCTCTCTCTCTCTCTCTCACACATGAATCTTTAAAAAATAGAAATTAAAAAATTAAAAACCCATAATGTTAGCTGGGAAAATGCCTTGATCACAGAATTCCATGAGGCCGTGTAACATCATGAGGAGGCCACGGCAGGTCAAATCAAAGCCACATGATGTCATGTAAGGCCCCACAACTTAAACAATCAGAGATGAGAAACCCCATCCTATCAGAGCCATCGGATACCACCAACCCCAAACTTGCAGGGACTGTAAAGAAAATGGGACACTAAAGTTGAGGGGTAAAATTTCGTCTCCCCAGGGATTCTCTCCTGGCAGGCTTTCTCCTCTGTGTCTATAAATAACCCCTCAAGACACAGGGGAAATGACTATCCCCATTAGTGGGTATCCTACCCGGTTTGGGACACAGGGGCCACGCCCTCCTCTTAAATATCTCCCCGCTCCCCTCTCCCCCTCCCTCCGTACACAGTCAATGATTACGATGAATCCCACAGTCCACCATGTGTTTATGTTTGTCTAAGTCACTCTGTGACTCATTAGGCCCCCTGACTACCCAGGACGGTTTATTCCCAAACGATTCTAAGAAATCTTTCGGGAAGGGATTTTCCTTCCATCTGGAACGTTATGATTTCATGTTTATGTCTTACAGTCCTGGAGTGCTCCTGTCCATCTCAGCCCACTACCCTTCCTCACTCCCCAGCACCCCCCGCCACAAACAAGCCCAGCAAACTCTCCCCCATTTTACTGTATTATCACCTCCTCTACAGATTCTTTCATGTCCCTCTGTGCCTGATTCACAATCTTTTTCTTTTCACCTGGGAAAGTCAACAATACCTGGGGATGGGTGGGCCTCAAGAGTTCACTAAAGCCCCTCCTTACTTTTCGGGGACTCTGAAGGCTGATTTGCCTGATGTGGTTTTCCCTTGCAATACCCCTGGAATCCCTCATGTGGATGATCCCTCACTCAGCTCACTCACTGACAATACCTACCCCAGGCCCTTGCTCACAGAGACACAAGGTGTCTAGGGACAGATTCCAGCCATGTGAGTCACAGGTACACCATCTAGAACATGACATCACCCCCAAAGGCTATCCTTATCCACAAAATGAATTTTTTTAAGATTTTATTTATTTATGAGAGACACAGAAAGAGAGGCAGAGACACAGGCAGAGGGAGAAGCAGGACTCAATCCCAGGGCCCTAAGATCATGACCTGAGCCAAAGGCAGATGCTCAACCACTGAGCCACCCAGGTGCCCCATCCACAGAATGAATTTATCTCATTGTTGTTGTTTTTTTAATATCTCATTGTTAATATCATCTTTCCCCAAGACTAAAATGCAATTCCAGTGATTTCTAGGCCTGTTAGGGGTTGAATTATGTCCCTCCATGCCCCCAAAAGATATGTTGAAGTCTTATTGCCCAATACCTTAGCATGTGATCTGATTTGGAAATAGGATGGTTACGAATGGATTGAGCATTATCCCACATACCCCTCAAAGACCCCCTCCCAACTCACCGCTTGATTTTCAAAAAATTTTATTTATTTGACTGAGAGAGAAAAAGCACAAGCAGGGGGAGCAGCAGAGGGAGAGGGAGAAGTAGGCTCTCCACTGAGCAGGAAGCTCAATCCAGGACTCCATCCCAGGATCTTGAGATCATGATCTGAGCCGAAGACAGATGCTTAACTGAATGAGCTGCTGCCCAGGCGCCCCTCAACGCCTGTCGCAGCAAAACTTGCCCTCTCCCTGACATCTATGAGTCAGGATTTCTGCGCTGCTTCCCCAACTTCCCCAACAGCCCCTTCAGGGGACTCAGTCTCTAGAATCACTGAACCTTTCACGTGGTAGATGACACAGTAACAACCCTAATGGCAAGAACCACCTCCTCACTGAACTCACCCAGATTTTCCAGCTATCAAAATATTGCTGATCTCAAGTCAACTGGTGCCGCTCACAATTTCTCTTGGTATCAATTGTATCACCCCTCTGATGACTCATTTTATGGTCCCAGTCCTGTCCCTGCATCTTCTCCTTGGTTTTCTACCTTAATCAATATTTTTAAAAACAACAACAAGAAGAAAAAAACCCCACAATGTTTATTTTCTGACCCCTCAAATAAATAAGGCAATTATTCACATGAGTCTTGGGATTGCCCCCAGTGACGTGTATTTTTTTAAGAATTTATTTATTTATTCATGAGAGACAAATAGAGAAAGAGAGGCAGAGGGAGAAACAGGCTCCATGCAGGGAGCCCAATGCAGGACTCGATCCCGGGACTCCAGGATCACGCCCTGGGCTGAAGGTGGCTCTAAACCGCTGAGCCACCTGGGCTGCCCAGTGATGTGTATTTTATGCGTAAATATTTTGCAGACTAGTATCCACCTGTCAGAGGCTGGACTGGCTTCTGGTATCTTGCCAATCCTGTAAGTCCTTTATCAGAGTTTTGATTCCCCTTCATTCTATGGATGTCTAAACTTCACTCTATCTTCTTCCAAACCTCCACCAAATCCCCCACAAATATAAGACATCTGCCACATTCTGTAAAGGCTGAAAGTCGCCGTGCAGACGCAAGATCCAGGATGACTGTGACCTCCTCCTTCATTAGTATCCAAAGGAGGCTTGGAACAGGAAGCCAAATGCTTAGCAGTAAGCTCTGAGGATTTCATATGGCTTCCAACCATGTTTGAACAACTTTTTAAATTTTTTTATTATTATTTATTTATGATAGTCACAGAGAGAGAGAGAGAGAGAGAGAGAGGCAGAGACACAGGCAGAGGGAGAAGCAGGCTCCATGCACCGGGAGCCCGATGTGGGATTCGATCCTGGGTCTCCAGGATTGCGCCCTGGGCCAAAGGCAGGCGCCGAACCGCTGCGCCACCCAGGGATCCTAAAAAAGATTTTATTTATTTACTCATGAGAGACACAGAGAGAGAGGCAAAGACACAGGCAGAGGGAGAAGCAGCCTCCCTGCAAGGAGCCGGATGCGGGACTCGATCCCAAGGCCCGGGGATCGTGACCTGAGTTGAAGGCAGATGATCAACCACTGAGCGATGCAGGTGCCCAATGTTTAGGCAACTTTTATACCGTGGTTAGGAACTTCCAAGGGAAGGACTTGTGTGTTAAGGTTGGAAGCTACTGCTGCACGTTCATTTCCAGGGACCCCTCATACGTCATTGTCATCGGTAAGAACAAGAGGCCACCCAGGAAATCTGCAGAACTGTGACTGCTGTTCTTACTCCATCAACCAAGGATCTCTCTGTACCTCCTTCTGGGAACACTCTCAAATGGCTGCCCTCGGGTCTCAAATCTTGGTTTTACTCCCTTATTCAACCATTAATAATTATCTTTTAATTTATCTTCCTAGGAATACTCGTCTTCGAATGTCCAGTGATCAGAACCTAAGTCCGTTCCAGATCCAACATTCCAAGCAAGAAATGGTTCAACTGGCTTTGCACAAAGAACAGAGATGAAAAACCAACCCTGACGTCATCCCAGACACTAACTACTGAGAAAATCTCGTTTGAGAGCAAGCTCCCCAAATCCACCTATCATAAATCCTGATCATCTACCCACTGTTGGAAAATTAAGGCTATTTAAGGACAGTCTAGGTGTGTCTTTTTTTTTTTTAAGATTTTATTTATTCACGAGAGACATAGAGAGGCAGAGGGAGAAGCAGGCTCCCTGTGAAGAGCCTGATGTGAGACTCAATCCCGGGACCCCAGGATCACACCCTGAGCTGAGGGCAGACGCTCAGCCACTGAGCCACTGGTCTGTCTTAAACAAGAGGGGGCTTAGGATTATTTTGTATTTATTTATCAGACCCTTCTGTGGCTCTTTATACACGGAAGGCGCTGGACAATATCTCAGTTCTAAGAATGACTGCAGAAGGTAGACAGCATTGACTCCCATCATACAGATAAGGAAATTAAGGCACAGAGGTTAAGCAAGTTTTCCAAGGTCACACAGCTAGAAAGTGGCAGAGCTGGGGCTCACCCCCCAGCCCCCCACCCCCAGGTAGTCTGGTCCAGTGTTTGTTCTCAAGGGCTATCCCTGTCTCTCCAGCTTACCACCAGAATGTCTCTGGTGCCATAAAAGAGGAGGTCATAAAAGAAGGAAGTTCTCTCATGATCTTCTGTGAGCCCTGGCTTGTAGGGAGTCAAGGTCTGTCTGAGAAATGGGTATGAATGTCGGAGCTAGATCTTGAAGGTTGTAGGGACACACACTCGGCGTAGTGACACGGGCTGGCCACCTGAGGGGGCGCCAGCCCGGCTTGCGGAGCCAGGGGAGCCAGAAGGGAACCTTGGAAACCAAAGTCAGGCTCAGACTCTTAGGACCACAGAACGTTGAGAACAGAGCATCTTAGAACGCTGAGAACAAAGCCTCTTAGAACGTCGAACAAAGGCTCCTGGAATCGTCGAATGATGGACGCTATGCCCCACACGATCTGGGAGACAAAAGACGCTTAGATTCTGTTTTGGTCGAATCGGAGAATCTTCAACCCAGGAAGGTCTCATAATTCCAGAATTTGGGATATAACCGACTCTTAGAAGCAAGACTGGCTGCAGAATTTGTGAAGCCTGGTGCAAAATGAATATGCGAGGCCCCTTGTTCAAAAAAATAAGAATTTCAAGACGGTGACAGAAGAATATTAAACTAGGTGCGGGGCCCTCCTAAGCTGGTCACATGCCGGTGAAGCCGGTCCCGTTTAGAAGCATTTTTTTAGGGGAGGATGTCGGTCTCAGCTGGCCTCTAGTTTTACAGCGGAGTGTCTGGGAAGGCTTCGTGGAAGAGGAGGCAAAATCAGGGCTCGACTCAATAACCCGTTCCGCCCCCTGCTCAGCCTCAGCGGCTTAGCGTCGCTAGGGGTGGGGGGAGAGGAAAGGCTGCCAAACTGTCACGTGGACCCATTCTCTATTTATAGATCACCCCTTCCCCTTTCGCCGGACAGTCCAATGGTAGCCGGAGCTCGCCCGCAAGGGGGCGGAACCAGCCGCGGGACCGGCGGGGCGCGAACCAATGACATTGGAGCAAGGGCGGACTTGTTTCATTGTGACGCGAGAGGGGGCGTGACTAGGCCCCAAAGGCAGGCAAGCGGTGGGGCGTGGCGAGGCCGCCCCGAAGCCGAGCGAGTAGGAAGCTGCGAGCATGCGTCGCATTGGGGGGCGCGGGTGCACCGCCGGGCATCTTCGTCAGGGAGGGTAGCAGCCAATAGGCGACGGTTGCTCTGTCGCCGGGGGCGTGGCCATGCAGATAAGGCGCGGGTGGGCGGCCCAATGGGCGGGCGCCTATGCAGATGAGACGGTGACAGCCGGGCCAGCGGGCGGGCAGGCAGGCGGGCTGTTGGGGCGGGGAGGTGGGACCCGGAGAGGGGTGGCCGTGGGGCCCGGCCGGGCTGGGGTGGGGGGCCGCAGCCATGATCCGGGCCTTCTCGTTCCCGGTGAGCCCCGAGCGGGGCCGGCTGCGGGGCTGGCTGGAGGGCAGCCTGGCCGGGCTCTGCGAGTTGCACTGGCTCCGGGAGAGGCAGGAGTACCGCGTGCAGCAGGCGCTGCGGCTGGCCCAGCCCGGAATGGGGGGCGCCGAGGCCGAGGACGAGGAGGACGCCGAGGAGGACGAAGATGCGGCGGCGGCGCGCCGGGCCGCAGCGGCCCTGGAGGAGCAGCTGGTGAGGGGCTGCCTGTCCGTCCATCCCTCCGCCCCCGTCTGTGTCTATCTGTCTGTCTGTCTCGGTCGGATGCTCAGACACCCGTTCCGGTGGGGGAGGGGGAGAGGACAGGGGGTGGGGCTGGAGACCCAGGAGTACGGGCGGCGGGCGGGCGGGATCTGGCCTCCTCGCCCCCAAACTGGGGAAGGGGGACTGCATCGCCTCCGCCGGAGCCTCGTGAAATGCACAGGCCCCTTCCCCAAAGAAAATTCTTCTGGGTGCTAAGTGTGTGTCAAGCCTGGGCCGAGGATTCGGCATGCGTTGTCTTCTTGCAGCCTGGAGGAAAGGGGGGGTGATAGTCCCCATTTTACAGAGAAGCTGAGGCTCAGAGATGGCAAGCGACTCACCCAAGGTCACACAGCCGGGATCCAAACATGCCCCCCTCCGGCCCCGCCAGCAGGGCTCCATCTTCCCTAAGTCCCGGTGTGCTTGGAGATCTCTGGAGGGGGCGGGGTGGGGGGAGGGGATCCTCGGGCCTCTGGAGGGAGGGATCCCTGCTGAGAGGAAGCTTGCAGTCCTTGAGGACCCCGCGGTGATCTTTACTCCCCGGTGACACTTTCCCTCCTTCCCTAGCGGGTCCCGGCCTCGGTTAACCCAAGATGAGGCAGGTCGAGGCGGCGTGGGGGGCTGGCTTCTCAACTCCCCGAGTGCTCTTATGGTAGAGAAGGAGGCAGAGGTCTCCAGAACGACTTCAAGAGCACCACCCCTCTCTCCTCTGTCATTCTCTGCTTCTCCCCGGCTCTTCCTGGATTTCTCTCACTCTCTCTCTCCCTACTGCCACATCTCTGTGACTTTCAGTGCCTGTTTCTTTCTTAATCTCTCTCTCTGTCTCTCCATCTCGGTCTCCCTGGCCTCCTTTGGCATTTCGGCATCTCTCTCCCTCTTCCCGCCCCACGTCCCTGTCCCTGTCTCTCTCTTCCCCTCCCCCCAGCCTGCCAGGCCCCAGACCCTGGCTCCCCTTGCAGATCCCATCCCCAAGCCTGTGTGTGGTCAGAGCTTCCCGTTTGGGGAAACCTGACCCCGGGCGGCGGGGGAGGGGGCTCTCCCTGCTGCTGACCTCCACTGCCCCCTCCCCACATGGGGAATGGGGAGGGGGGGCTGCCGCCAGACTCCGGGGCTGCACGCACAGCCCCTCCCCCGACCGGGAGTGGGACCCTGCACATTCTTCTCGGGAAACAGAAACAGCTGTGGGAGGCCCCACCCCCTCCCAAAGTTAGAGACGCGATGTGGGGGCCTTCACCAGCTCCCCCACCCCACCCCACCCCACCCCAGGCTGGCTGGGCTTGGGAAGGCACCTCCCACCCTACGCACGAGGAGAGGGAGAGAGCATGGGGATGGGCGAGCTGTGTCCTTCCTTCTGTTCCTCAGGCTCTCCCTCTGTCTGCCTCAGTTTCCCCTCTCTGCCCTTCAGCTTCCTCATCCCTGCTGCTGAGTCTCCCCCCCCCATATCTGCCCCTCTGTCTACCCCACCCCCCCAGGAGATGGTAGTGGAGAGGCCTCTTCCCCCCACACTCTCCAGGCAAAGCTCCGTCCCAGCGTCAGGGAGGAGGCGGTGGCAGGCAGCGGGAGGGAGACAGCGATACCGAAGGAGGAATAGAGAAGCGCTAAATATAAACTCCACTGCTGATGGGGGGTTCCTGGGTCCTTCTGAAGAGGGTGCGGGCACCTCCTTGGATCCCTGAGCCTCTGTCTTACGGTGCTTACCCCTCCCACCCCAAAGACCCTGCCCAGGAATACACTCCCTTTGAAGCAAGAAAGATTGAAGCCAGACTTGATTAGTTTCTAATAGGAATGGTGGGGAGGCAGGGAAAGACCAGGGATATCTCAGAGAAATGAGGTAAGAATCCTGGTTAGGGGTAGGAGTTCTTTTCTCTCTCACCAAGGAAAAGAGTCCCATTCCAGCAAGAAGGACTTCAGTTAGACTGGCAGAAGGACTTCCTAATAGAGATAAAGGGAATTGGACACAGACTAGGGGCATGTGAGCAGGGGAGGAAGAGAGGTCTGGAAAAGTTTGGGCAAAGGGGTCTTCAGGGGTCCTGACCACATGGATGTTAAACCTGCCTGAACTGGGTGGCCACCAGCAGAAGGGCTTGCGAAAGAAAGAAAGAGAAAGAGAGAAAAGAAAAGAAAAAAAGAAAAGGAAAGGAAAGAAAAGAAAGGGATGAGGAGCATTGTGGGTACACAGGGAGCCAGATTCAGGCCAAGGTCCTTCTGGTCTTTTGAAGAGTCATTGCTTTGCACCTGGAAGGGACGGGGTCAAACTTACACACAATGGGAGTGTGTAGACTGGGGCCGTGTTGGATGGTCCAGGCATGGGGGAAGAGGAGGCCTCTTCTGTCTGTTCCCTTCACCCTTGCTCTTCCCTTACAGAACAAGAACTGAAATTAGACCTGCAGAACTTACCCCCCACAATCTATCCCCTCCCCTTTTTAAAATATTTTCTTTATTTATTTATTCATGAGAGACACACAGAGAGAGAGGCAGAGACACAGGCAGAGGGAGAAGCAGGCTCCATGCAGAAAGCCTGATGTGAGAATCGATCCCGGGACTCCAGGATCAGGCCTTGAGCTGAAGGGAGACCCTTAACCGCTGAGACACCGGCACCCCCCATCTATCCTTCTATATTTATTTTTATTTACACAAGTGAAACATGACTTTATATTTTCCTTGTTAGAAAGTCATAGTTTTCATGTAATGATAGAAACTAGCATTTATTAAGAGCTTAAAAGGAGCTGCTGTTTTAAATCATAGAATCCTCACAATGCCCTGTAAGAGAGAGAGTTGAATGATGCCATGTTACAGATGAGGAAACCAGGGCCCAGAGAGCTGGGGTAACCTGCTCAAGGTCACACAGGGACAGGGGTCTCGTCAGAGATCACCGCTGCCGTCACCTTGGTGTAAATCCTTCCAGACCTCTACCAATGCATCTACCTCTACCAATGCAGTTTACATACCAAGAAATGTAGAGTTTGGCTTTGCTTTTTGCAAATTCCAGTTGCTTGGGTGAGATCTCAGCGATAATGCCAGTGGTTTCTCCAAATGCGGCTGCTGGACTAAGCAGCATCACATGAGAATTTATAAAACATGAGCTTCAGACAGGAATCAGAAGCTCTGGAGGTGGACCCCAGGCCCTTCAGGTAATTCTGACTCCTGCTCGAACTATGCACTTTTTTCTTTTTCTGCTCAATGCTGTATCTTAGTGATGATTCTTTTTTTTTTTTTAAGATTTTTATTTATTTATTCATGAGAGACACACAGAGAGGGAGAGACGTAGGCAGAGGGAGAAGCAGGCTCCCTACAAGGAACCTGATGTGGGACTCGATCCCAGGATCTCAGGATCACGACCTGAACCAAAGGCAGATGCTCAACCACTGAGCCACCCAGGCATCCCTCTTAGTGATGACAGAAATTGCCTCCTTCCTTTTTGACAACTGTATAGTATTCTGCAGTCTACATTCATTTTCATCAAACTTTGCATGAGCACCTGCCTTGTGCCAGGCACTGTGCTATGCACCCTGGGGGTGGGGTGGGGTGGGGTCGGGAGAAGGAAACTGCAATGAACAAAGCAGACAAAAATCTCAGCCTTCCAGGGATGACATTTAGTGAGACAGACCATAACCAAATGACAACCTGATGCATCGTTTTGAGCTGGGAGGTCATTACCGCTGTGTGGCAGAGGCGGAGACAAAGCAGGTCAACGGGTGCCAAGTGACAGGGGAGCTATTTTGGAAAGTCTGGTCAGAGGAGGGCTCGGGTAAGCAAAGATCTGAATGAAGCCAGGGAGTGAGCCAGGAAGAAATGCAGGGGCGGCACATCCAGACTGGGCCAGGAGCAGGCCAGGCAGTGTTCTGGGGAACAGCACGGAGGCCAGCGGGGCTAAAGCAGAGTGGGCCGGCCAGGGGGCGATTAGTGGGGGACCTGACACGGGGCATATGGGCGGTCTGTGAATTTTTTTGGCCACCCGAAACTGCACATTTCTCCCGCTTTCCTGGGTTCTGCTCAAAGATGACGCGACACTGAGCATCTCTGCGCACTCAGGGCAGGAGCCCAAAATGGAATGATTTGTTGACTTTCCTCCCATAAACAAGCCCAGATGGGGGCTTCTGTTCTGGGGGGGAGGGGTGAGCATGGGCAGAGCAGCCACAGAGTAGGAAGTCGGGGGAGGGGGGGCGTCTGCGGGGGAGCCGGCCAGTCTTTCTGCCCTAAATAGGCAGGGCTGGGCGCCTGGCCCCTCAGCCCCTCCTCCCTCCCTCCCTTCTCCCTCCCGCCGTCCAGACAAACCGCTTTTGTCTGAGGGTCAACCGTCAGCCTGTGGCTGCTGCCACCTCTGGCCTCACCCAGACCCATGTGAGACTCTTCCTGGATCTGGCCCTGTTTTCCAAAACGGGGTTTTCCAAATCCTAGGGTCTGGGAGGCCCCACGGTGTTATTCTAGCTCCTAGCCGCACGCCCCCATCCCTAGTCACTGCTGCTCCCCTTAAAGGGTTTTCACCTTCATTTATTCTCACTTGATAAGAAATGGTCATTCCCTGCAGCAAGAAGGATCCAGGATAGACTCAACAGAAATTTCTCATGGGGATGCAGAGGGCAGACACTGGGGGCCTCGTGGTGGGAAAGAAGCAAAGGCAAGAGGAAGATGTGGTTCCTGGGGCAAAACAACCTGCTGGTGCTTGTTGGTGTAGTACCAAGACAGGCTAGACTCGCAGAAGGACTTTCCAATAGGCATGGGAGGGGGCAGTGGTTTCTTCCTGAGGGCAGGAGCAAAGAGTTAATATGAGTCGTGGTCAGCCTACTATATCCTTGTGAGGGAAAGGATCGGTCTGCAGCAGGAAGGACTCAAGGAAGACTTGCAGAAGGACTTGCTGATGATAAGGGAGAGGAGAAGGCCAAGGACTGGGAGGACGCAGGCCAATGGCTAAGGGATCTGTTAGGTCCTGGATACCGACTTTTAGCAGCAAACTGCCCTTACTGCAAGACCTTCGGAACTTAGGCTCACCAGAGTTAAGGGGCCCTGGGCACATATGGAAGGAACACCTGACAGAGAGGGGGCAAGGGGTGGGGCCTCCGGAAACTTATCATGCCTAAGAAAGGAGGATGTAGCTGCTGCAGCATGAAGGGCTCGAGTTAGACAGTCAGAAGGACCTCTTAGGGGATGAAGGGACAGAGATCTTGAGGGGGGTCCTGGGACTCGGGTAGTGTTCCTTTTACACTTTGGAAATCAGAGCCTCATTTGTCAAAGTGAAGCTCTGCCCATCGGTGGGTAGATGTGGGGGACCAGTCGGCAGAGGATGGGGGGTATTGTGACCATCCTGCTCTCCTCATGCCCTCAGGAGGCCTTGCCCGGGCTCATCTGGGACCTGGGCCAGCAGCTTGGAGACCTGAGCCTGGAGTCTGGGGGCCTGGAACAGGAGAGCGGGCGCAGCTCAGGTGAGCTGGTGCAGAGGGAGCAGGGTCTGCCTGGGACACCCCCACCCTTCCTACTGTCCCCGACCTAGGCTCCCGTCTCTGCCTCTTTCTACACCACTGGCTTCCCCACCCAGGCCCCTGATTCTCTCTCCTCCTCTCCTTGGAATCCAGGCTTCTATGAAGACCCCAGCTCCACAGGAGGTCCAGACTCACCACCCTCAACCTTCTGTGGGGACAGTGGCTTCTCTGGATCTGGCTCCTATGGACGCCTGGGTCCCTCTGAACCCCGGGGCATCTATGCCAGCGAGAGGCCCAAGTCCCTAGGTAAGGTGGGTGGGGTTGGGCCCCGAGAGCCAGGGAATGGACAGTAAGAGAATGGTTCTGAGCACACGCTTCTGAGTCAGGCTGACCTGGATTCAAATTCTGGCTGTGACATTCGCTCTCCGTGTGATTTTGAGCATGTTGCATCTTTCTGGGCCTCTGTTTCTCCATGTGTTAAAATGGGATTAATAACAGCACCTACCTCAGAGGGAAGTTTTGCATACTCAGGGAGCCTCAGCCCTTATTGCCATTGGACTTGGCACATGGTAGCCCCTCGGTAAGCAGAAACTGCTGTTGTTCATGTGTGCAAGTAAGTTTCTGAGTTCCCGCTCTGTGCCAGCTTAGCACTGTGAGGGATACCACGGTGGAATAGAAAAAAAAAAAAAAACACCCTTGTCCTCATAAACCTGACTTCCCAGTGGGAGAAACAAATAATCCACAAGATAAATAAGATATAGAAGTGTAGGATGAGAGGAAAGTTAGGGAAGGGGGCTAGGGAGGGCACCCCTCATTAAAAAAAAGATTTTATTTATTCATGAGAGATACAGACACAGGCAGAGGGAGAGAAGCAGGTTCCCCACGGGGAGCCTGATGGAGGACTCGATCCCAGGACCCTGAGATCACGACCTGAGCCGAAGGCAGATGCTCAACCGCTGAGCCTCCCAGGCAACCGGGGGTCCCCTTTTGAGCGGGGGACGAAGATGCAATTTTAGGAGACATGGCTAGCGAGGGCGTCACTGAGAGTGTGACACCTGAGTGGCGCCCTTAAAGTACGTGAGGGAGGGGGCCAAACAGATATCCTCGGGGAAGAGTGTTCAGGGAGCGGGCACAGCAAGTGCAAAGGCCCGTGAGGCTGGAACGTGACCGGCAGGTGCTTCCAGGAGGTCAGTGGCGCTGAAGGCCCGTAATTATGGAAAAGAGGGGTTAGAGATGGAGGGCAAGCGGCAGAGACAGGACAGACCACTCAGGGCCTCGGGAAGATTCTGTCATGAACCTGGTATAAGGCGGAGAGGGAGAGCAGAGGTTTGGTTGACAGCAGAAGAGGACGGGGGTTGGCCACTTGACCCTCGTAGGCTCATGGAGCAAGGGCTTCGAGTCCCTCCACTCTCTTCCTTCTTTTTTTTTTTTTTTTTTTTTTTTTTTTTGCCTCCTTCCCCAGGAGACGCCAGCCCCAGCGCTCCGGAGGCGGTGAGCGCTCGGGCCGCCGTGCCGCGATCGTACTCTGCGCCCTACCCGACGGCGGCGGGCTCCGCGGGCCCCGAGGCCTGCTCCTCCGCGGAGCGGCGGGCCCGCGCGGGGCCCTTCCTGACGCCCAGCCCCCTGCACGCCGTGGCGCTGCGCAGCCCGCGGCCCTGCGCCCGGCCCCCGGCGGACTCTCCGGACCCGTCGGGCGCGGGGCGGCCCCTGGACGGCTACATCTCGGCGCTCCTGCGCAGGCGCCGCCGCCGGGGGGCGGGCCAGCCCCGGACCAGTCCCGGGGGCGCGGACGGGGGCCCGCGGCGCCAGAACAGCGTGCGCCAGAGGCCGCCCGACGTGTCCCCGCCCCCCGGAGGCGCGCGGCCCGCGCCCGAGCCCCCGGTGGAGCGCGCGGGGGGCCGCCCCGCCAGCCCGGCCGCCCTGGGCCGCGGCTGGGCCCCGCCGTGGGAGTCGGAGCCGGCGCCCGAGCCCGCCGCGCCGCCCGCCGCTCCGTCGCCCCCCGACAGCCCGGCCGAGGGTCGCCTGGTGAAGGCGCAGTACATCCCGGGCGCGCAGGCCGCCACCCGCGGCCTCCCCGGGCGCGCGGCGCGCCGCAAAGCGCCGCCACTGACCCGCGGCCGCAGCGTGGAGCAGTCCCCGCCCCGGGAGCGTCCCCGGGCCGCCGGCCGCCGCGGACGCGTGACGGAGGCCTCCGGCCGCAGGGGCTCGCCCAGGGCGCGCAAGGCCGCGCGCTCTCAGTCCGAGACCAGCCTGCTGGGCCGCGCGGCCGCGGCGCCCCCGGGGCCCCCCAAGTACCCCACGGCCGAACGGGAAGAGCCCCGGCCGCCGAGGCCCCGCCGCGGCCCCGCGCCCACGCTCGCGGCTCAGGCCGCGGGGTCCTGCCGCCGCTGGCGCTCCACGGCCGAGATCGACGCGGCGGACGGGCGCCGCGGCCGGCCCCGAGCCCCCGCGGCCCGCGGCCCGGGGCCCGGCCCGTCGCCGTCAGCCCCTCCGCGCCGCCTCCTCTACGGCTGCGCGGGCAGCGACTCCGAGTGCTCCGCGGGGCGCCTGGGGCCCCTGGGACGCCGGGGGCCCGCGGGCGGCGTTGGCGGCGGCTACGGGGAGAGCGAGTCGAGCGCCAGCGAGGGGGAGTCGCCGGCCTTCAGCTCCGCGTCCAGCGACTCGGACGGCAGCGGTGGCCTGGTGTGGCCGCAGCAGCTGGTGGCGGCCACCGCCGCCTCCGGGCCCGGGGGTGGCGCAGGTGGAGGGGCGCCCGCGGGCCCCGCCAAAGTCTTCGTGAAGATCAAGGCTTCTCACGCACTCAAGAAAAAGATACTGCGTTTCCGTTCGGGTTCTCTCAAGGTCATGACTACGGTGTGAGTTTGAGAGTTCGCTTGGGCTCCCCCCTCATGGCCTCTGCACCACCACGCTCCCAGTCACTGGCCCTTCCGTACCTCCCTTCCAAAGACCACCATCTTCTCTGCTTCCAAAGACCCTTCCTCACTGCCCCCCATCCACTGCAGTCTTGGTTGAAAAGGCTCCCCCTCCACCATAGGGAGGAATGGGGGAGGAGCCCTGTTTGACACAGTCAGCTGCTGGCTCTGCAGCCCTTGGGCAAGAAAGTTCCCTTTGTCTGGGCCTCACTTTCCTCATCTGTACAATGGGTGTACTATGGTATGCAGAAGGGGCAATTCAGTTTGAATTTCCCCGTTTTAGTTTAGACGCTTAGTCCGTTTGTTCCCGTTCACTTCTGTCACTGAACCCTCTTATTCCTCCTCTCCATGCCCAGATGCGGTGTCCCTCCCCCAACCCCCCATTCACAAAGTGCCCCCGTCCACGTCCCTGGATTCTTGGGATATCCCCTTGGCACCATGGTCAGAGACTCCGTGTCTGACCCCGGTGGTGCCTGCAGAGTGCCCTGGAAAAGGAAGGAGCACTGACTTTGGGGTTTTGAGGGTCAAGTAGGAGGTGGTAACACCTGGAAAAAAAGACTCTTTCACCTCTATCCCTGGACAATTGTAGGGGATTAGGAGGTAGGAGAGGGGAAGGAAGATGGCTTCTATCTCGGTGCCCCCCCTTTCTCCCCTGCTGAGAGGGAGTGGGGGAGCCCAGGAAGACCCTCAGCTGTTCCAATCCAGTATTTTTTTTCTTTTTTAAACTTACTGTATTTATTATGACGATGGTGACTCCCCAGTGCACAGGGGGGCCAGACTCTGTGTGTTTCTCTAACCTCTTTGTAAATAAATGCACAGTGTTACATATGTGGTGGGCTCTTCTTCTGTGGTAAAATGAGAGATGTGGTTTTCCTTTGGACTAACATTAAGTGAGTGACTCCTGTTTGCTTTGAATATAGTAGTGTCCAAAACCAGACGGCAGATCTCAGGGTGGGTCTCAACCTCATTTTCCTACCACCGGCTATTTTACTACAACGAATCTGACCTTTGATTCAGTTGTGTTTGAGTATAAACATGGTTTCATAAAAATATAGGTGAAGGGACAACCCCAAACTCCTTCTCTCAAAGTCCTCATCATCAGGTTGATTATGTTTATCTGTTTGCCTACATATATGAATCTGAATAACTCTATGAATATTTAACCATTAAATACTTATGTGTATAGTTCTACCATATATATTTACATAAATTGAGTTATATATTTACATTGTTTATCGCTGTTTTTGGTGGGATTAAGTCATCTGTGTCCAGAGATTTCTTAATGGGAAGGATTTTGATCAAGAATTGGATTTTTTAGGGGCACCTAGGTGGCTCAGTTGGTTAACTGTCTGACTCTTGATTTCAGCTCAGATCATGATCTCAGTGTTGT
Organism: Vulpes lagopus; assembly: GCF_018345385.1. Taxonomy (NCBI): domain Eukaryota; kingdom Metazoa; phylum Chordata; class Mammalia; order Carnivora; family Canidae; genus Vulpes; species Vulpes lagopus. The sequence goes on from NC_054825.1 coordinate 165,803,355, forward strand.
GAGATTGAGCCCGGAGTTGGGCTCCACACTGGGCATGGAGCCTGCTTAAGATTCTCTCTCTCGGGAATCCCTGGGTGGTGCAGCGGTTTGGCGCCTGCCTTTGGCCCAGGGCGCGATCCTGGAGACCTGGGATCGAATCCCACGTCGGGCTCCCGGTGCATGGAGCCTGCTTCTCCCTCTGCCTCTCTCTCTCTCTCTGTGTGACTATCATAAATAAATAAAAATTAAAAAAAAAAGATTCTCTCTCTCTCTCTCCCTCTGCCTCCCCTCCACCCCCACTCCTGTTCTATCTCTCTCTCTCAAAAGAAAAAAAAATGGAGTTCTTTGATGGTTATAGCAGTATTTAGCTTTTCAATTTCTTCCTGTGTCAGTTTTTACTAAGTTATATTTGTCTAGGAATTTGTCCATTTCATCTAAATTTAGATGACATATTTTCCTGCCACTTTTTTAAAATTTTATTTTTAAGTAATCTCTGCCCCCATCGTGGGGCCTAAACTCATAACTCTGAGATTAAGAGTCATGTACTCTACCAATAGAGCCAGCCAGGTGCTCCCATCACGGTATTATCAATAGCTCCATAGGAATCCACTGTGAGAATCTCAGCTCTCCCAATTCTTTTGCTGTTAAGGATTTTGCTGCAATAATGTCCTTGTACATACTTCTGTGTATATATGTATGCATTTCCAGAGGCTCCACTCCTAGAAATAGAATTGCTTGGTCATTAGAGTATGCTCATTTAAAAACTTTTATTTTTAAAAAATATTTTGTTTATTTATTTGACAGAGAGAGAGAGTACAAGCAAGAAGAGCAACAGAGGGAGGGGAAGAAGCAGGCTCTTTGCCAAGCAGGGTGCTTGATGTGGGACTCCATCCTAGGGCCCTGGGATCATGACCTGAGCTGAAGGCAGATGCTTAATTGACTGAGCCACCCAGGTGCCCCTATTTAAGAACATTTAATTGACACTGCCACACTTCCTTCCACTAAGAGGGCCCTCAATTGACATTTCCAACAGCAATTTCTGAAGTCTCTGAAAAGAAAGAAAGGAAGGAAGGAAGGAAGGAAGGAAGGAAGGAAGGAAGGAAGAAAGAAAGAAAGAAAGAAAGAAAGAAAGAAAGAAAGAAAGAAAGAAGAAGAAGAAGAAGAAGAAGAAGAAGAAAGAAAGAAAGAAAGAAGAAAGAAAAAATGGGCATTTCTTTCTTTCTTTTGAAGATTTTATTTATTTGACAAGGATGTCAAATAAATACAAGGATGAGCAGGGGGAGCAGGAAAGGGAGAGGGAGAAGCAGGCTCCCAACTGAACAAGGAGCCCAACTTGGTCTTAATCCCAGGACCCTGAGATCAGGACCTGAGTTGAAGGCAGATGCTTAATCAGACTGAACCACCCAGGCGCCCCTGCGATGCCCATTTTCCCACCTGTTTACCAAACATTTGTGCCAATCTTATGGGGGAAAACTGTGTTGTTTTAATTAGCATGTCTCCTCTGTTTTTTTTTTTTTTTAGATTTTATTTATTTATTCATGAGAGACACACAGAGGCAGACACAGGCAGAGGGAGAAGTGGGCTCCTTGAGGGGAGCCCTATGTGGGACTCGATCCCAGGATCCCAGGATCCGACCTGAGCCAAAGGCAGACACTCAACACTGAGCCGCCCAGGTGCCCTTCACTCCCCGTTTTCTTGAGGCAACACATACTTTTGTATGTTTATTGAACCACTTTTAATTCTATGAATTGCCTGTTCACACCCTTTGCCCATATTTCTATTGGCTAAGTTCAGTAATCATGCCGATTTCATGGATGGGTAAGTAGAAGTTTGGGGAGGGTCCATTAGAACCCTGATCATACAGCAAGGAGGAGGGAGCTAAGGCTAGGACCCAAACTCCTCCTGACACTACAGTCTGAAGAATGGTATTTGTGCTTCTTTGACCTTTGTGTCTACACGGGTGGGTCCACCTCTCTGTAGCTTTGAACTCAGAGAGCAGAGAGCAGACCTGCTATGCTCACCTGCATGTCTAGTGCCCACGGAGGCAGTGGGGAAATAGCAAGGAACAAAACAAAACAAAACAAAAAGTTCCTGTAGAGTACCAATCAATAGAAGTCAGTTTTGAACATTTGCCAGGAAAAGTGATTGCTTGTCAGGCCTTTGGGAATATTTGCCCCATCTCCGTTCCATAAGGGAGGCAACTGTACTCAGAAAGGGGGAGGGACTTGTGTAAGGCTACTGGGCCACTCAGCCAAAATAGTTGAATTACAAAAGGATGATCTTCCTTCTTTTTTAAGATTTTAGTGCTTACTCATTAAAAAATAAGGTAGCAATTTTTTACTCATTAAAAAATAAGGACACCTGGCTGGCTCAGTCTGTAAAGCATGTGACTCAATCTCAGGGTGGGGAGTTCAAGTCCTACGTTGGACATGGAGCCTATTTGTTGTTGTTTTCTGGAGCCTACTTTTAAAAATAAAACAAAACAAAACAAAATAAAACAGTTGGGGCAGCAACGATGGCCCAGCGGTTTGGCACCAACTTCGGCCCAGGGTGTGATCCTGGAGACCCGGGATCGAGTCCTACGTCAGGCTCCCTGCATGGAGCCTGCTTCTCCCTCTGCCTGTGTCTCTGTCTCTCTTTCTCTCTGTGTCTGTCTTGAATAAATAAATAAAATCTTAAAATAAATAAAAATAAATAAATAATAAAACAGGGACGACTGAGTGCCTCAGTGGTTGAGTGCCTCCCTTTGGCTCAGGGCATGATCCTGGGGTCCAGGGATCAAGTCCCGCATCGGGCTCCTTGCATGGAGCCTGCTTCTCCCTCTGCCTGTGTCTCTGCCTCTCTCTCTCTCTCTCTGTGTCTATCATAAATAAATAAATAAATAAATCTTTAAAAATAAATAAATAAATAAAACAAAAAAGCTAACAATAAATTGAGCTGAGCATTTTTAAAAAAAAGGGTTTATTTATTTATTCATGAGAGACACAGAGAGAGAGGTAGAGACAGAGGCAGAGGGAGGAGCAGGCTCCCTGAAGGAAGCCCGATGTGGGATTCCATCCCAGGACCCCAGGACCTGAGCCAGAGGCAGATGTTCAGCCACTGAGCCACCCTGGCGTCCCAATAAATTGAGCATTTATTGCATGCCAGAGTGTAATCTCAGTGACTAATTTAATCCTCACGACGTGGACAACATATTAGATAGATATATAGATACTGGGGATCCCTGGGTGGCGCAGCGGTTTGGCGCCTGCCTTTGGCCCAGGGCGCGATCCTGGAGACCCGGGATCAAATCCCACATCTGGCTCCCGGTGCATGGAGCCTGCTTCTCCCTCTGCCTGTGTCTCTGCCATTCTCTCTCTCTCTCTGTGACTATCATAAATAAATAAAAAATTAAAAAAAAAGATATACAGATACTATTATGCCCATTTTACAGATGGAAAAACTGAGGCACAGAGGTGGTAAGTAACTTGCCTGAAGTAAATCAGTAAGTAGCAAAGCCAGATTTAAGTTCAGGCTGCCTAAGAGTCCATCCATGTTCTTTTTTTTTTTAATTTTTTTAAATTTTTGTTTATTTATGATAGTCACAGAGAGACAGAGAGAGAGAGAGAATGGCAGAGACACAGGCAGAGGGAGAAGCAGGCTCCATGCACCAGGAGCCCGACATGGGATTCGATCCCGGGTCTCCCGGATCACGCCCTGGGCCAAAGGCAGGCGCCAAACCGCTGGCCACCCAGGGATCCCCATCCATGTTCTTAAGCACTGACCTGCATAGCCTATTCACTACACGGATTATCCCTAGAAGGGTACAAAAGGAACTGCTTACAGGGATGGGAGCTGGGGAGGGGGGCAGGGGTGTTGACATAAATAAATAAATTCTATGATTTATTGAAGGTGGTAAGGACTATGGGGAAATACTGAGCAGAGATATGAGGGAATTGGGTGGGATGGGGGAGCAGAGGAGTCTGTGATTTTACGTAGAGTGATTGGGATGGTCTAATTGAGAAAGTGTCATTTGAAAAGAGATCTGAAGGATGTGGGGAGTGAAGCTTGTGAAGGTCTTGGGGGTCGGACAACAGTGGTGGGAGTAGCTAGAGTGGGGGCCCGAGAATGGTAGGGTCCATCACATTGTGTGGGGCTGCATGGGCCTTGGCGAGGATTTCGATTTTTACTTTGAGGGAGAATGCTGAGCACAAGAGGGACTTAGGTTTGGGGGGTGGGCAGGGAGGGAGGTGAAAAGGTTAACAGCTCTACTGAGATATAATTCACCTACCATAGACTTCACCCATATAGAGTTCAGGGATGCTTCAGGTGATTGAGCATCTGCTTTTGGCTCAGGGGTTGATCCCAGGGTCCTGGGATCGAGTCCCACATTGGGCTCCCCACAGGGAGCCTACTTCTTCCTCTGCCTATGTCTCTGCCTCTCTTTCTGTCTTTCATGAATAAATAAATAAAATCTTTTTAAAAAAAGTATAGAGTTCAGTGGCTTTTAGTAGATTCACAGAGTTGTGCAACTCTCAGCATGATCAATCCTCCACTATCCCCTGGCCCTGGAAACCACTAGTCTGACTCCCTGTCCTTATATATTGGCCCATTCTGGACATTTCATATCAATGGAATCATGCAATATGTGGCCTTTTGTGACCACCTTCTTTCACTTAGCATGATGTTTTCCAAGTTTATTCCGAGGCAGCACGTCTCTGCTTCGTTTCTTTTTATTGCCAAAGCTATCCCATGGTCTGGACAGACCACATTTAGTCTTTCCACTCATCAGTTGATAGATATTTGGGCTTTTTCCTCTTGGGAGCTGTTATGAATAATGCTGCTATGAACGTTCACGTACAAGTTTTTGGGTGGACGTATGTTTTTGTTTCTTTTAGGTAGATACCTTGGGAAGGAATTGCTGGGCCACATGGTGAGCTTAACCTTTTGAGGAACTGCCAGGCAGCTTGCCACAGTGGCTGCACCATTTTACTTCCCACCACCGGTATGTGAGGGTTCCAACTTCACCTCCTTGCTAACACTTGCTATTATCTGGGGACATTATTTCAAGCAGGGTCCCTCTGGTTGCTTTGTGGGGACCAGGATGAGGGAAGCTAGTGAGGAATGTGGCTGGACCAGCCTGCGAGCAGCAGAGGAGGTGAGAAGTGACTGGGCACCGGGGACAGTCCCAAGCCGGAGTTAATGGCATTTGTTACTATGTCAGTTAGGGGTGCCAGGGAGGGAGGGAAGTCAAGAATGACCCCAAAGATACTCTCAGATGGCTGAAGCTGCAGAAGAGGGTTTGGCGGGTGCAACCGATGGAGCTCAGTGTCGGTGCCGTGTGAGACCCACCAGACATCCAGTTGGGAATATACAGCAGGCGATTGGGTAGTTGACCCTACTGTTGGCGTTCACTGCACATTTCTTGAATAATTCAAGCCAGAACTGAAGCCGAGTCCAGGGTCTCAGTCTCCCCCTCCAAAAAATGGTCACAATAATACCACTGATTCTAGGCTGTCACGAGGCTGGGGCGATTCTTTTGCAGTACAACACCGCACTGCACACCTGGAAACTAAAGTCATGCGTGGGGTGGAGAGACGGCTGGGGTCTGCAGCTCGGTTGAGAAATGCAGGTTGTGTACGCTTCAAGCAGCGTCCGTCGGTTCTCCCCCGTCCCCCAGCGTCTGGCTGCCGTCTGGGAGGGGAATAGGATCCTGGGTCGTCACCCTGTCTTCCCCCACTCTAAGCTGGGTTTCCTCCTTGGGGGCGGCCCGGGCCAAAAAACTGCTGATGGAAACCAGCTGCGGGAGGCGCAGAGGCTCGGCGCAAGCCCAGGCCCCTCCCCGGCGCCGGCAGACCCCGCTAAGGGGGGGGACGAGGGCGCCCCAGCTCCCCTCCCCCTCTTCCGCAGCCGGGCCCGGGGCCCTGGCACGTCCGGCGCGCCTGATGCTTTCCAGATGTGGGCCCGGTTCCCTTCCCCCACCTGGCCCCGTGTCTCCTGCGGGGTTGGCGGCGGGGGAGTCAGGGTCCGATACTCTCAGATGGAATCGCTACCAGGCACCCGGCCCGCTGTCCCCTCCCCGCCCCTCTCGCTTCCCCGTCCAGGCGATAAAAAGCGAATTGGGACGGGCTGACTGCGTGGAGACGCTCCTTGCAGCACCTCCGGCTCTCCCCCAACCCCGCCCCCCGGGGCACGCCTCCTCCGGCCCACGCCCCCAATGGTACGCCCCGGACGCGCCCCTTCGGAACCCCGCCCTCGGCCCCGCCCCGACCGCCCCGCCCCCGCCCGAGGCCCCGCCCCGGCCGCCCCGAGGCCCCGCCTCCGCCACCAGCCCCTGTGGGCTGCTCGGTGTGCGAGCCGGTCTGTCCGCCTCTGTGTCTCTGGCTGTCTCTGGCTCTCTACGTTCCTGTGTGTCTCTCCTATACCCGGCACGTCTCTGTCTCTGCAACCCCCTGTCTCTGTCTCACCTAGTCCCTAGGTCTCTATCTCTCCACATTTCTGTCTCTGCGTCTCTCTCTGCCACTCTCTCTGCCTCTCCCCACCTCTCTTTGAATTTCTCTTGTCCCAGCCCAGCTTCAGTCTCTCGCCCTGGCCTCCAGCCCCCTGCGCCCTGCTGCGTCCGGGTCTCCCTCCCGGGGGTGCTTCTCCCTCCCGGGGGTGCTTCTCCCGCCCGCCCTAATATCCCTCCGCCTACGGCTCCGGCGGCGGCGGGCCGCGAGCGCCCCCGTGTGGTCATCCGGGGGCTGTCGCGAGAAGGCCCGGAGGGTTGAGTGTGGGCGCCCACAGGGGTGTGCGAGGGCAAGGAGAGACACTGAGTGTCCCTGGGTGACACCGGGGAATGGCGTGAGACGCCGAGAGATAGTATGAGCGTGTACTACCTTGGGATTGTGCGTGACGCTAGAGGTTGTTGTGTGGCTGTGTGACCTGGGGGGATTTTGTGACCACCAGACACAGGGTGTGACTGAAACCACGTGTTACGCCGAAAGGTTGTGTGCGGCTGTACCTGTGAGATGGGAAAGATCACATGCAGGTGACTGCGTGGGACCCTGAGAGGCTGGCTCTGCCTGAGACACTATTCGGGGGGTTGGTGGTGACATCGAGACTGTGTAGGAGCGAGAGATTGTGTGGCACAGTGTGCAACGTGGGGAGACATGAGGGCCTGTGTGTGTCATGCGGGCAAACGTGTGTGACAGAGGGTGAGACAGAATGAGTATGACACACCCAGAAGGGGCGTGGGAAGTCGGTGTGACAGGCCCCAGGGGGAATAGGTGTGACAGAGGGACCGTGTGAGTGTGAGCATATGTCAACCACACTGGTGAACTGTGAGAAGCCGTGTGACTCTGTGTGACACAGATCGTGTGGGATAGTGAGACACTCACAGCGTTGTGACAGCCCTCCAGGGGTTGTGTGACCATGCAGGGCACAAGCAGATGAGAAGATGAGTGAGAGACCTTGTGCCCGTGTAAGTGTGCAATACACGAGACTGCTGGGTGAGGGTGGTGACAGCTGAGGGTGACGGGGACTGTGAGGGGCTCAGCAGGAGCTCGTTTGCATGACGGTGTGTGTGTGGGGGGGACACTCTGTGAGGGTCGGTGTAAGATTGTGTGTGACACCAGGAGACTGTGCAAGAGTGAGCATGAGTGTGTATGTCGGGATCCCTGGACGTGGGACTGCGTGTCACCGTGTAACACCATGCGCTGTTGTGTGACAGTGCTCAACAAAGATGTCTTGTGAGTAATTCCATGTCCCAGTGTGAGACCCTGACACAGTGAATGTGTGTGATGGACACACATTGAGAGACTGTGTGTGACACGGGGCGAACCTCCGTTTGCACCTTTGATACTCTAAGATAGTGTATCTGTGCTTGTGCCAGGTGGCATTGGGGATGACGTGACATCTGAGACATTGTGAGGGCCGTGTGTGACATTTTGAGGGGCCGCGTGACTGTGGCACTGTAGGACACTGTGTGGGGAACACAAGGGTGTTGTGAGACAGTGAGGTGGTGGGCACCTGCATGTGAGGGGGGCCGTCTGTGGTGGGGTGACCCCGGGGGGGCAGCTGTGACAGGGTGGGAGAGCACATGTGATGGGGGGACAAGCAGCAGGAGCCTCACAGGAGGGGTGTGTGTGACCCGGCCTAAGTGTGGGGTGTGGGGCACACCTGTGAGTGAGTGTGCGTGCGTGTTCCGGAGGGACAGAGACAAAGAGAGAAAGGGAGAGACAGAGACACAGAAAGACAAAGGGGAAGGACATCGGGAGGGGGCCAGGGTGCGGGCCGGCGCGGTGGCAGCGGGAGGAGGCGGGCCTCAGGGGCTGCGCCCCGGGGGAGGGGGCGGGGCGGGCCTGGGAGCGGGGGACACCCAGACACGGTCTCCCAGCCGCCGCCACCTGCCCGCCAGCCCGGCCGGAGCTGCAACAGGTAGGAGGCTCGGGTCTCCCCACCGCGCAGCTAATCCCTCTGCCCCAGATCGCAGCCATGGTCTGTCCGCCTGGGAATGAATGAATGAGTGAGCGAATGAATGACTTTCTACTTGGCGTCTCCATCAGCCTGTCTCTGCCCCCGGCCCTCCACCTCCCTCTCCCTGTCCCCCAGCCCTCCTCTCCTCTGTCCCCTTATGCCCGCGGTGCCTCTCTCTGCCGCTCCGATCGTCCCTCTCTCCTTTCCCACCCCCTCACTCCATCCCTCCCGGACCCCCCCTCCCCTTTCTGTCCCCCCACCGTCCCCTCTGTATCTCTGTCCCCCTGGATCACTCCATCCCTTTCTTTATGCCTCAATTTGTCCTCCCCTCCCTCTACTCCTTCCATTGCTTCATCCCTCCATCCTCCCTGCCCGTCTCCCCGGTCCTGGCTGGGTTACCCGCCCCCCACCCCCCAGCCCTCTCTCCGGCTGCTAATGAGCAGAGGAGCCTTTGAGGTGGCCAGGGCTGGGGTGGGGGAGCGCCCCGAGGGGGCCGGAGGGGGCAGCTGCTGCCAAGGCCCTAATGAGGCCCCCTCTGCGCCTTTCCCGCCGCGATCTTAATTCCTTGTTCTCCCCGGAGCCACCGCTAATTGGCCTGGGGAGGCCCCCCTCCTGGCTCCTGCTCGGTCCCCGGGGGGCCCAGGACACCTGGATCCTGATCCAGCACCTGTGGCCTCGTTGGGTCCCTCCCTCCACCTGCGGGGCGGCCTCGCATCCGTGCTTCCCTCCTGCCTCCCCTGGCCCCTCCTGTCCCTCCCTGCACCTGGCCCTGGGTACCCCATCCTAGGCACCGTCCACCATCCGGTCTTACCCCTCTCCTCCCACACGTCCTGCTTGGCGTGCCTCTGCCCCCCCCCCCCCCCCCGTCTGTGCGTGTCTCTTCATTCCCCACCCCCTCTGTTTTCCTGTCCCTCCCTCCATCTCTGGGCACCCCCTCCGTACGCTCTGGCATCCCCATCCCCGTCGCGGGCCCCACCACCGCAGCCACCCTCACCTGGGGCCCCAGGCTTGCCCGAGCCTAACGCTCTCAGCCCCCCACTCCCGCCGGCTTCTAAGCTCTTCCCACCCTTAGCCATGTCCAACAACATGGCCAAGATCGCGGAGGCCCGCAAGACGGTGGAACAGCTGAAGCTGGAGGTGAACCTCGACCGCATGAAGGTGCGGGGACGCGGTGGGGTGGAAGGCGGGGGCTCCGCGGCGGGGGACCGCACCCCGCGCTGCTGGGGGTGGGGCCCGCGGGAAGATTCCTTTCCCAGCTGGGTGGACCCGGGGGCGGGGCTCGGTGGGGGCGTGGTCGGGAGGGGCGGGGCCTCGGGCGAGGACCGACTCCGCGCGGGCGCCCGCAGGTGTCGCAGGCGGCGGCCGAGCTCCTGGCCTTCTGCGAGACGCACGCCAAAGACGACCCGCTGGTGACGCCGGTGCCGGCCGCAGAGAACCCCTTCCGCGACAAGCGCCTCTTTTGCGTCCTGCTCTGAGTCTTCCCGACAGCTTACCCTCCCGGGGCCGAAGTATGAATCCAATAAACGTGGTGACTGTGGTAGTGCCTGTGCTTTCTGGGAAACTGAGGCACGCCCGGAGCTTGGGGCATCGTGGGGGAACCTGTGTCCCTTCTCATCCCTTCTGAGTGTGTGTGTGTGGAGCGTGCTGGGAGGTGAGGGTGTGCAGGAGTGTGTAGGGTGTGCGGTGTGGATGCAGGGGGGCGAGGGAGGGGAAATGAGCCTTCTGGGCTCCGACCTCCACTGAGCCCGCCACGATCTTGAATTTGTTAATCATTCCAGTAGCTCCGCAGCTGGGCTCCTAGTATAGTATCCATTTTGCAAATGAGGAAACAGCCAAAGGAGTTCCCTTACTCCAAGCCACACAGCTAGGAGGGAATGGGGTGAAGACTGTGGCATCCAGCACTGAAACCCCGAAACCCCTGAACTGGCCTCTCTCCTCTCTTGGGTTGTCGATTTTTAGGAGCCTCTGTGCTCATCCCGCCTTTCTCACCCCCTGAATGACTCCACGCCCTGCCACAGGGTTGCTTACCTCTGTCCTTAGCACTGATCTCTGTTGTTCTGGTTGCTCTTGACCAGCCCCCTGCTGAGTGAAGCTGGGCACATAATTGTCACGGAGACAGCCCTGACCTTGCCCTCTTGGGGCTCAGTATCCAGTAGGAGAGACAGACCTATCCCCAGATAATGATGACACAGAGTGGGCTGGGCTGGGGTGTGGGAGTTCAGAGGATGCTCTTGACTCAGCCTAGGGGGTCAGGGAGGGCTTCCTGGAGGAGGGTACATCTGAGCTGGGACAGAGTGGTGATAAAATTTGGGGACCAGGAGGAGAGAGAAATGTGGCTAGAGAGAGGAGACAGGTTAATGTGCACCGTTCTTTCCTTCAATAGTAATTTCTTTGTTCTGGGGACACAAGGGTGACTGTGACAGCTCTGGCTCCTGCCCTATGTTTCTCACTTCACACATTGGTGCCCCGCAGGACATTTATAGCCTGCAGTTCTATTTATTTTATTTTGTCTTTTATTTATTTATTTTTTTGGGTTCTCTACTTTTGGCCTACATAATGTTTAAAAATATTCTTGACTTGGCTCCCAAACGGAAAAACAGGAGTACTTCATTTAAAAGTCTTTATTTGCAGCTTCTCCCAAATTGGAAGTTTGGGTGACCTCAAGCCCATCTATCCCTCTGGGTGACCATAGGCTGGGAGATGGGATCTGGGCTTTCTAGCTCACTAAAGTCTCCACCGTGCCCTATTGTCTCCTGGCTAAGAAGACTGGGTGCCAGTTGTTATTTACCATGGAGGTTGTGTCAGGGGCTTCTTACAGTGGAACGTGTAATGTTCTTGAATGTCTGTTGAAAATGAGATGCAGGGACGCCTGGGTGGCTATGTGGTTGAGCGTCTGCCTTTGGCTTGTGTCGTGATCCCAGGGTCCTGAGATTGAATCCCACATCAGGCTCCCTGCATGGAGCCTGCTTCTCCCTCTGCCTACGTCTCTGCCTCTCTGTGTCTCTCATAAATGAATGAATAGAATCTTAAAAAGAGAAAGAGAGAGAGAGAGAGAGAGAGAGAGAGAGAGAGATGCAGACTGAGTGAGCTGTGGGTTTGGTCAATCATCTTACCTGGTTGGCTGGAGGGCCACCAAGTTAGAGACCTCCCCCTCCCATCTCCTCACCCCAAATTCCTCTTTCCTCCAGACTAAAACCTGTGCTCCCCAGCTTGGGGCTAGCAGGGGCTGGGCCCCTGGATCTGGATGGAGCTGGCTCACCGGGCCATGTGTGCTTCTGGCGAGTGCTCCATTATTCACATTGGATTAGGGTCCCCTGGGCCCCAACTCTGAGCTTCCTGTTGGGTTGAGGCAGGAGCAGCTGTAATTACATCTCCCTCCTGCCTCCCACCCCTCTCAGCCGGCTCCAGCCTAGTTGCATCATGTCTGTGGGAGCCCCGGGGGAGACTGGGGACAGAGAGAGCCAAGGATGAGCTGGGGGGCTGGGGAGGATGGATGCTGGGAGGGAAGTTGCCAGAGGATTCTGGAATTCTCAGACCCAGCATCCTTGCATCTTAGAACCTGAAATGCATAGGCATCAATCTAGAATCACAGGACCTCAGAAGGCTGGAATTCTGGAGTCTTTCAGTTTTATGGGGCCAGAATCCTGTTCTTTTGTCCAGTGAGGATCCAGAGCTCTGCACTTCGAGAGTGTAAGGATTTCTTGAGCTTCAATTGTTGGGATGTCCTTTTAGCCCTGAAATCTTTGGGCTGTGTAGTGTAGATCCAACTTCCTTCACATTCCTGGTCTTGGGGGATGGAAGTCAGGAGAAGCAAGGGGACTGGCTGACCCTGTGTGGGGAAGGGAGGGTGGGCAGGAAGGAGGTTCACCTGGAGGAGGTGGGGCGGGGAGGTGGGGAAGGGCAGTGCTAGATGAGCTAGACAGGGCAGGTCCTGGGTGGCCAGCATCCATGCATGCAAACCTGGATAATCTTGTTAGCGGGTATGACTCTGTAGTGCACCAGCTTCTGGTTACCTGCTATTCCTTCCGGCCAGCCTCAGCTGTGAGGTCAGCTCTGGGGTCAGAGCCAGGCCAAGAGGCAAAGGGGTGACCGCCTGAGGAAGTGTTTGCTGCTAGCAGTCCCCTCCCAGCATCCCCAAACGCTGAGGGCCTGTTGGCTGGCCCTCCCATGCTGTCTTCCCTCTGGACCCCACCTGCTCCTAGCAGTGCTTGGCTCTGCCCAGGGGGCCTGGGGGAGGGGCAGCCCCCCCCCCCTCCGGAGCCACAGCTATGACTATCACTTATTGGAGTCTTTCTGAAGCCCCACCTCGCTTAATTTTCAGATAACCCCCAAAAGGACTCTGTTTATCCCCATTTTACAGACATGGAATCAGGTATAGGGAAATGACATCACCTGGCCAGCTGGGGCTTGAGGTTGGAGTGGGCCAATGGATGAGTGTTGTGGGGGGCTGGAGGTGTTGGGGGGGCTGGAAGGACAGAAGTGAGAGTATCCCAGGTGACGAGCACAGGCCCAAAGGCAGGGGAGGGATGGCAGGGCCAAGCCCTTGTGAGCAGGGATGAGAAGCAGAAAGGTAGGTAGGCAAGGGCCCATTTGGGGTTCAGGAAAGGGTGGTAGGCACCACAAAAATGGCCCCTGGTTGAAGGCTTTGGCACCTGCCAATGAGGGACAGGTCAGGATGGACACAAGGCAACTTCTTGCAGCAGCAGGAGGGCATGGGTGGACAGATAGGCTCAGCGGGTATGAGCTGCTGATGGGGTGTGTGCCAGTGTGTGTGTGTGTGTGTGTGTGTGTGTGTGTGTGTGTGTATGGGGAGGGGCCAGTGTGTGTGTACAAGGTGGGGCCAGCCTCTTCCCAGGGCAGGGTCAGGAGGATGGACAGCAGGGAGTCAGGAGAGGGTCGGGACCCGGGCAAAGTGAGGCCTTCGCTCAGCAGCACGTCAGATGCAGGCCCGGGCAGGCAGCTGGAGACACAGGCCAGCCGGCGGGCGTGGGACAGACCCAGGGCTGTGGATGACTCAGCGGACGACCTGGCTGCCCAGGCTCCCACCCTGACCTCCCTCTCCCATCGTTGTGGCATGCCACTTGGGGACATGCCTCCATCAGATGGTGCCCTCCGAGCCCCTCTGCGCCCCTCGCCCCCGGCACACAGTAAGGGGGTGACAGTTTGTTGAACGAATAATAATGATAACAGTATTTGAGGGCTTCCTGGAGGGCAGGCAGGGGGGATTCTGTGTCTGATCCGCACACCACACCCCAGTACGGGCATGGCAGCCACTTGATGAAGGACATCAAGGCTGAGCTAGGGGAAGGCATTTTCTAGGGTCACACAGTGGGTGAGCGACTGGCAGGGGGCTGGAGGGGAGGTTCCGCTCTCTTCCCACGGCGCTGGGCAGCCCGTCCGCGAGTGGACACCCACGGGTTGACACAGCCATAAAGAAGCACATGAGAATGAGCCCACAATAAACAGACATGCACAGACACACAAGATGCGTGAATAGACACAGATGTACAAACAGGCTGGAGCGCAAATAATGCCCACCTGCTGCGACAGCGCGCACGCACCCCCTCACGGTAACATGCTCACTTCTGGGCCGCCTGGGTGGCTCAGTCCGTTGGGCATCTGATCTTGGTTTTGGCTCACTCAGGTCAGGATCTCGGGGTCTGCACTCAGCCTCAGCAGGGAGTCTGCTTGTTCCTCTCCCTCTGCGCCTCCCCTGCCTCAAATAAACAAATACATAAATAAAAATAAAAAACAATGCTCTCTTCGGTGACACAGGTCCCACAATATCATAGAGACCCACACATGAAGTTCATATGTCAGCACAGCGCCTTGCGCACCAATCCCCCAAGAGCCCATGTCCCTCCCCTCCCAGGTATGGGCTGGCTGCTTCTATCATCTCTGAGCTGTCCTCCCTCTTCTGCCCCAGTCCCTGGTCCTTCTGAGGACACCTGAGTCCTGTCCAAGCAGTGGGAAAGGAGGAAGACTGATGCCCCCACCCGGAACAATTCCTCTCCCAACTTCTGCCACCCTGGAGGCCACCCCCTCATAGGCCAGCTGGGGCAACCTCTCAACCCAAGGCACCTGAAGGAAGAGGAACCCTTTCTGGCCCTGGCTGTGGGTGTGGCCACAGCTGGGCAGGATGACAGGGTTCCCAGAAAGTGGGGTGAAGGGTGTGGGTCACTGACCCAGCCCCAAGGACCTCCCATTATTGTGCGAAGCCTACAGCTGAAGCAGGGTTGCAAGGGCTCCCGGCTCCCAGTGGCATAGGTGGGCAAACTGAGGCCTGGAAGGGGGGCAGGATGCCTAAGGCCACATTGGGCCTGGGAGCAGAGTGGACTTCCTGAATGCTCAACAGTCAGTCCCTGGTAGGGACAGGAAGCCTGGGGGGCGGGGGGGGGGGGGAAGGGGAAGGAGGCTTCAGGAACCAAAGCTATCCCCCCACCCACCCCACCCTACAACTCCCCTGATGCTGCCACAGGACATAAGCCCGCCAGGCATCATCCTTCATTAATATGATATAACTTCCTGAGTTCCCTCTGCCCTGAGTTCCCTCTGCAGCCTGGGGACTGCAGAGCAGGGCGGTGGGGGAACCACTCAGCCAGGAGGCCTGAGACCCACGGGGCTGCAGGCACCTCTCTAAGCTCCCGGTATGGCTGGAACTGAGGCCGGAAGCTGGGGATGCCAGCTGAGCTTGGGTGATAGGGAGAGGGGGGAAGGGGTGAGGGAGTTGTGGTCACCGAGGGGCATGGGTCCAGAGAGGGGAAGTCTGCAGCTACCCAGTGTTGTCCAGCCCTTGGGACTGGGAACATGATACAACATGTGGCCATGGATGGCCACCAGGCCCAGGAGGCCGGGATTACCCCATTGTACAGATGAAGAAACTGAGGCACACTGGCTTCTCATTCTCACCCAGGTTGTCGTGCCACAAAGACGGGGTGGAATGGGGGCACAGGGACTCGAGTCAAATGAGTGAGCCCCCGAGTTTGTAATTTCTCTGCTTAAACTGCCTCCCTCAAAAATAAGAGGTGGCTGAGAGGGCATCTGGCCCTTATGGGTGAGGGGAGGCTGTATGGAAAGCCACTGACTCAGTGGGAACCGGGGCTGGTGACCGCTGTGCCGGCAGCTGGGACGTGTGGGCTGACCGCACTGGCCCCCAGGGTGGTGGCTGGGGGTGTGTCTGGGGAGGTGTGGGAGAGATGGATGTGACAGTGATCTTAGAGTCTTGAACTGCTGTCCGTGGCCAAAATATTATTCCTGGAAGTCAAGGTCTTCAGAGCTTGGCCTGGGGCCTGGGACTGTCGGAGTGAGAAGCAGGAGGGTGGGAGGGCAGTCCCCTTTGATGCTCTTGGAAGTCCTGGGGCCTGTCCCCAACAGACTCTTGGACACCAAGTCCATCCTCCCTGGAATCTCTCCTCCCAACGCTCCCACTGGGTGGATGGGCTTGCACACAAGGACAGGCATTTTTTTCCCCTCTAGCTTGGCCACCTCCTTCCCCAGCCTTCTGGAAGGACTGAATTGTGTTGGGGGGAACAGAAATCTCAGTAGTGCTTGTAAAACACTCCATCCGGGAGGAATTTCCTAGTCATTTCTCAATCCCTGGGCAATGTCCTAACCCCAGGGCCTGGAGCCCGGAATAGATCTCACAGGCCATCCCCAGACAGTTTCTCGGACTGGTCAGCCGTGCCCCTCAGGTCTCGTCCTGGTGTGCTCCAGAGCGGGATGACTCAGTGATCCCCATGTGGGGCCACTGGGAGAGACCTACATGTGGGGAAGTGGCAGGTGGCTCAGGGATGGGACTTTGAGAGGAAGCAGGGAGGGGAGGCAGAGGCGAGACTGGGCTGCACTGGGCTGGGGAGCTGGAGGGAGTGAGCAGGCCAGGGAAGTGGGGAGGGAGCCCCGGGGGAGGGGGGCAGCTCTGGAGCTGGCAGGGGGAGGGAAGGCGGGGCAGCCGGAGGAAATGAAAAAGCCCGGGCGAGCGGGCTAGATGAGAAGGAGGGAGGGCGGGGGAGGGAAGGAGGCTGAGAGGCTGACACAGCGCAGAGAGCAGCTCAGCCAGCAGAGCGGAGAGCAGGGGACAGAGCAGGGGACAGGGACAGGAGCAGAGGTGTGGTGAGGAGGGTGTGGAGGGGTGCTGGGGAGTGAGAGGGTGAGGCAGGGGGGAGACGGGGTGGACAAGGAGGGGAGAAGTGCAGAACTAGGGAACTAGGGCGAGGGAAGGACGAAGGAGAGAGGGAGAGGAGAGAGACAGCCGGACAGCAGGCCCGGAGAACTGGAGGGGGTGTGACCATGGGGAGGGCGGTGGGCATCTGAGTGGGCCTCAGGGGCGGCCCGGCTCCCCACCCCCGCTCGCCCCCCCCACCCGGGCCCCTCTAGTCCAGCCCGCACCCCACCCGGAGGCAGGGGGTGCGGATGGCGGACTCTTGCAGGAACCTGACCTACGTGCGGGACTCGGTAGGCCCGGCCACCAGCACCCTGATGTTCGTGGCGGGCGTGGTGGGCAACGGGCTGGCACTGGGCATCCTGGGGGCGCGGCGCCGGTCACGCCCCTCGGCCTTCGCCGTGCTGGTCACCGGGCTGGCGGTCACCGACCTGCTGGGCACTTGCTTCCTGAGCCCGGCCGTGTTCGTGGCCTACGCCCGCAACAGCTCGCTGCTGGGCCTGGCCCGGGGCCGGCCCGCCTTGTGCGACGCCTTCGCCTTCGCCATGACCTTCTTCGGCCTGGCCTCCACGCTCATCCTCTTTGCCATGGCCGTGGAGCGCTGCCTGGCGCTCAGCCACCCCTACCTGTACGCCCAGCTGGACGGGCCGCGCTGCGCCCGCCTGGCCCTGCCTGCCATCTACGCCTTCTGCACCCTCTTCTGCTCGCTGCCCCTGCTGGGCCTGGGCCAGCACCAGCAGTACTGCCCGGGCAGCTGGTGCTTCATCCGCATGCGCTCCGCCGAGCTGGCCGGCTGCGCCTTCTCGCTGGCCTACGCCAGCCTCGTGGCCCTGCTGGTGGCCGCCATCGTCCTGTGCAACAGCTCCGTCACCCTGAGCCTCTGCCGCATGTACCGCCAGCAGAGGCGCCACCAGGGTTCGCTGGTCCCCGGCCCCCGGGCAGGAGAGGACGAGGTGGACCATCTGATCCTGCTGGCCCTCATGACGGGCATCATGGCCGTGTGCTCCCTGCCTCTCACGGTGAGTACCCCTGCGGCTGGGGCGGGGTGGGGGGCAGTGCCTATCTCCCAGATGGGGACGCTGAGGCCTGAAGAGGTCAGAGGCTCTGTCCACCATCAAACAGCCCCCGACTTTCTGGGGAAGTCTCTCCCCATTTGCTTCTGGCCCATTTGACTCCTCCTGACCCCTTGGTCTCCCCACCTTTTCTATCTCTAGCTACCCCAGCAACACACCCCAGCCTTCCCCTACCCCTGTAACGATAATAAGATCCACCATTCATTGAGCACTTGTTGTGTGTCCACCCTCTGCCCTGCGGTTTTACAAATTCTCTCTCACGTGATCTTTAAATGACCTTAGGCACCCATTCTACAAGCACCAGCAAGGAAAGGAACGAAGTTCCTGTCCTGTCGCTATTTTTACAGATGAAGGGTGATGGGTCTTACAGAGCCAGGTCTGGTCCAAAGGCTTCTCTGACTCTAGAGTCTGATTTCCCCATCACTTCCCACCGCAGCCCCACCCCGCCTCTGCCTGGGACTCGCCTGGCCTTGCCCCTTGGCTGCAGAGCTCCTGCCTGCCTCCCAGGAACTGGAGTGGGTTGGTCACCTGGTCCCCGGTACTGTGGCACCTACCTGGTCATCCCCACCCCCCACCCTGCCCTGTATTTTGGGCCTCAGCTTCTCTTTTTGTAAAATGCAAGGGCTGCTCCTCAAAGCTTTGGGGGGGATTACAGATGACTCACAGACTGGAAATGTGGAGACACCCAGCCATAGCCCCAGGACTTACCCACATGACCTCTGCTCCGTCCCTCCAGGCTGGTGGTTTCCTGGGGCTTTCTCTCCCTCTGCTCCCCGGATGCATCTCTTACTTACTTTTCATCTCATCTTTATTTCCTTCCCCTTTTGAACGGCACCCTCCCTCATTCCTGCCAGTAATCAAGTGCAAGGAGGGGAGGGAGGGTTGGGGTGTATGTGGGGTGGGGGCAGGGGACTCAAGGGAACCCCTGGACATCCCCACCCTGCCCCCAGATCCGAGGCTTCACGCAGGCCATCTCCCCGGACAGCAGTGAGATGGGGGACCTCCTTGCCTTCCGATTCAACGCCTTCAACCCCATCCTGGACCCCTGGGTCTTCATCCTCTTCCGCAAGGCTGTCTTCCAGAAGCTCCGGCTCTGGCTCTGCTGCCCGGGCCCCAGGCCTACCCTCGGTGACTCGCAGACAACCCTCTCCAGGCTTGCCTCTGGCAGGAAGGACTCAAGGTCTCCCGCTGCTCTCGGGGGGACGGAGGGGAGCTGGGTACCTTTGTCAGTCTGGGGCGAGGGGCAGGGGGCACCGTTGCCCCAGGCACAGCGATCGGTCAGCACTGTGGGAGCATCATCCAAGGTGGGGTCTGCAGCAGCCTGCTCCCTCTGCTGACATCGGCTACCCATCATCTCCTGTCCTGTCTTCTGGGTGCAGGAGCCAGATGCTCAGGGGCATGGCTGGTGGAGGATGAACGGAGATGAGTCCCGGAGTCCTTGCCTGCCAGGATCTTTACCCCCTGAATGAGGGGCCAGGGGGTGATCAGCTGCTATTTCCTTATTTCTCCTCTTTCAGGATGGCCACGACAGGCTCTGGGAGAAGAGGGCGGGACAGAGGGAACGTTTATCCTGGATCCCAAAAAGAACGGTTCTCTCAAAATAACCAGGGCCCCGGCCGGCCCAGTCTGGCCCTCGCTTGCCCATCCATCTCACTGTCTAAATATTTAGAAGGCAGAAAAGTTCCCAGAAGCTTCTGTGCACTCAGGTCTGCTCTAGTCCGGGTTCTGGCTCTGACCCGCACTCATTCAGGGTGCCTGGCTGCCTACCCCAAGCCCCCAGGGGACAGCCCTGACCTCTCCCAGGCCACTCCGAAAGTGGCCTCCTGGGAGCCAGAGATTCTTGGACAAGCTCCCTGCCTCCCTTCACTCCTGATTTCCCATCAGACTTGGAAGCCCTGGCCCCCCAGGGGGAGGACAGATGAAGGAGAGACTGCTACGTTGTAGGTGGCACTGCTGGACATGTGCCGGGGAATCTGCATGGCTCGGTGGGCGGCAAGATGTGGACTGTGGGGACCCAGGTGTGGGGGGAGATGGAGTGGCCGCGTCCAGGCCTCCCAAAGGCATGGGAGTTACGGATCCCAGGGACCACCTGGGAACACAGCCCTAAGTCCTGAGCCTGTCCCTGGATGAGTAGCTGTCGCTTGCTTACAAAGCCTGACCTCAACCACCTATGTTGTCCGAGCCCTCGCAAAAATTTCATTCATTTATTCAACAGCTGGTAGGCACTGACTCTGCAGGTGCTGGAGACACAGACCAGTCTCTGCCCCACCCTCCTGGGCTCCACAGAGGTGATTTCCAGCCTTGGGGACTCTGGGTGCCATCCTCTGCCCTCAGAGAGGCCTAGGATTAGCAGTGCTCTGAGAGTGAGCTGACTGGCAGGAAAGGAAGTGGTGTTTAGGGGATACGAGAAAGCCCATCCCCTCCACCCCCAGCCCTACCTAGTTCCCCTTCACACTTGCTCTAGGGTTAAAAGCACGGGATCCAGTGTTAAAAGGGTAAATGTACACCCTGGAACAGGCAGGGTAGGGAGGCCTCTGTAGAGATGACAGCAGCTAACATCAGTGAGTCCTCCGCCCTGCTCATATTTGGAGACTTTCCACAGAAACTAGAATCAAGGTCCAGAGAGGGTAATCGCCAGCCCTCAGTCACACAGCAGTCTGTAGGTGAAGCTGAACGTTCTGTCTCCAGAAGCCTGCTCACTTGTTTGGCTAGTGGCTTTGGCTCTTTGTGCCTTGGCTTCCTTTTGTGCAGAGTGGCGATCATAATCTAGAATTCAGTTTACAGGGTTGTGTGGGGTTATTAACTGATTCCCTCTGATAAGCAGCTGAGTAGAGGGCCTGCCTGGAATAAATATCACAAGAAATGTTACTGTTACTGCATCCTGTCTTTGCTATTGTTATCTGTGGCTAGCTGGGCGAAGGTGGGCTGGAGAAAAAAAACCAACATTTTGCTACCTTGTTTTTTCAACCACTATGATCAAATCATATTACAGCACAAGAGGGTGTCTGGGAGAGTCAAAAATAGTCAAGATGATTGAGTTAGTTGGTACTGGTTTCCTTTTGGGGTAATGCAAATGTTCTGGAACTCGATAGTGCTCAGTGTTGTATCACATTGTGGATATACTAAATATCTCTGAATTATACACGTTTAAATGGTTAATTTTATGCTATGGGTATTTTGCCACAATAAAAAAATATGTAACCCTAAAAAAATTTAAGGGTGTTTAGAATTTTTTTTGACATTTTTGACATTTATGACTCTTGCCAGAGTGACATATTGGTTGAATTTAGTAATAAAAAATAAGCTGACCTGTACAAAAAACAAACAGGGCAAGTGGAGTCCGGCCTTTGTCAGCAAACCTGGCCCGGCCTCAGTGGGAACCCATCCAGAGGGACTCTCCCCCAGCCCCAAGGGTAGTGGAAAAGGATGGGTGGGTGGAGGGATCCCAGAGGGACCTTTTGGGTGGGAGGCATGAGAAAGGGAGCCTGCCTGCCTGTCCAGGCAGGACCCCCAAGGGGGCGCTCTCCTCCGCCGTTTGTGCTGTCCCAGCAAGTGGGTCAGTCTGTCTATCTTGCCTCTTAGGGCTCGCTAAATTATGGCAGCACAGGGCTGGGCATTCCAACCTACCCCATCCAAGCCTGGGGTGGGTGCTATTATCATTCCCATTTTGCAGATTTGGATGAAGGGGAAGTGAGGATTCAGTACGGAAGCTTGCTCTTCTTTTCTTTTCTTTTCTTTTCTTTTCTTTTCTTTTCTTTTCTTTTCTTTTCTTTTCTTTTCTTTCTTTTCTTTTTTTCTTTCTTTTCTTTTCTTTCTTTTCTTTTCCTTCCTTCCTTCCTTCCTTCCTTCCTTCCTTCCTTCCTTCCTTCCTTCCTTCCTTCCTTCCTTCCTTCCTTCCAGATTTTTATTTATTTGAGGGAGAGAGAGGAAGCGAGTACAGAGGGAGAGGAAGAAGCTGACTCTCCACTGAGCAGGGAGCCTGATGTGGGGCTGGATCCCAGGACCCTGGGATCATGACCTGGGTCAAAGGCAGATGCTTAACCCACTGAGCCACTCAGGGGCCCCGCAAGCTGGTTTTCCGCTGGCTGTGACCCACCAGGCCTGACATCTCAAGAATCCGTCCACCCTCTGCATCCCGCTGTATCATTGCAGACTCCCACCACCTCTGGCCTGGATGTGTACACTATCTTCCAGGTCAGAGGCTCTCAAGCGTTTCCTGCCCCATCTATCTGTCTGCAGCCCCTTTGGGAGGATTTAGAAACTCCTTTCCTAGCTGGTGTCTTGACCCCTGACTGTCTTCCCTGCTCGCTTCCGGAGCCCGATCCAAGCGGTCACTCCCCTGCTTGCCAAGCTGGGAGCTGTCCCACCGCCTGGAGGCCGAGGCCAGCTCCCTTGCTCTCTGCTCAGCCACAGCAGACAGCCGAGGTCTCTCTCAGGGCCTGTGCATGACCTGTCGGGCTTCCACCTCTTTGGTCATTGAGCCCATCCCTCTTGGAGCAGTGTTTTCCTTCTTTTGTCAAAAGCGTGCCCTAGCTTTTCAGGTCCCACTTAAACTATTCCTTCTCCTTTAGTTTTCCTTTAAAGATTATATTTTTAGGTAATCGCTATGCCCTGAGATCAAGGCGCCTGACCCACTGATTGAGCCAGCCGGGCGCCCCTATTCCTTCTCCTTAAAGATTTATTCACTTATCTCAGGCACTTTGGAGCTCCATGGTGGTGCTCCCTGCAGCCTGCCCTGGCACAGACATTTGCTCACTCAGCAGGCTCTTATTGATGCTGGGGACATGGCGGTGACACACACAGCCCTGGCCCTGCTCTCCTGGGGTTCACAGTCCAGAACGGGCAGAGCTGAGAGGGGACACCTGAGAGGGGAGGGCTTCTTGGAGAAGGGGATGGCTGAGCTGGACCTGAGGACTGGAAGAAAGTGAGCTCAGGATGGAGGGGTGCTCCCGTCGTGCTCACAGTTCTGCCTCCGGCCTCTTACCCTCTTGTTCATTTCATTAACTCCAGAGTCCCTGGAATCTGCTCGGGGCCCTGGACTGCTCTGTGCCTGCTGGGGATACAGCGGGGATTGACACTGCCTTGGCCCTATCTCACTCACATTCCAGCGGGATGACAACTTAATAATCACAGAACTAAATATTCCAGTAAGCAGAAAAAAAGACAGATTTGTGAGCCAGGATGAGCGGAGAGAGCATAGCCCAGGGGCCTGCCCGGTGTGGCGGAGCATCAGGAAGCCCCTGTTCATTTATAACTTCATTCTATTCATTTTGGACTTCCTAGAACTGGGCCTGGCCCACAGATGGGACTCCAGCGCGGGCACACACACACACACACACACACTCTCTCTCTCTCTCTCTCTCTCTCTGTCTCTGGCCCATTCCCAGGAGTGGCAGCTCTCCGGGCCTTCTGTACTCATTGCCCCACCTGCTGGCCACACTGGGAGTGGCATTTAGAAGTGGTCCCTACTCTGGGGAAAGTGAGGGGCCCTGGGTGTGCACCTCCCGCTGTGCCCCTGGGCTAGTCAACCGCTAAGGAGAGGTGTGAGCTGGTCTATTGGACCCGAGAGCCAGAACTGGATGTGATTCCCACTCTCAGCCTCCTGCCCTGGGCTGGAGTCAGCCCTCTCAGGGCCTGCCCCATGTCCATTAAAAGCTCAGAGTGCCATCTATGCATCTTTGATTAATAAAGAACGGGAAAGAGAAGTCATGATTATTTAATAAAGCAGCCTATCTGGGAGTAAAAGTCTTTCAAAACATAGGGCCCAAGGCGGGGAAATAATGATAGGCGGTAGAGCAGTGCAGGCAACGTGAGGCAGCGGTTGAAAGCATGGGTGTTTGGGATCCAAATGATCTGGGGTTTTGAGACTCAGCTCAGCCACTTCCAAGAAGTGTGGTGCAAGAGGCTTTATTTGCCCGGGGCTTCCAGTTCTTTAGTGTCAGATCTTGATCATTATTCCATGCCTATGAGCACCCTCCATGGGGGTTGCATCCTGTTAGGATTCAATCTGGCCTGCGTGCCAGTCAAATGCAGTAGATCTAGAAAGTGGTTGGCACAAGCCTCCAAAGTGGGTATTTTTATGATCTTCCTCTAACAGTGTCATTATTATTCCCCATTTTGCAGATGGGTAAACTGAGGCCCAGAGAAGTAAAGTCACCACCCCAAGGTCAAAGTAGGAAGTGGCAGAAGCAGACCTTGAAGTTTAGGGAGTGCACAGACTCGCTGGAGCAAGTGCTCACATTGGGCTTGGAGCCCAATTCTGTGGGTCACCGAGACTTGTGTTTCTCTCAACTGTGAGACTAGAATTTTCCATAGGTGTCCTGGCAGCCAGGAGGGCAGCTCCCATCTTATACTTTACCACTGTGACCCCAGACTCAGCCTAGGCTTCCTGCTGGCTCTGGCTTGCCTGAAGTCAGTTTTAAAATTACTATTAAAAAAAAAAAAAAAAAAAAAGACTATTTAGGAGCACCTGGATAGCTCAGTGGTTGAGTGTCTGCCTTTGGCTCAGGTCATAATCCCGGGGTTCTGGGATCGAGTACCGCATCAAACTCCCTGCATGGAGCCTGCTTCTCTCTCTGCCTATGTCTCCGCCTCTCTGTGTCTCTCATGAATAAATAAAATCTTAAAAAAAAATACATCTACTCTGAAGGCAGGAAGCTGAGGGCATGGACTCTTTGGGGTTGACTTGGGTTCAAACTCCAGCTCTGCCATTTGAGGCTTGCCTCAATAGTCTTGGAGTAATCTCTTCACTCTTCTAGGCCTCTGTTTCCTAGTCTGGATTCACGCCTCCAGCCCAAATGGTTGCCTGCAGGATTCCCCCAGATGGAGGCAGAGCTGAGAAGAGAGTCTGCGGAGTAAAGAATGGCCGGCACTCGCCGGACCCCAGGCCTAGTTCCTGTGGGCTCCCTCAGGCCTCAGCTAGCCCCAGTGCTACCACTCCCATTTTATGGACAGGGCCATCTGCCTGAGGTCACGGAGGCAGCCAGGCATGCCAGGCCCACAGCTCTCGTCCCTACGCTCTACTTCTGCTATACCAACCGAGAGGCAAGCCACAATCAGCTGGCAGAAAAAGGGGACAGAGGAGCTGGGGTTCCGGAAAAATGGCCTGCTGCTCCGGACTTCCCCACCCACAGAACTGGGCTCAGCAACTGGCCCACACCAGGAAGATCCAACCTGGGCCTAGGTCTCCACCACAAGGAAGAACCCTGGGGCTGGGCTTCTCAGCCCTTCTAAGGCCAGGTGAAGATAAGCCAAAGCAAGGTTATTTTTATTCCACTGGATTTGGGCTCTGATTCCCTCCTGCCTAGCCCCTGTGGTGGTCAGGGTACAGGTCACAAGTTAGATGGTGTCTGTTAACTGTTCGTTCACTGCACCCCTGAACAGCAAGCAGGTGGGATGTGCAGTTGGGGGCAGGGCGCCTATACTTTGAGGAAAGCCCCTAAGGATTCTGTTTAATGCCTCCACTACAGAACCACTGGACCCCAGGCCTTTCTTCTTCACAACCTCACTTGTAGCAAGGAAGTTAAGGGGCTTTTTGTTTCAAATCTCCTTGTCTCGTGCCCTCATAGGGAGTTGACTAAAGCTCTGTGAGCTTGGGACCGTCTGGCGTGTGGGCCGCTTGACTGACACTGACTCATTCAGTGAATGTCACCCCTTCCCCAGAGCACCCTGAGAATCCCCCACCTGGTCTCACCCCCAGGAGCTGCTTCTTTGCTGTTCCCTTGGGTGACTCCTCCTCCCCTCAACTATAGGGAGTGCTCGCCTTCAGGTCTTGGCACAATGGGCTGCTCTCGTGGCCCTGGACTGGCCCCAGGCCTGGCCAGTCCTCATCATGCACTCATTCAAGTGACTGACACCTGGGCTGGGACTGGTCTTCCAGGGGCACCCCCTCTTAACTACGGCAAGCGTCAAAGCTGATTGGCTGCATCGCCAATCAGTATCATGCCCTCAGTGACCATGAAACCTGGCTGGGGTCACAAGTCCTCTCGGCTGCCATGGCAAGGAAAAGGCTCTTGAGTGAGCATGGAGGACAGGCTCAACCAGGGCAGGGCTGCAGGGCCCATGCAGGGAGCACACCCAGAAACAGAGACAAGAGGGGAAGACCCATGTCAGGTAGTCACTGTATTTTATTGGAAAACATTGATATATATTTTTCTTCACAGCTTGAACTGAACACAATATTGCCCGGTTTTAAAAAAAAAAAAAGAAAACAAACCAAAAAACCAAAAAACCAAAACCAAAACCGAAACACTCCGAAAATGTCCACAGCCTCACACCTACCTGCCCTTACCCTCAGCTCTTAGCTAGGTCTCCCACTACGCCCATCCCTCCCCTCCCTTCCCCCAGAGGCTGGGTGCCAGAGGGCGGATGAGGAGATTCTCAAAGCTGGGCAAGTCTCAGGAAAAGCCACTTGCACAACCTGGGTTCGGGGGTGGGGAGGGCAAGATGAAATGAACAGAAAAAGGAAAAGAAAAATCCAGACGACTGAACTGCCCACATTGACTTACTTGTCCCAGAGGCGAAAACCAGAAGCAAGGTCACGGATCATGCTCTCCGCTGGGGGAGTGTGGGGGGCAGGCAGGTGGGCGTGGGGAGAGAGGGCACAGAGACAGCACAGGTGTTAAGGAGCCAACCAAATCACCACGGAGAAGCAGGAGGGGCCAGCTGACCAGGGAGCAGAGCTGTCCTTGGCCACCACCCCCCAGGCAGCTAGCCCTCTAGACTGTTTTATTGCAGGTTATGTTCTCTCCAGAGCATGGTGGGGCTCATCTGCCCTCTCCCCACCCTTCAGCTAGCCCGGTATGGTTTCTTGACAGGATTAGTTTCAAGGGGCATAAAGAAAAAAATAACCAAAGGGTAACCTGTACATGACAAAGCAACATCCCCACATCTGTTCCAACAGGGGACCTTCGTGCGGGTGGGCAGGTGCATCACGGCGGAGCGGCATGGGACGTTAGCACCAGGTATTTACAGAACAGCTGGAAATCGCTTTTAGAAACATGGGCAGGTACAATTTGCAGTGGCCAGCTGAGCAGCCCCCACCCAGCCCAACCTCAGGAAGTCAATCGAATGGTTTCAGAATAGCAGCCAATGGGATCTGAGTGTTGTTCATTCTATCTGTCCCCTTCTGTGAGTCAGCCCCCTCAAGTGGTAGAAAGAATGCCAACTTCCAAGACTCCCTTGCCCCTCGACCCAGTCCTGGACCATATCCAGTCAACACCATAACTCCTCAATTCTCCCCCACCCCCCAGTCCTTCTGGAATGCCTCTCTCGGCACCCTTGCCCCAAGAGGCTGCTGGGATATGCACACAGAATCACAGGGCTGGTTGCATGCAACAGCAGAAGGCATGCTCTTCTGCCTGGGCGAGGCCTCATCCCCTCCCTAGCAGGTCCTGGGACAGGGCTGGCAGCCACCCCAGCACCCAAAATAAGATGACACACGAAAGGAAACAAATCAAAACAGGAGAGCCACCCGGGCTGGAGGAGGGCAGAGGCTCCCCTAAGGGGAATGGGGCTTCATCTTATGAATGCATCAGGCCTTGGAAGATGTGAACGGAAGGGGCGAGGGCAAAAGGAAGAGATGAGGAGCATGGGAGGAGACTTAGGAGGGAGAAAGAGCAATCATGCAGCTTGGGACAAATCTTTTGTTGCTTTATCAGATTCTCAGTCAATCAACTGGTGTTTGCTAGAACCGGGGAACGCAGGGGAGTGTTGAAGAGAGAGCGCGCGCGCGAGAAGAGAGATCACGAGAATGGGCATCACCAGCTGCCCAGGGGCCTTCACTTGGCAGTCATCATCTGTACAAACTCTGTGAAGCGAAATGAGAGAAGAGCAGGTCAGCGGGGCAGGCAGGCCGAGCCAGCAGCGCCCCTGACACGAGGGACCTGGGGCTCTCACCAGAGACGGGGCCTGGCGGCTGCTCACCTTCATAATTGACCTGGCCGTCTCCATCGATGTCAGCCTCTCTGATCATCTCATCCACCTCCTCATCGGTCAGCTTCTCACCCAGGTTCGTCATTACATGACGCAGTTCAGCAGCGCTGATGTAGCCGTTGCCATCCTGGGTGCGGGGACAGAGGAAGACTCTGAGCCTGAGGCTCTGTCCGGAGGAGGGGACCTCCTGAGGTTGTGGGGCAAGTTGGCAGTGGAGCTGGCACAGGGACCTGGGCCTCGTGGGAAGTGGTGACTCAGCGGCTCTGGTCATGCTGGGCACCTGGGACCGCAGCTGTCCCATCCCTCGCTGGAGCCTCAGAGCCAGTCTGGCAAAGGACTGCTTACCTTGTCGAAGACACGGAAGGCCTCTCGGATCTCCTCCTCACTGTCTGTATCCTTCATCTTTCTGGCCATCATGGTCAGGAACTCCGGGAAGTCAATGGTCCCATTTCCTAGAAGGCGGGGAAGGGAGTTGGGAATGCTTGAGGCCTGGGCCCTGGGAGATCACCCTGGAGCCCTGGCACGGGAGATCTGGGCTCATCCATCGCCCCAAGGGGGGCTCCCAGTGGCTGCGAGGAGCGACGGAGAATGAGGCTGCCCACCCACTCCGTGGGGCTCACCATCTGCATCCACCTCATTGATCATGTCCTGGAGCTCTGCTTCAGTGGGGTTCTGTCCCAGGGATCTCATCACTGTCCCCAACTCCTTGGTGGTGATAGTGCCATCTCCGTCCTTGTCAAAGAGGGAGAAGGCCTCCTTGAACTCTGGAGTAAGAGAGAAAATGATGCAGAGGTCAAGGGCCACAGGGAAAGCCCTCTGTGCAAGAAGGCAGACAGAGTCCTTCCTGAAGAAGCCAGAACAAGACTCCCCAGTATTAGCCCCTCACATCGGTGCTTGGGACAGACCCCTTCTTCTGTCAACACTTATTAAGCACCTACTTTGTGTCAAGTAAAGCTACCTGTTCAGCCAACCTTGCTCGGTGAGGACCGAGGGGAAGCAGGCTGACAGCTGTCCTCAGATAATTCTACATTTTTTGTTGATCCCTGGCATTTATGTCATGATGTGGACAACAGCCAAGAGAAATCTCTACCTGCAGTATGCTAGCCCAGGTCAACTGGCTGGGAAGGGTTAAGAGGCTGTACAATGCCTTCGGCGGGGGCCATGTCCCTCCTGGCTGCTACTACTAGCTCAGTTCCCCGAGTGCCCAAGCCACTGGCTTCCAGAAGAGAGGAGCTGAGCGGCCCGTGTGTGGTGGGGCGTAGGGGTGGGAGGTAGCAGAGCCTGGGGTAGGTGGGGGGGAATGGAGGGAGAGGGGACGGCTGCCAGGCCAGGATGAAGAGCTAGTGGCGCTGAGTGGGCAGACCACAGCTGGGGACGCATCAGGAGCGGGGAGGAGAAGCACGTGGCTGTGGCCCTCCCACTGGGCCCATTTTGGCACCTGGTGCTCCCTCCCCGCCAAAACCCTCAGAGAACAGATGCCTGGCAGCCTATTCCCAGAGAGTGTGGGCTGGGGGTGAGGTGGTGGACAGTTTGCTAATGGGGACGGGGTGGAGAGCGTAGTGTGTGTTTGTGTCACATAAGGGCAGAGTTGGGGCGTGGGTGGCAGGTGCAGCAGTAGACACACACACAGCCGAGAAGCTGTATCCCCGAGCCTCTGGGCCATGGGGAGATGGGGAGACAAGTCTCTTTGGGGATACTAGCAACTCCCTGGGCTGAGGTCCTGTTGTTCTCGTGGCGGGCAGGGCATGGGTCACGGGGGTACCGAGCTCATGAACACTGAAAATGAGGCAGTTCTCCAGCTTTCCTCGGTGGGTTTCCACAGTCACTGGGGGCCAAAGTTTAGAAATTTAAAGTGTGACTGTGTGTGGGGGGGTCGGGGGGCGGTGGAGGAAAGGAGAGAAGGCAAGTCCCCTTCTGCCTCCTCCCTGATATGGGCATTTGATACTCATCGTGGAGCCTGTCAGACCTGACAGCAAAGCTGGGGTTGGGGTAGCTGCCAGGACCCAGGGCCCCATTCTGCGAGTCCTCTCTCCTGTTTGTTTTGTGCTGGCCCGTGGATCTGGAGATACCCCAAGATCTGGGTTCTATCCTTAGCAGCTCCAGATCTTGAGAGAGGAATACCGAGAAAGCCCATTCAGTCACACAGTTGGCCTTTCTGGGGCTAAGGGGCCAGGTGGCTAAAAAAATGACCTAGGTGCAAGTTCAGGATTTTTTTAGTTTACTGGGGGATAGAGAACAATTCCTGTGTTTGACCAACAAAAATTTACAGGGTGCCTACTATACATTCTGGGCACTGAAGATACAGCAGGGACCAGCAAAAACCAAGCCCTGACTCAAGGAGCTCAAGACAGCATGTGAAGACACAAAACCATTCCAGAGAGTGAGAAAGGCTACAAAGGAGATACAGAGTGACGGGACAGAGCGGGAGTCAGGAAAGGCCTCTTCAAGGTGACATCTGACTGGAGGCCCAGAGGACGAGGAGGAGCTGGGGAGAGTCGCTGCTGGCAGAGAAAAGTGACTGTAAGCACGTGCAAAGGGGAGTGCAAAGCATAGGCAAGTGCAGAGGTGGTAGTGACAAGCCATCTCCTGGGTGGCTCTGAAAGTGGGACAGGAGCTCAGCAGCCCCACAGGGAGGCTCACCTTCAGAGCCCAGCTGGCAGAAGCTGGGACAGAGCTGGGTTCACCCTGCAGCCACTGATTCATAAAAGGCCCCCAGATAACCCACGGCCAGAAGAAGAACAGAGTTCTGGCATCTGGGAAATGCCTGTATTAGGACCATGGGGGTTTTTGGTTTGAGTGGGGTGCAATGTGTTCTTATCCACAGTTCCCAACATTCTAAGCACAGGGCACAGCATTAAGTGGTGGAGGGGGCACACGTGCTCATCTGTCAGCTGCTACTCCCGGCCAGAGTTAAGATTTGCCTGGGGATGCAGAGGCCTTCCCAAGCAGGGCGGGGAGGAGTAGGATAGGCAGGCTCACCTGCGATCTGCTCCTCAGTCAGCTGGTCAGCCTGGAAAAGCAAGAAGGAGAGAGTCAGTCACTGGGCTAGCCAGCCGTGGTCAGTACATCCTGCAGGCTCAGCCCAGCCCCACTGCTGGTAAGGCCAGTTTCACATAGCATCCCACGCACCTGGGCAAAGGAGGTGCAGGCCAGAGTCAGGGTCTGAAGGAGAGCCAGGTTCTGGGATAAAGTCTGGTGATTCAGGAAGCTTGGGAACTAAAATGGGCTGGCAACCCAGGCTTGCCTGACACGAGGGTGATTCAGTTGCCCAGACCCAAGGGCTTCCAATCCCAACCCAGTACTTTGGAGCCACAGTGGGTGGGGAGACATCCTGCTCCAGTCCCAAACCAGCTGTGCTGGCACAGCACGGGTTCGCGTCTCAGTGTCAACGCTGCCACCAGGAGTCCCAGAGGCTGAGTGAAGGGAGCAGTTGCCCTAGAGGCCTAATCGAGCAGCTCTAGAAGGCTCCAAACTGAAACAGGCCAGTCCTTGGGTAGGACAGAGGGAAGATGTCTGGGGCTCTTTGCTAGTTTCTGTGTCATCTATTTGGAGGCACCAGGTCCAGGCAACAGTGGATGCAACTGGCAAAAATTCTCCTAACCAGCAGCTCTGAATGCTCCAATTCAAAGAACCCTGGTCAGGCCAGAGGCAGCCATGGGGTACTCTTCTGTTCTGTTTCTTTTGGGCTGGAAGGGCCAATGTTGGGGAGAGGGCTGCAGGAGGCAGCAGCAATGGCCCATGGCCCAATGGCTGCAAAGGCTGTAGGACTGAAGTGAGGTTCCCTGGGTGCCGCTGCAGTTTTTAACCCTGTCCAGCCCTGGCCACTCCGGGGACTGGCCAGTCGGTGGCAGGCAGCCGTTGCTGCATGCGGGGTTTGGGGGTGGGGTAGAGGAGAGGCAAAGACTAGATTTTTCTGCACCGGTGTGCTGGGAATCAGCCAGGTATAGGGATCCTTTGGAGGAGCTGGGGGCGGGGGGGGGGGGGGGGGGGGGCTGAGTCCCAACGTTTAGCATTAGGCAGCAAGTACATGAATTTTCTTAGGTTTTGGTGGATGCTGCCAAGAAGGCACCACCCTGCCTGGTGCCCAGATGACTGCCTCCTCCTTTACTTCCTTCTACAGTCAGGAGAAAGGCTCTAGCCTTAAGGCTGGGAGCCCTCAAAACTAGTGCAAACTATCTGCATAGTGGTTCCAGAGCTTCCATGGAAGCTAGCAATGACCCTCCCACCCCCACTCCGTCCCAAATACTAAGAACTGGTCACATAAGAACTGATCTAAAATGTCCTTTACCCCCCCTTTTTTTAATCTAAGGGAAAAGGAACTTGAGCCCAAGCCCCAGAAAGGCAGAATGGGAGGGGAAATCAGTGATGATGACAGAGAGACGGCTAAGGAAGGAGGGAAGAAGGAAAGTAGAGAAGGAAAAACACCACACACACATATTCTGGAAAAGTCCAAAGTCTAAAGGGAAGGTGAGGAGGCCAAATGGAGACACTTCTGCACTGCCTTCAAAAAAGACTTGGGGCTGCTGGGCTCTAAATGCCAATCCGTCGGCTTCAGCCGGGGAGCCCCCTGCTCTGGCCACTTCCCTTGGCTCCCATGGACGGGGCGGCCTGCTCCTGACACCCGAGGAAGCTGCCGGGGGGAAAGTGAGAAGATGGGATGGGCTTCTGGTTACCAAGGCCAGGCCATCATGCCAGGGGAGAGGGAAGAGAGACCCAGAGTAACGGTCTGGGGAGGAGGGCTGCCATTCCATCTGCTTCTCTCCCATTCTCTTCCCCTGGCCTAGAATGGAAGAGGCTAGCCCAATCAGGGGCCTGCCCACCCCTACCACACCACTCCGCAAGAAGCCCACTGCTTCCCACCTCTGGGCAACACGTTAGGGGCTGGACAAGCTGGCCCACATGTCCAGGAGTGGCTCTGAAGGCCTGTGTCTGCCATTCCCCGCCGACAGGCACAGATGCGGTCTGCCACGCTGGGTAACAGAGCTGCTGCAAATAGGCGTGGCTCTGCCTAGGGAGCCCGTCAGACACTCTCCCTCCGGGTTAGGAGACCCTCTCCCCTGGCATGGTGCAGGCAAGGTTCCAGCTCCGAGCTACAGATCTCAAGGCATGGCTGCTGCTCACAGAACTGATCACCCCAGGAACTACCATCACTGGGGACCCCTTCTCAGGATTTCTTCTCTTTCCAAATCTGAAGATTTTTCAGCTTTCATAAAAATTGTCTCCAAAATAACCCAGCCGGGCTACTGCTTCCTCATCCCTCATCTTAGGCTCCAGCAAGGGGCCGGACAAGAAAAAAAAACCCTGGGGTGGGGGAGGGAAGAGGGTATTATTTCTCGGCCCTGACCCAGCCCCCAGCCAATGCCAGAGAGCAGTGTTAGATGAGATCAGAAACCAAGGCCAGGGCCCCTCACCCGGGCCAAGGAGGAGCCACAGAGCTCAGGGCCAAAGTCCAAGTCCGGTTCGCAGTGACTTGTCCCACCCATACCTTGCTGATTACAAATGGGAAGAGAAACTAACTGGGGCCAAAGCTCAGGTCCTATTTGTGAAGTGGGGGGTCACCTGGCCCCTGCCAGGACTTCAGGGCCCCCTGAGATCCTGCTGGGGGAAAATGGGGTAGCGGCAAGAGGAGCCACCAGGTCTGTGTCAGCAAGTATGAGATCTGATACACAGCAGCGGCTGCTTGTTCTCCCCAGCCTTGCCAGGGAGGATGGCTGCGCACGGTTCCGAAGCTGAGCCTGGGGGGGCTGTGGGTGTTGTGGGTGGCAGGGAGCAGGAAAGAACTAGGCTGCTGGTTTTCTCTCAAAGCTCCAGCTGTGTGAATTAACAGAAGCACTCAGTGAGGGCCCTGAACAGAACAAGTGGCCCTTAGGCAGATGAAGGGGTACCTTTGGAGGTCCTCTCTGTTCAAGCTCTGCAGCCCCCACCCCGAGGCCACAGGAACAGGCGTCCGATTGTCACCGACGCCACACTGTACTGCACTGTCATTTGGCACAAGTGAGGAGATGCAGAACACTGCACGGGGCTGGAAACCACAAGAAAAGCAGCACTCCTGTTTGGAAAAAGCCGCTCTCTTGGTCTGAAAGGGGCAGCAAGGGGGTGGGTGAGATTCGAGGCTTAAAAGGCTGGCTCATTTGATGCATCCCAAACTTTGATCCCCCCCACCCCCCATTTCATGCGGCTTCAGTGCGCAATAGGGGCCTCGACAACTCCGCCCACCTGCTCCCACTGCTGGGGTGCCTCCTGCCCAGCCCCATTCTTCCTGGGGAAGGGGGACCATATGGCCACTCCCTTCGGCCTCTGCAGCCCACTCCCCATCTAGACTGAACAGTCTTTGTCCTAGCCTTTCCCTGGAGACTTCCAGGGAGCTGCCCACATCCACCTCCAAATGTAGGCCCACCTTGGCTGCCATTCATTTTCTCCAACAACCACCCCCCCTCCTTCCACTTCACCTCCCACCACCCAAGCCAGTGAGTCCTCTCCTACCCCTACCTTCTCATGGACCCAACACCACACTCAGTCCCAGCCCTCTCCCACGAAAACCAACCTCCCTAGTTCAACAGCCTCAACCCTACTAGTAACCTCAGAACCTTTTCTGGCTGCCCCCCAAATCAACCACGAGGCCTCCTGTTCCCCCACCACTGGCGAACACCAGTCTCGCCCTTCCCTCTTAACCACCTCCCCGACCCCAATCCTTTTCAGTCCCTGCAGGCTTCCAGAGCATCTTCTAACCTCCACTGCCACCCACCCCGGGCTTTTCCTCCCTGAGCTTGCACCTCACCCTCCTCCTCCTTCCTCTGCAATGCTGGTCTTTCTGAGAACCACCCCCCCTCCTCTCCAGGGTCTGATCTGCAGAAGTCGCCCCCATCCCTGCCCCTCTCCCCACCCAGGTCCAGCTACACGCGGCGCCCTCTGGGGAGCTCCCCGGCAGCCTGGCCTCCCTCGGATCCCCATTCCCCGCATCCTTTTAGGACCCAAAGTCTTCATTAGGGCTCGAATACCCCCTTCCCCGGCCAGTGCTTCCTATCTCGCCTCTCAAGGGGTGCAAACACCGCACCTCAGAGACCGAACGCCCCACCCTGCGTCCAAAAGCCCTTTCTGAGGGTCCCGATGCCCCATCCTGGCTTCAGATGCCCCCTCTGAGAGCTCGCGTGCCCATTTTGGGGTCTGGACACCCCACCTGGTAGTAAAAGTCGCTTTTGAAGCCCCTAACCTTCTTCTGGGATCCAAACGTCCCGCTCTGGGTTCGAACGCCTTGCCCTCCGACTGGGGGGGCCGCGACACCCCCACGCCGGGTCCGCTCGCCCGCTCGGGAGTCCTGCCCGCCGTGCCCGCCTCAGAGCCCCCAGCCTGGGTGGCCCCCAGCCTCACTCACCATGGCGAGGCCGGGGTGTCCGGAGCGCGGGGATCAAGGTTCCTCCGGCGGCGGCAGCAGCTGCAGCAGCTCGAGCTCCGCCGCGCGTCCGCGCCTCCACACTCACTGCCCGCAGCGCGCGCCGCCGCCGCCGCCGCCCGCCCCAACGGTCCTTCAACGGCCGCCGCGCGCGCGCCCCGCCTCGCCCGGCCCCGCCCCGCCCTGCCCGCGTGCCGCCGCACTGCGGACCCGCGGATCCCTCCGCGCCCCGCTGCGCACCGGCGGGCCCGCGGATCTCTCGCGCCCGCTCCACGCGGGGCTGGGCTTTGCCTCCGGCCGCGCGCGCACCCCCCTTCCCTGCCCCCCTCAGTCCCTCCCTCCCGCGCGCGCGCGTCCCCGCCGCGGGACTACTTTCCGTCGCCGCGCGCCCCGCCCCCTGCGTCCCCTCCACTCGCCTCCCCGGCGGAGGGGCACCTCTCGGCGGCCTCGTGACGCGTCCCTGTGTGAGCCGCGCCGCTATTGGGTCCGCGCCGCGGAGGAAATGAGAGCGCGGCGCCGATTGGTCCGGCCTTCCCTGCAATGCGTCAAACTGGGGCGAGCCACTGCGTGGTGGTGGTGGGGAAGCCCGAGGTGTGTGGCTGCGAGAAGCCGTGAGATGTAACGAGGCGAAGGGAGACGCTTTGTGGCTGTTAGAGATGCAAATATATCGTCTCGGTGGTCGGGGGGTGGTAAAAGGGCTGGCGGAAGATGCAGGAGGACTATCCGGGCTCTCCCCTCTAACAGATGGAAGATGGTGCGATCCAAAATTCTGGGGCCTGGAAGCCCCGCCCCCAACTGGGCCCTAGGAGGTGGCGGGGTCTTCAAGGTTCTGCTCCTCCAGGGAGGTTTCCACCTGTCCAGGCGGGTGTCTGCGCCCTGAGAGACTCCGCAGGTGTGCGGGACTCCGGTCCCCGCTTCACGCTCGATCAGCTCAGAGTCTGTGCAATTGGGGCCGTCACAGGACAGCCTCTGGGAACAGGGCACTCATTCATTCATTCATTCATTCACTCATTCATTCAAAAAGCATGAATGGGGCGCCTGCTGTATGCAGGGACCTGTATTGGGCTGGGCTGGCCTGGGCTCGGGAGGCCATACTTCCCAACCATTCTCCTAGTATCTCCTAGACCCACCTGATTCTTGCACTTCTTGTTCCCAGGTTCCAGCCATAGGAAGAAAAAGAGTAGGAAGGTTAGGTGAAAATTGTTTACTGGAGCTCAGAAACAAGCTTATTTTGTTTAGAATAGGAGCTGCCAGGATCCCTGGGTGGCGCAGCGGTTTAGCGCTTGCCTTTGACCCAGGGCGCAATCCTGGAGACCCGGGATTGAATCCCACATCGGGCTCCCGGTGCATGGAGCCTGCTTCTCCCTCTGCTTGTGTCTCAGCCTCTCTCTGTGTGACTATCGTAAATAAATAAAAGTAAAAAATAAGTAAATAAAAGTAAAAAATAAGTAAAAAGAAATAAATAAAAGTAAAAAATGAGTAAAAAGAATAGGAGCTGCTGTTCCTTTAGGTGTAGGTTGAATCAGTGAGTCTTTCCCTGGGTTTTTTGGATCTGGAGTCTGGGGCAAGAAGTCTTTTCCTTATGGGGGCATCTGGCTAGCCTGTGTCTCTGCCTCTCTCTCTCTCTCTCTCTCTCTCTCTCTCTTTCTGTGTCTCTCATGAATAAATAAATAAAATTTTAAAAACAAAATCTTAGGGATGACTGGGTGGCTCAGTTGATTAAGCGTTTGCCTACGGCTCAGGTCGTGATCCTGGGGTCCTGGGATCCAGCCCAATGTAGAGCTCCCTGCTCAGCAGGAAGTCTGCTTCCTCTCCCTCTGCGCCTCCTCCCAGTTCATATTCTCTCTCTCAAATAAATAAGATCTTAAAAAAATAAAATCTTAAAAAAAAGTCTTTCTTTATAGGTTGTGACGCTTTGAAGGAATAGGTCCAGAGCTATCTGTGGCTATTTTGCCATTCCTGGAGGAGAGAATAAAACTGACACCAGGAAGAAGCAAATAAGTGATGGGGTGAGAGTCCTGCTGACATTTACTTCCCTGGTTCCAGTACTCTTGAGGCCAGCTGCACACCATCATGTCAGGATTTCGAGTACATGAGCTATTAAAATTTCCCCCTTATCCCAAATGAGTTTGAGTTCAATTTTTATCACTCGCATCCAAAGAATTCCAGATGGATATGAGCTGGGCTAAACTCTGTCTTGGTCATCAGCACTGGCCCTGAAACAGAAGGCCAAGGACCTCAGTCAACATTTACTGAATAAATAAGCAAAATGAAGGCAGGTTCATGCTCTCTCCTCCTTTTCTCTGACTCTCTGTCTCTTGACTCTGGATTTCTACCTGGCAGATCTTAGCTCCTGAATTGCCTGGGGTTATGATATAGTAACTACTACTAACACCTTGAGCACTTAACTCTGTTCCATGCACCATTCCAAGCACTTTGTGTGCATTAGCTCATTTAATTCTCAGCCTCTCTATGGATTTGTTACTTCCATTTTTTGACTTGATGAAACTGTTTTATTACCACAGAAATTAAATGAGAAGCCAGAGAAATATGAAGCCTTGACCAAGAACAGAACTAAAGTAGCTTGCCCGTGGTCACACAGGAGGATGTAGAATCAGGATTTGAACCCAAGCAATTTGGTTGAAAAGCCCACACTCTTAAATACTATTACACTACCAGTGGGAGAGATTGTATTTGTCTTCGATTATCCATGCTTCCTCTCTTCCAGAGTAATAGAAGCTTAGCTGGGCACATTGCCACCCCAAATAAAAACTGCATTTCCCAATCTTCCTTGCGTTTAGGGGTGGTCATCTGATTGAATTAAGACCAAAAAGGATGTGAGCAGAAATGATGCATGCAACTTTGGAGTATACTCTTAAAGGGAGGGCACATGCCCTCCTTCTCTCTTGCCTTCTGGTGGAGCAGCCATTGTGGGTGTTAGATGAGATACTGATAAGGGACAGCTTGGTTCTTGTCTCAGAGTCAAAGAATGAATCTCAGGGACAAAGGAGAGTGAGTAAAGTGATGGAAGTTTATTAAGCAAAGATACAGAGAAAGCTGTCAGGAGTAGAGGGGTCCGGACAGAGTTGCCACTAGGGGCTTGTAGGGTTGGTCTTTTATTGAAAGCTAGCCAGAGAACCAAAATCCTTTTAACATTATCTATTGATATCACCATTGAGTAAGGACTAGTGATAACACCTTCAATGACTTACTTCTTCTTTGGGATTCTGGTTATTCTTTGTTGGTCACAGACGACTATCATAAAAAAGACACCCTCCCCGCCCACACCTAGGGCAGGGTGGTCTGGCTTGACCCCTTATCTCTGGCTTCCTTACACCTCA
The DNA here is from genome assembly GCF_018345385.1 of Vulpes lagopus. Lineage (NCBI taxonomy): Eukaryota > Metazoa > Chordata > Mammalia > Carnivora > Canidae > Vulpes > Vulpes lagopus. The sequence continues at coordinate 165,841,665 of NC_054825.1, forward strand.
GCATTTCTGGGATCTTTGTGAGCCTGATTTCCTGGCCCCCTACCTATCTCTCCCTACCTAGCCCTTTTGTCCTTAACTCAAGACCAATGGTGAGCTGGGATCTTGATAATTTCCTGGAGCAGAGCTCATCCTTCCTTTCCCACTGCCAGACTTTTATTTAAAACAGAAATAAAGGGATCCCTGGGTGGCTCAGCGGTTTGGTGCCTGCCTTCCGCCCAGGGCGCGATCCTGGAGTCCCGACATGGAGCCTGCTTCTCCCTCCTCCTGTGTCTCTGCCTCTCTCTCTCTCTCTCTCTCTCTGTGTCTATCATAAAATAGATAAATAAATAAATCTTAAAAAAAAATAAAACAGAAATAAGCTTCTGTATCACTTAAACCACTGTTATTTTGGGTCACTTTGTTACAGCAGCCAAACACACAGTTGCCTCACATCTCCATGCTCCCTTGCTTACAGCGCCCCCTCCGCCCCCACCAGGTGACTGTCCTTGCTTTGGTGGAAGCTGACTCTAATGCCCACAGTGTGATTCAGGCATAAGCCACTCAGGGGGTCCTACTGTCCTGCCTCTGAACCAATCAGATAGCTCTGATTGTGTGACCTTTTTTTTTTTTCATATATGGCATAATTTATGTTCAATAAAATGCCACAGATCTTAAGAACTAGTTCAATGAGTTCTGACAATTGCATACACATGAGTAACCACTACTCAAGACAAACTATAGAACATTTCCATCACCCCAGAAGTTAGCTCCCTTGTGGACCTTCCCAGTCAATCCCTGTCCCCTTCAAGCAACCACTGTTCTGGCTCCTGTCATTACAGATTAATTTTGCCTGTTCTAGAGTTTTATAGAAATGGAATCATATAGCATGTAATTTTTTTTTTTTTTTTTTTTTAATCTTGGGCTTCTTTTGCTCAATGCAATGTTTTCGAGCAAAAGTTGCATGGGAGGGCAGCCCAGGTGGCTCAGCGGTTTAGCGCCACCTTCAGCCCAGGGTGTGATCCTGGAGACCTGGGATGGAGTCCCATGTCAGGCTCCCTGCATGGAGCCTGCTTCTCCCTCTGCCTGTGTCTCTGCCTCTCTCTCTCTGTGTCTCTCATGAATAAATAAATAAACAAAATCTTAAAAAAAAAAAAAAAAGTTGCATGGGAGATACTTAGGCTAAAATGCATATTTTTTATTATTTACTTGAAATTCAAATTCATCCAAGGATCCTGTATTTCTGTTTGATAAGTTTGGTGGTCCTAGTCTCAAAGCATCTCCTTTCCAGGCTTGGTAAATGATCTTAGTGACTTTATAGGAATTTTCCTGGCTTCCAGGCCTCAGGTTGTTTTATGCTACAGCCAGGCTAGACACTGTCTGGGTCATGGCTTCAAATCTCCTGAGCTTTAGGAATGATCAGTAGGGGTGTCTGGTGGCTCAGGTGGTTAAGCATCTGCCTTTGGCTTAGGTCATGGTCCTGGAGTCCTGGGATCAAGCCCTGCATTGGGCTCCCTGCTCTGCGAAGAGCCTACCTCTCAGTCTCCCTCTGCCCCTCACCCTGCTTGTGCTCTCTCACCTCTCACTCTCTCATATAAACAAACGGATAAAATCTTTTAAAAAAGTAATGATAAAAAAAATATGATCAATAAACCAAGGGTCAACCTCATTATTATCAGGGGAAGTCAAATTAAAATCAAAACACACCAGTTCACATCCATCATCTAGGCAAATGCCATGTTAACCTTAAAACTGTCAGCTATTTTAACAGCAAAAATGGGTTTCTTTGGGAATAACACAGCATTGCTACCAGGTAGGAGCTTCAGCAAAATGGTTTTGGCACATCCTGTGAACAAAAGAGAGGACTACTCTTTTACAGAGGGAGGGGGGTTGTTATAACCTCAAAGTCCATTGGAGTAATCTAGGAGTTTGAAGTGTAGAGGCTGTTCATGAACTGAGTGTGAGCGCTCTCATTGGCTGGGCTGTTGCTGGACAGGAGAGAATCTTTCTTCCTCTGCTGGTTGCTGTTGTGAGACAAGCTTCTGGCTGCTGGGAATGCAAAGTACTCACTTCCTGATGAGGTCCTCAATTAGAGTGGTAAGGAGTAGGATCTCCCCCTTCTGGCCTCTGGACCTTATTTTATTTTATTTTATTTTATTTTATTTTATTTTATTTCATTTCATTTCATTTCATTTCATTTCATTTTTAATTTATTTAATATTTTATTTAAATTCAGATTGCCAACATATAGCATTACACCCAGTGCTCATCCTATCAAGTGTGGTTTTCTTTTAATGATTTTCACACTGAGGGGCAGCCCGGGTGGCTCAGCCATTTAGCGCCACCCTCGGCCCGGGGCCTGATCCTGGAGACCTGGGATGGAGTCCCACATTGGGCTCACTGCATGGAGCCTGCTTCTCCCTCTGCCTGTGTCTCTGCCTCTCTCTCTCTCTCTCTCTCTGTATCTCTCTCTGTGTCTCCCATGAATGGATAAATAAAATCTTAAAAAAAAAAGATTTTCACACTGAGTCCAGTGGACCCATGCCACAAGCTGGCAATTGTGATTTCTTTGACTTCACCTCCCTGTGCTTTCCCCCTCAGTCTCTCAGTTCTAGCCACACTAGCCTCTTTGCTGTTCCTTGAACACTTGTGTCTGGCTTCTCCTTCAGGGCTTTTGTATTATTTCCTCTTCTTCAGATGTTCATCTCACAATAGCCACAGGGTATTAACTCTTCCTTAGCTTCAAGTATTTGTTCAAAGTCTTCCTTTGTTCAAGTCTTTGACAAATTCTCAGGGCTCCTGGCTGGCTCCATCAGTAGAGCATGTGACACTTAATCTCAGGATCTTGAGTCCAAACCCCACGCCCCCGGCATGGAGACTAAAAAAAAAAAAAAAAGTTTTTTTCTAGTAAATGACACGTTCTTTTTTAAAAAAGATTTTATTTGTTTGTTTATTTATTTATTTATTTATTTATTTATTTATTTATTTATTTATGACACAGAGAGGCAGAGACATAGGCAGAGGGAGAAGCAGGCTCCCTGTAGGAAGCCTAATGCGGGACAAGATCCCAGGACCCCGAGATCATGACCCGAGGCCAAGGTAGACACTCAACCACTGAGCCACCTAGGTGTCCCAAATGACATGATCCTGATAGTCCCATTTAATATTGTAACCCAGTGCTCCCAATCCCTTTTACCTGACTTCATGGCTTTCACACAGGAGGGACCACCTTCTCAAATATGGTATGTTATTATTTTTATAGTTTGAATCTTCCACTGGAATATAAGCTCCATGAGGTTAGATCTTCCTGTCTTTTTTTTTTTTTTAAGATTTTATTTATTTATTCTTGAGAGACACACAGAGAGAGGTAGAGACACAGGCAGAGGGGGAAGCAGGCTCCCTACAGGGAGCCCGACATGGGACTGGATCCCAGAGACCTGGGATCACGCCCTGGGCTGAAGGTGGCGCTAAACCACTGAGCCACCCAGTCTGCCCTCTTCCTGTCTTTTGTGTTCACTCTTGTTATCTGCAGTGTCCAAACTAAAGCCAGGAAGTATTAGATGCTCAAGAAATATGTTTTGAATAAATAAAAAAGGAGGAGATGGAAACTCTCCTACACTGTTGGTGGGAGTATAGGTTGATAGAATCACTTTAGTGAGTGTAGTGTATAGGTTAGACTAGGTTATGGTGTAACTAGGTTACAGTGCAGTAAGAACTGCAAAAATCTCAGTTAACACAATTAAAGTTTCTTTTTCACTCACCCACTCTACTGTGGGTCCTCCATGTGGTGACTCAGTAGAATGGGCTCTTTTGTCTCATCCCAAGGTTTCTGAGGAACCTCAGAAGAGTTGCCACAGTTGGGGAAGAAAGGGATCAGAGAATTTCCCAGGGAGTTTTCATGGACTTACTTGGTCTGGAAGTGACACCTCTCATTTCAGCTCACATGTCACTGTCCAGAACCAGCTACATGTTCCTATGTCACTGTTGGGGGATAGGAAAGTATATTTTCTCATGTGCCCCAGAAGAAGACACAGGAAACAGAATTTGATGACCACACCATGGTCTTGGTCACAGAACCATTTGGCAACTTCTCCAGGGAAGCCAAACATGTACATTTGCTAAAACCTAGCAATTCTACTCTTAAATGTATCCTGATCAGTCACTTTCAGGCTTTTTTTTTTTTTTAAGATTTTATTTATTTATTCATGAGAGACACACAGAGAGAGAGAGAGGCAGAGACACAGGCAGAGGGAGAAGCAGGTTCCATGCAGGGAGCCTGATGTGGGACTCGATCCCAGGACTCCAGGACCACACCCTGGGCGGAAGGCAGATGCTAAACCGCTGAGCCACCCAGGGATCCCCATTTTCAGGCTTTTTTTGAATGAGGTTCACAATAAGAACTACATTGGCATAATAACCCACCATATAATTAATATGTATGTATACTTAATATATGCATTTTACGTACGAATATAAATAGTGAAACAAATATTTCAGAAGCAGAACTTACTCTTTTTTTTTTAAGATCTATTTATTTATTCATGAGAGAGAGAGAGAGAGAGAGAGAGAGAAGCAGAGAAACAGGCAGAGGGAGAAGCAGGCCCCTTGCAGGGAGCCCCATGTGGGACTCAATCCTGGATCCTGGGATCACGCCCTGAGCCGAAGGTGCTCAACTGCTGAGCCACCCAGGTGTCCCATTCTTTATTTTTCATTTTTTTTGAGATGTAGAGGAAGGAGAACTTTTGTATTTATTTATTTATTTATTTATTTACTTATTTTTAAGATTTTATTTATTTATTCATGAGAGACACAGAGAGAGAGAAGCAGAAGGAGAAGCAGACTCCTTGCAGGGAACCTGATATGGGACTCAATCCTGAGACCTCAGGATCATGACCTGAGCTGAAGGCAGATGCTCAACCACTGAGCCAACTAGGCATCTCAAGTTTTTATTTATTTTTTAAAGGTCTTATTTTTAAGTAATCTCTAACACTCAACATGGGGTTTGAACTCACAACGCCAAGAACAAGAGTCCCATGCTTCTCCAACTGAGTCAGGCAGGTGCACCCATCTTTCTTGATATTTATTTAACAAACACAAAGCTTTTCCAATGTGCCCAGGATTATTCAAGTACTTTAGAGCTCTGGGTCCAATATGGTAGCCACTAACCACACCTTGTCACTGATCTCTTGAAATGGCACTAGTGCTACATAATGAAAATATATTATTTTGTACATACTAGGTTAAATAAGATATATTGTTATATTTACTTTCATGTATTTTGTTTTACTGGGTTTTTTTTTTAAAGATTTTATTTATTCATGAGAGACACAGAGAGAGGGGCAGAGGGAGAAGTAGTTTCCATATGGGGAGCCTGATATGGGACTTGATCCCAGGACCCTGGGATCATGACCCGAGCCAAAGGCATACTCAACCACTGAGCCACTCAGGTGTTCTTGTTTTACTTTTTAATGTGACTCCTAGAAAACTTAATACAACACATGTGGCTGCATTATATTTCCATTGTTAGCACTGCTCTGAAGATATAAATGAATTAAATCTACATATTCACCCTATGAGATAGGTACTATTAAAATCTCCATTCCAAAGAAGAAGGAACAGAGGCACAGAAGAGTTATTTGCCTAAGGTCATACAGCTAGGTAGTAATATAAACAGTATTTGAACCAGAGAGCTTGGTTTCAGATTCCATGCTCATAAATACTACATTATACTTCCAACCACGGTAGGTTTTTGTTTAAGATAAGCATTTAAAATTAAATTTCAGGATCCCTGGATGGCTTAGCAGTTTAGCGCCTGCCTTCCACCCAGGGCATAATCCTGGAGTCCCAGGATCGAGTCCCGCATCAGGATCCCTGCATGGAGCCTGCTTCTCCCTCTGCCTCTCTCTCTGTGTCTCTCATGAGTAAATAAATAAAAATTAAAAAATAAAATAAAATAAAATTTCCCTCTAAGCATTGTTTTAGCCGCATCCTCCAAATTTTGGCATGTTGTATTTTAAATGTTAATACATGTTGTATTATCAAATCCAAGACACTTCCTAATTTCCCTTGTGATTTCTTCTTTGATATCTAGATTATTTATTATTGCATGTAATTTTCAGATATTTGGGGTTTTCCCATGTATCTTTTATTGATTTCTAATTTAATTCCACGATGACGGGCGCCTGGGGGCTCAGTGGGTTAAGTGTCTGCCTTCAGCTCAGATCGTGATCCCAGGGTCCTGGGATTAAGCCAGGCTTAATCAGGCTCCCTGCTCAGCAGGGGAATCTGTTTCTCCCTCTCTCTCTGCCCCTCCCACTACTTGTGCTCTCTGTCTCTCTCTCTCAAATAAATAAATAAAATCTTTAAAAAAAATCCATGATGATTAGAGAATATACTCTTCAATCTTTGAACTTTATTGAGGCTTGTTTTATGGGTCACCAATATATGGCATATATTGGTTAATATTCTATGAGCACTTGAAAAGAATGTGGTTGTGTGGAGTAGTCTATAAATGTCAATTAGGTAAAATTGGGTGACAGTGTTGCTCAAGTCTTCTATGTCTTTATTGTTTTCTTGCCTACTTATTCTAACAACTACTGAGAGAGCAGTGTTAACATTTCCAATTGTAATTGTGAGTTTGTCTATTTTCCTATCTAGACCTGTCAAATTTTGCTGCATGTATTTTGAAATTCTGTTATTTGGTACATCTACATCTACATCTATGATTGTTATGTCTTCCTGACAAATGATTTCATAAGTATTGAAGTGACCCTCTTTATTTTGGGGAATATTCCTTTTTCTGAAGTCTGCTTGGTCTGACTCAGGTTCTTATTTTCCACCCCAGGTTCTTATTTTCTCCTTGCATGGTATATTTTTTTCTACCCTTTTATTTTTTAATTTTTATTATTTTTTAAGATTTATTTATTTATTCATGAGAGACACAGACTGAGAGAGAGAAAGGCAGAGACACAAGCAGAGGGAGAAGCAGGCCCCTCACAGGGAGCCCGATGTGGGACTTGATCCCGGATCCTGAGATCACAACCTGAGCCGAAGGCAGGTGCTCAACTGCTTCTATTGGGTGCCCAGGCGTCCCTACCATTTTGTTTTATTTTTAAAAAATATTTTATTTATTCATTCATGAGAGACACACAGAGAGAGAGAGAGGCAGAGACAGAGGCAGAGGGAGAAGAAGGTTCCATGCAGGGAGCCTGACGTGGGACTCGATCCCCGATCTTCAGGATCAGGCCCTGGGCTGAAGGTGGCACTAAACTGCTGAGCCACCCAGGCTGCCCATACCCTTTTATTTTTGATGTGACTCTATATTTAGAGTGTGTTTCTTATGGACAGTATGTAGTTGGGTCTTGCCCTTTTATCCTGTCTGACAATCTCTGTATTTTAATCAGAGTGTTTAGATCATTTATATTTATTTATTTTTTAAACAAGATTTTATTTATTTATTTATTTATTTATTTATTTATTTATTTATTCATTCATTCATTCATTCATTCATTCATGAGAGCACTGAGAGAGATAGAGACATAGGTAGAGGGAGAAGCAGGCTCCCTCCAGGGAGCCAGATGTGGGACTTGATCCCAGGACCCCGGGATCATGATCTGAGCCAAAGGAAGATGCTCAACTGCTGAGCCACCCAGGCATCCCTGGAAAACCATTCTTAATCCCCTTCTCTTTTCATATTTCTATTCTTTCTCCCAAGTTTTTCTTGAAAAGCAGTTTCCTCAAACCTCACCTTTCTCCTGTAATGATTTCTAGTCGTTTCCTGCAGCAGATCCTGCACCAGCATTGCTCAGGGAGGTCATCCGGGGCTGGTGGCTTGGCCCCGCCATCTTCCACATGTGGCTTCCATGTCCGCATCCAAGCAGCTGCTACAGCTGTAGCCACTTCCCACTGGCAGATCGAACACGAGGGGTGCCTGGGTGGCTCAGATAGTTGAGCTTTTGACTCTTGGTTTCTGCTCAGGTCATGATCCCAGGGTCCAAGTCATTATGTTAGGGTCCTGGGATTGTCTTAAGTCGGGCTACACACTCCGTGTAGAGTCTGCTTCTCCCTCTCCCTCCCCTTCTACCCCTCCCACTCATGCTTTCTCTCAAATAAATAAGAAAAATCTTTAAAAAAAAATATTTTAGGGCAGCCCGGTGGCTCAGCGGTTTAGCGCTGCCTTCAGCCCAGGGCCTGATCCTGGAGACCCAGGATCGAGTCCCACATCGGGCTCCTGCTTGGAGCCTGCTTCTCCCTCTGCCTCTGTCTCTGACTCTCTCTCTTCCTCTATGTCTCTCATGAATAAATAAATAAAAATCTTAAAAAAAATAAAAAAAATATTTAATTTATTTATTCATGAGAGACACAGAGAGAGTGGCAGACACAAGCAGAGGGAGAAGCAGACTCCATGCAGGGAGCCCAACGTAGGACTCGATCCCAGAACTCCAGGATCACGCCCCGAACTGAAGGCAGACGCTCAACCACTGAGCCACCCAGGCATCCCAAGAAAAATCTTTAAAAAAGAAAAAGAAAAAAGAAAGTAAGGAAGAAGGACACTTACTGTTGTCACTACTTACAGAAGTGATGTGAGCTGTTGTAACAAATAAGCTCCCCAATCTCCGTGGCTTACCACAGCGAAAAAGTGTGCATATCTCACTCACACAATGTCTATTCGTGGTTCCTTTTACACAGATGGCCTTCCGGGATCCAGTTTCCTTTTCTCTTGTGGTTCTGCGGTCCCCCGCATACTCAGAATTCTCTTCTGGATCCATGGCCTAGTGAGAACCTGGGGGAAGAAAGAACATCCGAGGACCATGTGGGTGAATTGTCTGGATGTAGAGCATGCGTTTTTTGTTTTGTTTTGTTTTGTTTTTTTGATCATGCGTTTTAATTGCAGATTGTAATCCAGAACCCAGCTCCATGGCCAGTTATAACTGTGAGAGAGGCTGGGGAATGTAACTAGCTGTTTGTCCAAGAAGAGGAAATGAGGGACACTTGGGTGGTTCAGTCAGTTAAGTGTCTGCCTTTGGCTCTGGTTGTGATTCCAGGGTGCTGGGATAGAGTCCCACATGGGGCTCCTTGCTCAGCCGGGAGCCTGCTTTTCCCTTTCCCTCTGCCCCTCCCCCTGCTTGTTCTCTCTCTCTCTCTCTCTCTCTCTCTCTCTCTCTCTCTCTCTGACAAATAAAAAAATAAAATCTTAGAAAAAAAGAAGGTGGGGAGGAAGTGAGATTTGATGAGTGTTGGATAATTTCTGCCCTAGCAGGTATGCTAAAACTAGTAGCTGAGAACTGAGTACATATGGCACTATCAACCATATATATGATGACGTATCAGGTTTTCTGAATCATTTGCGAATAAGTTGCAGACCTCATGGCCACGTTACCTCTAGGTACTTATACATGAATTTCTTGAGAACAAATACATTCACCTATCAAATGGCAGTACAATAATCACAATCATAAAATTTAACACTGATATAACAATCTAACATACAAGCCTATTCAACGTCTGCTAGCTGTGCCAACCCTGTCCTTTACAGGAAAAGGAATTCTTTCTTTCTATCTTCCTTTTTTTTTTTAAAAAAATTAATTTATTTATTCATGAAAGACACACACACAGAGGCAGAGACACAGGCAGAAGGAGAAGCAGGCTCCATGCAGGGAGCCCAATATCGGACTCGATTCTGGGACTCCAGGATCACGACCTGGGCTGAAGGCAGGCGCCAAACCGTTGAGCCATCCAGGCGCCCCTCTTTCTTTCTTTCTTTCTTTCTTTCTTTCTTTCTTTCTTTCTTTCTTTCTTTCTTCCTTCCTTCCTTCCTTCCTTCCTTCCTTCCTTCCTTCCTTCCTTTCTTCCTTCCTTCCTTCCTTCCTTCCTTCCTTCCTTTCTTTCTTCTTTCATAGATTTAGTTTATTTATTCATGAGAGACACACAGAGAGAGGCAGAGACATAGGCAGAGGGAGAAGCAGGTTCCCTGCAGGGAGCCTGATGCGAGACTTGATCCCAGGACCCTGGGATACAACCTGAGCCAAAGGCAGATGCTCAACCACTGAGCTACTCAGGCACTCCTCCTTCTCCTTCCCCTTCTCCTCCTTCTATTTCTTCTTTCTTTCTTTCTTTCTTTCTTTCTTTCTTTCTTTCTTTCTTTCTTTCTTTCTTTCTTCTTCTTCTTCTTCTTCTTCTTCTTCTTCTTCTTCTTCTTCTTCTTCTTCTTTTCTTCTTCTTCCTTTCTTCTTCTTCTTCTCCAGCCAGGATCACTTGTTCCATTTAACTGTCATATTGCCTTAGTTTGGAGCAGTTCTTCAGTCTTTTGTTCTGTTTTATGAAATTGACAGTTTTGAAAATCTTATACCAGTTACTTTGTAGCATGTCCATCAATTTGCGTTTGTCTGATGTTTTCTCAGGACCAGATTCAGCTGATACATTTTTAAAAAAAGAATATCCTAGAAATAACTCAGTCCTCACTGTATCTTATCAGCAGGCAGTTGATGTCACTTTGTCCCGTTACTGATGACGGTGAGCTTCTCTGCTTAAAGTTATTCTTTATCCTTTTGTACTTTATAAGTCATCTGTGAGGTTGCTCCAACCCTGTGCAAATATCAGTTCTCACCAAACCTTCATCTGCTAACTTCAGATGACTTCATTCTTGTACAGATTGCTACTCCAGAAGCAGCCAGTCTAAACACAGTGTTCTCCAATATACAGAGCTCTTCAAAGTCAGGACTCTCATTAGTGCCTTTCTGACTTTATATAAATTGTAACCCTCAATCATATCTTTTTCATCCAGAAATGTAGGACGACCTCATCTCAACCCCCTTATGACCCTCTCCCCGCACACAGGTGGCAGGGACTGTGGTCAGCAAAGATGCCTCTAGGGCTCCCCATGGGTGTCTGTGACCAGGAGGCTGTGGTGCAGATTTCTGCTACCTGCCTATTCCTTTCTAGAAAGGGTGTCACAGATGCCAGCTCTCTGGAGAGATTGGCTTTGTATTCTGTGAGCTCACTGTGTGTGTTCCACCTTGGGGTGTGTGCTGTTCTGGGTTACACTAATGTAGTTTATACCATTCACAGTGTGTCAGTCCCAGCTTGTGGGCAGTTCTGATGGGGACAGGGACTGTGAGCCTGGGTGATCCAGTTGTAGTAGCTCGTGTGCCCACAGGGGCAGGTAGTGGCTCTGGCACCAGTGGAAATAGATGCCAGCCACAGTGGGCCTGAGGCATCTGCCAGCAACACTGATTCTGTGTCCTGTTCCGGATCCTGCTCTGGTCCATACATCTGGCTCTGCAGGCATCACCTGACTCCCACTGGATATTATTTTGATTCTCACTTTACAGATGAGGAATCTGCAATTGCAATGGACCAAGGATACACAGATAGTGACAAAGCTGGGATTTGGACACTGGCCTGTTTGGCCCCAAAGGCTGAGAGCTTGGGTTTGTGTCATTCTGCCTCCAGAATTACCCACTGAGTTAACAAGATCTTTGGTAAGTCACCCAATAAGAGGCTGGTCCAGCCTATGGATCCTTAAATACCTTCCCCAAAGAGATACTCTCTCCCCAAATGATACTTTCTGTTCCCAAAACCATTCTTAGATTTTTGTATTCCTAGAGCTCTGAGGCCAAGGCTATGCAGGGGATTCAGCCTCCTATCCTCCTCCCAGAAAATGGGTAAGGAGAAACTGAGTGGTCAGTTTCTCTCTAACTAGTGCTGCCTTTATTTATTTTTTAAAATATTTTATTGATTTTTATTTTTTAAGATTTTATTTTTTAAAAACTTAAAAAAAAAGATTTTATTTATTTATTCATGAGAGACACACAGAGAGAGGCAGAGATACAGGCAGAGAGGGAGAAGCAGGCTCCTTGCTGGGAGCCCGATGTGGGACTCGATCCCTGGACTCGGGATCACATCCTGAGACGAAGGCAGATGCTCAACCACTGAGCCACCCAGGTGTCTCTATTTTTAAAATTAAAAAAAAAAAGATCTTATTTATTTGAGAGAGAGTGAGCATGAGAAAGTAAGCACAAGCAGGGGGAGGGGCAGAGGGAGAAGCAGGCTCCCTGCTGAGCAGAGCGCTCACTGTGGGGCTCCATCCTAGGACTCTGAGGTCATGACCTGAGCTGAGGGCAGACACTTAACCCACTGAGCCACCCAGGCACCCCTGGGAAGTGGATTCTGATGCTCTCCAGCTGACACCACACAGAGCAGAGAACTATCACTGACTTCTCCAAATTGCAGATTTGTGAGTCAAATAAATAATGGTGTTATAAGCCACCAGGTTTTGGGGGTGAATTGTGATGCAGCAACAGATGGGAAGAAAGCCCCCAAAGTAGCTTCATCAGAAAATGGCACAGCTCTTGCCCCGGCCCAGAAAACACTTTCTGCACTGAGTCAGGGCCAACCTCATATCCTGCCTCTCTTCCTAAATAGTATTTTGCAGAAAAGCAGAGACTTTACAGCCAGGAAGACAGGAGTTCACAATCCTGGTTCCAGTACTTTCTGGTGGTGAGACCTTCGGCAATGTAAAGGGCCTCTCTGACTCTCTGTCTCCTCCTCTGTGAAACTGACACATTTATAATATTTTTCTCCCTAAACTTGTCCAAAGGATTTAGTGAGATATACATCTAAAGTGCTTGGCCACGAACACGGGGAAAAAGCTCGGTAACTATTCACCGTGATTTACCCTGACTGTGATATAGCAGCTGGATGTTGAGAGTCTCTTGCTGATAAACCCAATCAGTACTGGATAGTCCCCTCTTGAAAGAAGATTAGAAGACTTCTGGGTCCCCCCACACTTGGCTTATGCTAAATTTCTCTGCCTAGAGACACCTGGCTTTATTTATTTTTATTTTTAAAGATTTTGTTTATTCATGAGAGACAGAGAGAGAGAGAGAGAGAGAGAGAGAGAGAGAGAGAGGCAGAGACATAGGCAGAGGGAGAGGGAGAAGCAGGCTCCATGCAGGGAGCCAGATGTGGGATTCGATCCCGGGATTCCAGGATCACACTCTGAGCTGAAGGCAGACGCTTAACTGCTGAGCCACCCAAGGCGTCCCAAGAGACACCTGGGTTTAAATAACTCCAGTTTCTGGCTGTGTGATCCTGGGCAAGAAGAGACTTAACCTCTCCGTTTCTGGAGGATGGAAACAGCGTAGAGGGCAAAGCACAGTGCCCGCCATACAGTCCGTGTCCATAATGTGTGCTGGGAGAGAGAGTGAATATTCCCCCACTGTCTGCAGAATTCCCAGGCATCTCTGTCCCCGGCTTCCTTCCACCCCAAGCCGGGCCAGGTGGGTGGCCGCGGCGAGTCGCCCAGAGAGGAAGCGCAGTCCTGGGAGAGCCAGCCCTGTCGTTCTCTCATCTCCCACCAGTGGGCGCTCTGGCGACGGTAAGATCGCAGCTCCTCGCACCTTTTGTGCGGATCTGACTGTGCTCAGGACTGAGGGCTTCGGTTGCTTTAAACGACACAGGGCTCTCACCCTCTTTGTTAAAAATAAGAAATCGAGCAGAGTCGCAGGCTCTTATTTCCATTGTGTTTGTGGGAGAAACGTGCAACGATCCTCTTCCGACTGAGAGAGAGAAAGAAAGGGGGGGCGGGGAAGGCCCGACAAGCATCTATGCCTTTTAATAATAGAAAGATGATGTTATCACCATGGCAACAAATGATCAAAGAGGACAACCAATCAGAATTGCGGGCTTCTCCGGGAGTTATTTTTCTCAAGAGATAGCAACAATTTCTAGGAGACTCTCCCAGACTCTCTTGTTCAAATGGGCCTTTCAAAGGACAGTCTTAGATGAACAGACCAGGCTGGTGCCAGGAACGCGAGCCCCGAGGACTGCACGGGAACACAAGATGGGTGTTGCTGGGAATGTCCTCAGTTTGTTACTTTAGGAGGCAGATTTTTTTTTTTTTTTTTTTGTGGAAGAGCTTGATTATGCACGATAGTATGTCGTGTGTAGCTGCAGGGAACACAGAACACCTTCACTTCTCTTTTACATTTTATTTTATTTTTAAAAAAGATTTTATTTATTTATTCATGAGAAACACACAGAGAGAGGCAGAGACACAGGCAGAGGGAGAAGCAGGCTCCCTTTGGGGAGCCGGATGCGGGACTAGATCCCAGGGCCCTGGGATCTCGACCTGAGCGGAAGGCAGACGCTCAACCACTGAGCCACCCAGGTGCCCTCTCTTTTGTACATTTAAAAAATTATTTTTGTTAAAAAGAACCCTTTTAGTCACTTTGTAGCTCTCCCTTTAGTAACAGTTGGAGTCTTGCATTTTAAAGAGCTCCTTCTGAATTTCCTTGTTAGCATCACAGGCAAAAAGGCAGGCCTGGGGAGCTCACTTTTACTGGCAGACCTTTGAGCATTTTCTTTCAACAGTTTATAGATATCCATGCAGTCATTCCTCACTGTCTTCACTGTTCCTTAGAAGAGCTCTGCTCAGCGTGGCCACAGGCAGAGGTGCCAGATAACGTGAGATGCCACAGAATGTGGGATCTGGAGCCACAATGTGATTCATGATGTGAATCCCGGGCTGTGTGACGTTGGGCAAGTTACTTAACTTCTCTAGGCCTCAGTTTGCTCATCTATAAAGTGGGCATAAAATAGTACCTCTTTGTGAGGATTTTGGAACATGCTCACAGATTCTTTACAGTCCTCTCATAAGAAGGCAGACTCTAAGATCCCCATGCTCTTGAATATGGGCTGGCCCTACTCACTTGTTTGTCATGAATAGAATGCAGTGTTGGGGAGCATGCCTGGGTGGCTCAATCAGTTAAGCAGCTGCCTTCAGCTCACGTTGTGATCCTGGGCTCCTGGGATCCAGCCCTGTGTTGGGCTCTCTGCTCAGTGGGGAGTCTGCTTCTCCCTCTCCCTGTGTCTCTCCGCCCTCATTCTCCCTCCCTCCCTCTCATTTAAATAAAATCTTTTTTAAAAAGAGAATGCAGTAGAAAGGATTGCTCTATTTCTGAGGCTAGGTTAGAGAAGGTGACACAGTCACGCCTGGGTCTCTCTCTCTCTGTCTCTCTCAGGACTTATGCCTTCGGAGCCCTGCTATACTGGAGACACCTCATGGGGAACAGAAGAGAGACGCCAGGGAGCCGCTGGCACCAGACAGGTGGATTAAGAAAGCTTCAAGACAGTCCTAGCCTGAGCCACCACCTGACTGCAGCCTCGTGAGAGCTCTTGAGCTGGATCTGCCTTAATGAGCTGCTTCTGAATTCCTGCCTACAGACTCTGAGAAATATAATAAATGCTTGCTGCTGTTACTCTGAAGTGCCAAGTCTCGGGCTGATTTGTAACATAGCAAGAGATCGCTGACACACAACTCAGGACTGTGATCAGTGAGATCATATACATGAAGTGTCTGGGCATACTGAACAATAATTATCATTATTACTGCTTTCTATTTGCCTGAATGTTATGGATTGAAGTTTTGTGTCCCACCTCCCACTCTACCCAAATTCATAGGTTGAAGCCCTAACTCCCAACATGATGGTATTTGGAGGTGAGGCCTTTGGGAGGTAATTTGGTATAGATAAGGTCACGAGGGCAGGGATCCCCAGATGGGATTGGTGTCCTTATAAGAGGAGAAAGAGACACCACGGTTCATTCCCCCCGCCCCCCCCCCCCCCATGAGCACATGGTGAGAAGGCAGCCGTCTGTAAGCCAGGAAGCGAGACCTCACTGGGAACCAAATTTGCCAACATCTTAGACTTCTCAGCTTCCAGAATGGTGAGAAAATAAATATCTGTTGTCTAAGGCCCCTGGCCTATTGTATTTTATTACTAAGACTAAGACTTGGGTCCCCTTCTTCTGCCTATGGGCTCAGAGCTCCTCCACCGCCATCCCCTACACAGCCTGGAACCAGGTTGTCCCAGATCAGCCTGAGTGGGCAGGGTTGAGATAAACATCCTGTTTGCCTAGAATTCTTCCTTGGTTGTGGCAATCAGAACAGCCACCCAGAACAGAGATCCTCACCCAGAAGTTGGGTTCTGTGGAGCCACAGCATCTGAACAGAAGCTAGTCTAGGTATTTCAAACAGAGGGAATTTAACACAGGGAATTTATTACAACAGTGTTGGGAGGGCTGATGGAGCAAGAGCGAGAAAAGGATGTCGGGGTGGGGAAGGGGGAGAAAAAGTGGGGGTAAGGGGCACCTAGGTGGCTCAGTGGTTGAGCATCTGCCTTTGGCTCAGGTTGTGATCCTGGAATCCTGGGATTGGGTCCTGCACCAGGCTCCCTGCAGGGAGCCTGCTTCTCCCTCTGCCTGTGTTTCTGTCTCTCTCTGTGTGTCTCTGATGAATAATAAATAAAATCTTAAAAAAAGGAGGGGGGATGATTTCTAGAGGTCAGGAGACAGTGAAGCAATTTTGCTAACAGTGAAGTCATGTTTCGTTTACAGCTGCTCCAGCTGAGTACTTGAATTAACTGGGAGGTTGCAGGTCTTCCCATTTTAGAGACATCTCCCAATCTTGAAATTAAAAAAAAAAAATTAAAACACTGCATGGGCAAAAAAAACTCATCTGTGGGCCAGCTCTGGTGCATGAGGCTGCAATGTGTGGCTTTTCATTAGAAGGGGGAGCCTCTGGTAGGGGCTGCACTGGAATTTCCAGGCAAAGACAGGAAACCAGAACACCCCAGATCCGACTGGATTTGAAAAGCCAGTTCCCATGTTGGGAAGGGTTCCTCCCATCTCCAGCCACTGTGGGTGCTGAAAGCTTCCCGAAGGAGTGCCTTTGGTTAGAATACAAATGAAAATCATGGCAAGAACTGCAGCCCCAGCTTATGTAGAATTTACCGAGTGCCAGGCTCTGCCCTGTGGTTAAAAATGAAACTGCTGTTAAGACAGGAAGTAGATTAGTGGTTGGCTGGGACTGTGGGAGACCCGTGGGGGTCAGTGGGGGAGGGACTGCTAATTACTGCAGCGTTTCTCTGTTGTATAGTGGGAAGGCCGACAGGACACAAAATGTACCATTTTAACCATTTTAAAGCGTAAGTTCAGTGTCATTCAGTACAATTTCAGATGACCTTCACTGTTATCTCATTCTAGAACATTCTCTTCACTCCTACCCAAAACCCCTGTACCCACGAAGTCGTCACATCCCATCCCACCTCCCCCAGCCCTTAGCAAGCACTAATTTACTTGTGCTCTGTCTCTATGGATTATTTGCCTATTCTGGATTTTTCATGTAGGTGGAATAATGTGTTACGTGGTCTTTTGTGTCTGTCTTCTTTCTTTCTTTTTTTTTTTTTTTAAGACTTTATTTATTTGACAGAGAGAGAGAGAGAACACAATAAGGGGAGTGGCAGGCAGAGGGAGAGGGAGAAGCAGGCTCCTCGCTGAGCAGGGAGCCCAATGTGGGGCTTGTACCCCAGGACCCCGGGGTCATGACCTGAGCCGAAGGCAGACTTAACGGACTGAGCCACCCAGGCTCCCCGTGTATGTCTTATTTCACTTAGTGTAATGTTTTCAAGATTCATCTACTTGCCACGTGTGGCAGTGCCTCACTCCTTTTTATGGCCTAATAATATTTCATTGTGTGAATGCACCACACTTTATTTATATATTTACCCATTGATGGACATCTCAGTTGTTTCTACCTTTTGGCCATCGTGCATAATGCCTCTAAGAACATGGACATTTGCAGTTTTTGTTGGAATACTTTGGCATTTCTGCTTGGGGTGGTAAAAATGTTTTCAAATGGATTGTGATGGTTACACGACTTAGTGAGTATACCCCAAACCATCGAGTAGTACATGTTCAAAGGGTGGGTTGTACGGGATGTGAGTTGTATCTCTTTTTAAAAAAATATTATTTATTTATTTATTCATGAGAGACACACAGAGAGAGGCAGAGACACAGGCACAGGGAGAAGCAGGCCCCCTGCAAGAAGCCCAATGTGGGACTCGATCCCAGGACCCCGGGATCACGCCCCCAGCTGAAGGCAGACACTCAACCGCTGAGCCACCCAAGTGACCCGAGTTGTATCTCAATAAAACCTGACAATGAACCTGAAACTGCTTTAACATAAGTTCATGTTTCCTTACATAAACTGATAATGGGGCAGGGGGCGGGGGAGGACAGCTCAGGGGTTCTTTACTTAATTCCAGGAGCTTCTCCACCATTTCTGTGAGCGGCGAGTTAATTATAACTGGATTAGTGATGATACCATCAGGGCTTAAATCTTACAAGCTGGAGGAATAAATTCTAGTCCCTGTCAAAACCGCACGATAATGAAACACCCCTCCCTGTAGCACACGTGTGAAGCAAGTTTTGTGGTGTCCTTGGCCTCAAGGTCAAAGATGAAATGCCAGCAGGGTGACTATGGTGGGTGGCACCTCTTACTGACAAGCCATTGGCTAAGAGACCAGCCGGGAAGCATATTTGGCCACAAAAATGAAATCATTTGTACAGATCCAGCTTTCAATCATCCATGCCTTTGGGGATCTTTCTGTGTGCCGGGTGCCACTCTAGGACAGACTTTCTCACTCCCGACTCTGTTGACATTTGGGGCCTGTATTAGTTTCCTATGGCTGCTGTGACAAATTACCACAAATTCACTGGTTTGGAGCAACACCAGTTTACAGCAGTCCCCTCTTACCCAGAAGCAGATGATCCTCCTTCTGATGTGTTGTCGGAGGTCAAGAGTAGCCTAACATTACATCACGTGCCTAGCTCATTCCCCTTCACTTCGTCTCATCACCTGGACATTTTATTGGCTCACGTCATCCCAAGAGGAGGAAGAGTGATACTTTTGAAACTAATATAACCCTGTATGTTAACTCTACTGGAATTAAAATAAAAAACTTAAAGGATGGGGGAGTGATGCCTGGGTGGCTCAGTCGGTTAAGTGTCCAGCTCAAGTTATGATCTCAGGATCATGAGATAGAGCTCCACATCAGGTTCCACCCTTGGCATGGAGCCTGCTTGAGATTCTCCCTTTCTGCTCCTCCCCCGCCTGAAAAAAACCAATAATAATAATAATAATAATAATAATAATAATAATAATAGATATAATGAGTGAGGTTCCTGCCTTCTTGATACTTAATATCCTAGGTCAGGGGTCAGAAAGCCATAGCTCACAGGCCAAATCTGGCTTGCTGCCTGTTTTT
Source organism: Vulpes lagopus (assembly GCF_018345385.1). Taxonomy (NCBI): domain Eukaryota; kingdom Metazoa; phylum Chordata; class Mammalia; order Carnivora; family Canidae; genus Vulpes; species Vulpes lagopus. The sequence continues at coordinate 165,860,747 of NC_054825.1, forward strand.
TTACTGCCCAGGAACAAAGAATGGTTATCTGTTTTTAAGTGCTCGGAAAAAACCAGAAGAATATTCTGTGATGAGAAAATTATATGAAATCCAAACTTCAGTGTTCACAAATACTTTTTTATTGGAACACCCACACACAAAAGAGGAAGAGTAAGTCCAGTACAATAAGAAGCAGAGCCTCTTCTCCCTCTGCTTGTGTCTCTGCCTCTCTCTGTCTTTCATGAATAAATAAAATCTTTAAAAAAAAAGATATTTTGAGAGAGACCACATTTGCATAACTTTTATTACAGAGTTAAAAAAAAGATTTTATTTATTTATTCATGAGAAACACACAGAGAGAGGCAGAGACACAGGCAGAGGGAGAAGCAGGCTCCATGCAGGAAGCCTGAAGCCTAATGTGAGAATTGATTCCGGGACTCCAGGATCAGGCCTTGAGCCGAAGGCAGACGCTCAACTGCTGAGCCACCCAGGCGTCCCTTATTACAGAATGTTGTTGTAATTGTCCTATTTTATTGTTACTTATTGCTGTTCATCTCTTACTGTGTCTAATTCATACGTTAAACTTGCTTTCAGGTATGTATGGATAGGAAGAAACAGTATATCTGGGGTTCAGTACTATCTGTGTTTTCTGGCATCCGCTGGGGGCTGTCTTGGAATGTGTCTGCCACAGATGGAGGGTGGTGACTCTATTCTCTTCCACTTTTATTTTTATTTTTTAAAAAAGATTTTATTTATTTATTTGAGACAGGGATAGAGAGAGAAAGAGAGAGAGAGAGGACATGAGCACAAGGAGAGGCAGAGGGAGAGGGAGAAGCAGACTCCCCACTAAGCTGGGAGACTGATGTGGGGCTCAATCCCAGGACCGGGAGATCATAACCTGGGCTGAAGACAGATGCCCAACCATCTGAACCACCCAGGTGCCCCTCTCTTCCACTTTTATTTATTTTTAGATTTTAAAAATTTATTTATTCATGAGAGACACAGGGAGAGAGGCAGAGACACAGGCAGAGGGAGAAGCAGGCTCCCCGTGGGGAGCCTGATGTGGACTGGATCCCATGCCCCCATCAGGCTCCCCGTGGGGAGCCTGATGTGGACTCGATCCCATGCCCCCTGGATCACGATCTGAGCCAAAGGCAGATGCTCAACCACTGACCTACCCGGGTGCCCCTCCCTTCCCCTTCCACTTGTAAAGGTCAGAAATCCAAAATGGGCCTTCATGAGCTAAGATCAAGGTGTCGGTGGGGCTATATTCCTTCTGAGGGGCCTCTAGTGGAGAATCTGTCTCCTTGTCTTTTCCAGGTTCTAGAAGCCTCATGCTTTCCTCAGCCCGTGGCACCTTCCCACATCCTCAAAGCAGCAACAGTGGGCTCGAACTTTTTCCTGCTGCCCATCTGGTTCTCCCTCTTCCCATTAGGTCTCGGCAGCTGAAGGCCCTCGAGAGGGTACTGCGCACCCTTGGGTGGTCCGGGATGACCTCAGTACCAAGGTCAGTTGATTCAGCAGGCTTTCATTTTGTCTGCGACCTTAAGCACTTCTCTGTGTCACCTAACAAATTCCTAAATTCTGGGGACTAGGACTCAGACATCTATAGGGCTGTTGTTCTGCGGGGTTATTCTCGTGTGTGTGTGTGTGTGTGTGTGTGTGTGTGTGTGTGTGTGTGTACTAAGCATCATCCCTGGCCCCCACCCACTAGATGACAGTAGCCCTGCCCTTGACCCCAACCATCACAACCAGAAAGCTCTTACTGTCGAATTTGTCCTGGAATGATCACCCAGTTTGAGACCTACGGTTCTAGGCTCTAGGAACCCAGGGGTGAGTTAAGCAGACAAGTGCTGGTCTTGTGGATTTTACATTTTCACAGTCGAACCAGCACATTTATCACATCATCCTGGGGGACACAGTGTCCCCTGCCTCTCCATTCACGTCTCCTGGTCGGTTATACCTTTGGAACCTGCAGCCTGTAGTTTCTGTGTAAGCGCAGCCAAGGCCTGATGGAATTTGGGGCTCTGGTGACAGTGACAGTGACGGTGATGGTGACGGGGCTGGGCGGGAGAGCGCCACGGGAAGCCATCTGCACAGAGGTGGCTTTGAGAAGTGAGAGCTCTGTGCTGCCTAATGAGTGGCAGGTGTCAGCCCCCTGGGTCTTATCCCTCATGTCCGTGTTATCTCTCTGATTGCTTTGGCTCCTCTGTGGCCAGTGCCCTGGGACCAGGCCCTGATGCCACTTTACCCTTCTGCCTGATGACACTCCCCCCTACGCTTCTCTCTCTCATACCTGCCCCTTCCTGTCTGCACCCTGGTCCTCAGCCTGCTGTGTTCATTTCCCGTGGTTCCTGTGACAAATGTGGCAGCTTAAAACAACGCATAGGTATTATTACAGTTCGGGAGCATAGCAATCGGTCACGGGTCGTGGGGAGCTTATTTTAGCTGCTGCCAGGGCCTTGTTGCTTCTGGAAGCCCCAGGGGAGAATGCACCTCTTAACCTGTTCCAGCTTCCAGAGGCACCTGCTTTCCTTCTTGGCCAGTGGTCTCTCCACCTGCAAAGCCAGCAGGGTGGCATCTTCCTCTCCGGCCTCTGCTTCCCTCATCACCCCCCACCCTGTACCCTTGTTTCCTTATCATATTGGTTCTCTAGGGCTACTGTAACCACCACGTACCACAAACCAGCTGGTTTGAGACAAAAGAAGTGCCTTGTCTCATGGTTCTGGAGGTTAGAAGTTCAAAACCAGGGACGCCTGGATGGCTCAGTGGTTGAGCATCTGCCTTTGGCTCAGGGTGTGATCCTAGTCCAGGGATTGAGTCCCACATTGGGCTCCCTGCAAGGAGCCTGCTTCTCCCTCTGTCTCTCTGCCTCTCTCTCTGTGCCTCTTATAAACAAACAAACAAATAAATAAATATCTTAAAAAAAAAAAGGAAGTTCAAAACTGAAGTGCCCACAGGGCTTTTCTTTGCTTCTTCAGCAGGCTTTCCAGCTTCCAGCTTCCAGGGGTGGCCTTGGGGTCTCTTGCTTGTGGCTGCTTAACTATGCTCTCTGCCTCCATCATGGTGGAAATGGGCCCACCCACGCAGATAATCCCAAAAAAATCTCTCCATATCCACTAGCCTTAATTTAAACATAGCCGCACATTCTTTTTCTTTTGCCATGGAGCATAACATTCATGAGTTCCAGGGATTAGGATGTGGGTATTTCTTGGGGGTCAGGATTCTGTGTATCACACAGCCTTCTCTCTGAATTCTAGGCTTGAGTTGCCAAAGGCCTCCTGGATGCCCCTCTCTGGATGTTCAATGAGTTGTTTCTAGTATAAGTATATCCCACATGTTACATGGGATATACTGATACTGAAAATTCTTTTTCAAAATTCAAATTTAGCTTGTGTTTTATTTTTTTATTATTTTTAAATTTATTTTGTTTTAAATATTTTATTTATTTATGAGAGAGAGAGACAGAGACAGAGACACAGGCAGAGGGAGAAGCAGGCTCCATGCAGGAAGCCTGACATGGTATTCGATCCACCCTGGGCTGAAGGCGGCACTAAACTGCTGAGCCACCTGGGCTGCCTGTTTGTGTTTTTTTTCTGACGACACAATCATAGAATCAAAATTGTTATCAGGAGGGGCACCTGGGTGGCTCAGGGCATGATCCTGGAGTCCCGGGATCAAGTCCCCCATCAGGCTTCCTGCGTGGAGCCTGCTTCTCCCTCTGCCTGTGTCTCTGCCTCTCTCTGTGTCTCTCATGAAGAAATAAATAAAATCTCAAAAGAAAAATTGTTACCAGTAAAACTTCCCATCTTGTCACATGCCTTGTTGTTTGCCATCCCTTCCCACCAGATGGAGCCCTGGTCACATGGATGATCACCTTGTCCAGGAGATAGGCAACCTCTAAATTGGCCCCAAGAACCCCCCCTCCTGATATTCACATGATTCTGGGATGCGTGTGGGCAGGACACCGGGACTGGCTTCTAACAAATACACGGTAAAGGGGTGGGATGCTGCTTCAAGGATTAGGTTACAAAAAGACTGGTTCTGTCTCGCCCACCCTCTGTGTCTTACTTGCTCTGCGGAGGCTGGCTGCCACGTTGGGAGCTGCCGGATGGAGAGGTCCAGAGGCGAGGACTGATGCCTCCCACCAGCACCCAGCAGGCTCCTGAGGCCTGCCCACTGCCACTGGGGGAGTTTGGAAGCAGATCTTCCACCTTGAGATAAGAGGGCAGCCTTGTGAGGCACACAGAGCTATAGGTGCCCAGCTAGGCCGATTCCTGACCACTGGATAATGGAGAGATAATAAATGTTCACTTTTTAAGCCTCTAAGCTATGGGGTAATTCGTTATGCAACAGTAGATACCCAATACATTTGTTTAGTGCCCTCCTCCCCCCTCACTGGACTATGACATCTCTGAGGACAGGGATGGGTCAGGGCCTAGCCAGGGCATGCTTATGCTGGGGGTTCAAAATCTTCCATTCTGGGGGCATCTGGGAGGCTCAGCAGGGTGACCTGCCTTCGGCTCAGGTCATGATCTCAGGGTCCTGGAACTGAGTGCATCACACTCCCTTCTCAGTGGGGAGTCTGTTTCTCCCTCTGCTTGTGCTCTCTCTCTTCTCCCTCAAATAAATAAAATCTTAAGAAAAAATAAAGATGAGGACACTGAGGCGCCTGGCTGGCTCAGTCGGTGGAGCTGGTGACTCTTGAGCCCAGGGCTGTGAGTTTGACCCACAGATTGTGCATAGAGATTACTTAAAAGAAAAGAAAAAGAAAAAGAAACTTGAGGCTGTAGTAGCAAAGTGGGGGTTTGAACATAGGTCTGTGTGAGCCCAAGGGTAGGGCTCCTGACCACAAGGCCATGCTGCATCAAGGAGCCCCAGTGGATTTATCTGTAGATCTTTTGTAACTCATTAAAAAGAAGAAGAAGAAGGAGGAGGAGGAGGAGGAGGAGGAGGAGGAGGAGGAAGGCAAGGCCAGGTCCTGGATCCTTAAGTACCATTCAGAGAGTGACACCCTCTTCCCCAATGTCACTTGTCTTCAAGTAGCCCATAGAACTGCAAGGCCAAAATGTTGCCAGGTCTTTGGTTTTTATCTCTCCTACATAAACTCCTTTGGCACGAGGACAAATCAGGGTGAGTGGGAGAAACCCTGTTTTATAGAAACTCTGCCTCTAAAGGAAGCAGCAATCAGAGGAAGGGCAGCTGCTACAGGGCCCAGAGGCCCCTCCTGCCCTCAGTCAGATCTGTGCTGGCCCAAAGCCCATCTCTCTTCCTAAATAGTGTAGTGGGAAAGAGTTGTGAGGCTTTGGGCCAGGCAGTCCCCAATTCCCAATCCTGGTCCCAGTGCTTCCCAGTTGCGTGGGCCTCTCTGGACCTTGGTCTTTTCCTCTGTAAAAGCAGCACAGTAGTGGTTTCTCTTCCTAAGTAGTCATGATTTTGTGGGTGAGGAATTTGAAAAGGGTTGGGCTCGGGGTCATCTCTGCTCTGTGCACCATGAGCTGAGGTGGCTGGGGCTTGGAGGATCCATTTTCCAGTTGTCTTCTTCACTCACAGGCTGGGAGCTTGGATTCTCTGGAGCCTTCCAACAGCACAATGCTCTTACAGCTTTAAGAGACTAAGATGGGGCACCTGGGTGGCTCAGTGGTTGAGGTCGTGATCCCTGGGTCCTGGGATCCAGTCCTTTATTGGGGTCCCTGCAGGGAGCCTGCTACTCCCTCTGTCTATGTCTCTGCCTCTCTCCCTGTGTCTCTCATAAATAAAATCCTTTAAAAAAAAAAAAAGGAAGCTACTTTTCCTCTTAAAAGCTAGATCCAGCACTGGTATAATGTCACTTGTGTCATATCCGGTTGGTCAAAGTAGACAGGTGTCCTGGCTCAGTCTAAGAGCACCAGGAAGAAACCTGTTGGGTTGCTTTGCTATCACTGCCCCAACAGTCCGCGCCCTCGCCACACTGGGTTTCCACCGCAGATTCCTGTTGTTCTCCCATCGACCACCAGATGGCGCGCTGGACCTAATAGTAATAATTGCCCTCAGCAGACGCGCTGACTCCGCCGTGTGCTGTGCTTCTGTTACCTCGGTTGAGAGGAGCCCTGCAATTTCTTTTTTTCTTTTTAAAAATATTTTATTTATTTATTCATTTTATTATTTATTCATGACAGAGAGAGAGAGAGGCAGAGGGAGAAGCAGGCTCCAATGCAGGGAGCCCAATGCGGGACTCGATTCCGGGACTCCAGGGTCACACCCCGGGGAAAGGCAGGCGCTAAACCGCTGAGCACCCAGGGATCCCCGAGACCTGCAATTTCTTTGTTACAAAACAAATCTAGGGGCGCCTGGGTGGCTCAGTCCGTTAAACGTCTGCCTTGGGCTCAGGTCATGATCCCAGGTCCCTGGGATGAACCCCATGTCTGGACTCCCTGCTCAGGGGACAGTCTGCTTCTCCCTCGAGGTCCCTCTACCGCACCCCCTGCTCCTGCACTCTCTCTCTCTCTCTAAAGGTGGATAAAGAAAATCTTTAAAAAAAAAAACAACAACAAATCTAGAAGAGCCCTGGGCTTTCATTGCATCATGTTTGTGGAAGAGAAGTGATCCTTGCCTGATTTGACAGAGAAGACCTATGATTATTTATTCTTTTTTTAAAATAATTTTTTAAAAAGACTTATTTATTTATTCAGAGAGAGAGAGAGAGAGAGAGAGAGAGAGAGAGAGAGAAAGGCAGAGACACAGGCAGAGGGAGAAGCAGGCTCCATGCAGGAAGCCCCACGGGGGACTTGATCCTGGGTCTCCAAGATCACACCCCAGGCTGCAGGAGGGATCACACTGCCAAACCACTGTGTCACCAGAGCTGCCCTGATTATTCATTCTTAAAGAAAAAAAGAAAAAGAAAAAGAGTATTTGACCTCATTATCACTATGGCAACGAATAATCAAGGAAGATAGCCCATCAGAAATGGAGGCTTCTTGGGGAGGTCATTTTTCTTCAAATATTGCAACAATTTCTAAGAGAGTCTTCCAGACTCTTGCTCAAATTCTTCCCAAGGACAGGCTTAAAAGAACAGGGAGCAGAGGAGGTTGGTAATGGAGCCTCCTGGCTGCACAGCAAACAAGATGGATGTTTTGGGGATGGTCTCAATCTGTCATTTTCTTGAAGCTGATTCCTCTCTCTTTCTTTCTTTCTTTCTTTCTTTCTTCTTTCTTTCTTTCTTTCTTTCTTTCTTTCTTTCTTTCTTTCTTTCTTTCTTTCTTCTTTCTTTCTTTTCTTCTTTCTTCTTTTTTTAAGATTTTATTTATTTATTCACAGAGACAGAGAGAGAGAGAGAGAGAGGCAGAGACACAGGCAGAAAGAGAAGCAGGCTCCACGCAGTGAGCCTGATGTGGGACTTGATCCTGAGTCTCCAGGATCAGACCCTGGGCTGCAGGTGGCGCTAAACTGCTGAGCCACCCGGGCTGTCTTCTTCCTTCCTCCTCCTCCTCCCCTTCTTCTTCTTCTTCTTCTTCTTCTTCTTCTTCTTCTTCTTCTTCTTCTTCTTCTTCTTCTTCTGATTTTATTTATTTACTTGACAGAGAGAGAGAGCACAAGCAGAGGGAGAGGGAGAAGCAGGCTCCCCAGTGAGCAGAGAGCCCTACATGGGGCTCAATCCCAGGAGGCTGGAACCACGATGAGATCCAAAGGCTCCCCGGATCCAACTGAACCACTCAGGTCCCCATTGAAGCTGGTTCTTTCCCCCCACCCTCTTCTCCCTCCCTAGATGGATTTTATGATGCAAAATAGTATCTATCCCTCCCACAGCAGCTGCAGGAGAGAAGGAATAGCTCCATCTCTCTCCCACTCCCCGCCCCCTTACCCCCACCTCTGTGTTTAAAAATTATTTTTGCAGTGGACATGAGTGCATCTTAGTCCTTGATAATGTTGATGGGACAATCACTTCCATCTCCTCTCCCATTTACTACCTCATACTAAAGAGGTGAAGGAAGCCCGATCCTTTCTTTCCCAGACTCCCTCAGCCGCAGGTAGGCAGTGACCCAGTTCTGGCCACTGAGCGTGCTGGCCATTTTTGGGAGATACGTTTGCTACTGGATAAAAGCGGAGAAGCAAGACAGGAGAGGATTGTCACCATCCCCACGTGCCCACTTTTTGCCTGTTACATGAGAAGGTGGTGCTTGGGGCTTGGCAGCCATAATGTGACCATGAGGCAAACAAAACAAAACAAAACAACCCCAGGAAGGCAAAGGGCAACAAGTGGAGGAATGAGAAGAATCTGGATTCTTGTAAACCCAAGAACCCAGGTTCGTTGACCTGCTAATTAAACCCAGAAGCCTTTCTCCTCCAAAATTTTAATCAAGAAACTAAGAAATATCCTTATCATTTATGCCTGCTGTCAGTTTGGTTTTCTGTAACTTGTAGCTGAAACATCCCTGGCTGATGTTTGATCCCATACTGCCTTCCAAATTGCACTAGAGCAGGGCTCCCAGACTCAAGTATCCACAGAGACCAGGCAGCTGGTGTTAGGAGGAGAAGTGGGCAGGACAGAGACTCTGACAAGTGGAGGATGTGTGCCCCACGGAAGGGGGAGCCAGGACTCAGTTCCAGCAGAAATGCAGGTTGGTGTGGGGAACTTCTTGATTTGCAAATATTGTGAATTAAAAATTTAAGAACACGGTATGGCAAAGAAACCTTGTCTGTGAGCCCAGCTGTGTGTGGCCCACGTACCTTCAGTGTGTGGCTCATCATCGGGGTTTCTGATGCATCCCAGGTAACCAGAAAACCTCAGGACTCTGCAAGGCTCCCCGGACCTGACTCAGTTTGGGGAGGAAACACCCATACTGGGGAGTCTTTTTCCCATCTCCAGCAATTGCGGGTGTCCTTGTGCCCTGGAGAGATCCCTCTGGTCACCATGCAGAGAATAATCTCATGAACAACAGCAGCTAAAGCTTCTGCAGGACTAAGTGCCAGCCTCTGCCCTCTGCCTGAGATTTTATTTATTCATGAGAGACACAGAGAGAGGCAGAGACATAGGCTGAGGGAGAAGCAGGCTCCCTGTGGGACTCAATCCCAGGATCTTGAGATCACGACTTGAGCTAAAGGCAGACGCTCAACCACTGAGCCATAGGGATCCCCAAATGTTGATTCTAACACTAAGTTTTGGAGCAGTTTGGTGTGCAGCAATAGATAAACCAGGCATGTATGCAATACTGTTTAGTGCTTACCCCTTACAAAGCTATTCCCCACCCCTCTCCCTTCCTAACAGAACCTAGATTTTGTTCAAGTATAAGCCAGAGCTTCCTTGACCTTAATCAGCCCCACTCTGGTCAGAGGGTACCCATGTAACTCAGTATTGGCCAAAGAGATATAAAAAGAGGTCTGATGACTAATTCTGGGAGAAGGTGTTGCCACCCATAATGAGGAGAAATTCCCAGCTTTCTCCTTTCTTTCCCCTGCTTCCTGTCTTTGGACATGGTGTGTGGACATGATGGCTGGAGTGGCTGCAACCATTTTGTGACAATGAGGAGAGAACAGGAAAATTGCAGACTCTGAAACTGACATTGTTGACCTGCTAGATCAACTCCAACAACTTCCATTGCTTGGCTTTCTTGCTATGTTTGAGCCACTATTAGTTGGAAATTCCCTGATTTTTCCCAGAAAATCTTCTTAATGGTGCGCTGGGCTTCCTTTTTGCCTGGTAATGATTCTCTGCTTGTAATTTCACTGCCTGTCTCACTGTTCCCTAGCTCTAGATAGGGCAGAAACTAGATTTCTACATAGGCAGAAGGTGCTATTCAGAAAAGGGGGAATTTTCCCTTGAGCCCATTGCACACCTTTTTCCTCTTAGCTCTAAGCCAAATCCTTATGTGTGAGCACGGGCTGGGATGAAGAATGGAGAAAAATCAGCTAGCCCATTTCTCTCCCAGGAACTTCTGAGGGAGCAATTTCTCCCTCAATGCATAGGTGGCTTTAATTTTTATGAGTTAGGCAGAAAATGAGCCAGGAATGAAAGAGGTCTCTGTGGCAATTTGTTTTGTTTTTCAACTAGGCTCCGTGCCCAGCCTGAGCCCAATGTGGGGCTTGAACTGACAACCCTGAGATCAAGACCTGAGCTGAGATCAAGAGTCGGATGCTTAACAGACTGAGCCACCCAGGTGTCCTTGTATGGTGGTTTTATAATGTGTTCACCCACTCTTTGATGCTCTTCCCTTCTGGAGGTGGAGCTTAATTCTACTCCCTTCGAGTAGGTTTGGACATGGACGCTTACTTCTAACAGGTGCCAGAAGCTACAGTGTGTGGCTTCGGAGATCAGGTCATATAAGGCCTTGCGGCCTCCTTGCTGTCCCTCTGCAACCGCTTGCTCTGGGGTAAGCTGGCTGCCATGTCATGAGGATGCTCGAGGATCCTGCAGAGAGGCCAATGTGGTGAGGCCCCGAGGCCTCCAGCCAACAGCCCCTGGGAATGTTCTATTGCAGAAGCTTGTCCTCCAGCCCCATACAAGCCTTCGGATGACAGCAGCCCCAGCCACATCCTGACTGCAACCTCAAGAGAGACCTCGAGCTAGAAGCGTCCAGCCAAGCTGCCTCCAAATTCCTGACCCTTAGAAACTGGGAGATAGTAACTATTTCCTGTTTTAAGCTGCTGGACTTGGGGACAATTTCCAACCCAGCAATAGGTGATCAATACCAACCCTATATGGTGCCCCATCCTAGTTTCGGGGAATATTCTCTGTTACTTTTGTACATTGGGAGCTGAGTTGGTTGTCCCTGGGGGATAGATGACCTGTCATCCTCATTCTGTTAGCTTGTTTTATTATTTTTCACTTTATCTCAAATCATGCCCAAAGAGTCCATACCTGTGCTTCATTTTTTAAAAATACATTTTTAAAGATTTTATTTATTAATGAGAGACACACACATAGAGAGGCAGAGACATGGACAGAGGGAGAAGTAGGCTCTCTGCGGGGAGCCCGACGTGGGACTCCATCCCAGGTCCCCGGAACATGACATGAGCCAAAGGCAAGTGCTCAACCACTGAGCCACCCAGGTGCCCCAGGAAGGGAATTTTATACAGGATTGGTTGGACTTTTCTCTCACCAAATGTGATTTGTCAGGGCCTAGGATGTCATTGAGGAATGGGAAAGGAAGATTCTAGGTGGTCCATACAGGCATAGAGAGACCATCCACTCTGTATCCACCCAGTCTCAGAACTCTCAATTAATTAATTATGTCAGTGTGCACAACCAGGAGCTGGGGAAGGCCCTTTCCATCTGGATCCCTTGGCTAGTGATTGTTGGAAAGGGGACTAGTTCTTTCACTAACTCTACTTCTTCTGGAGAAGAGGGCTGGAGGCAGAAGTGAACTAAACATATTTGGAACCTGGATGGCCAGGATCCCACCATCAGAGGACTGCTGGCTGAAATCCCTGCTAGAACACACCAAGGATCAGGGATCCAGGTGGATTCTCAGCCTTGATTGGAGGCTCCAAATTACAAACACACCCCTGTCCTGGGCCTGAGAAGACAGAGTGGGGATAAGGCTTGTGCTGGGTGAGGTGATGCTGGGGCTGCGAGCAGGTGGGGGTACAGTCACTGATGCAGGAGGAAGATGGGGTGCAAATCAGTGACAGGGTGGTCCCAGGTGTGCTGGCTGAACTTCTATTAGGACAGGTGGGGCATGTTGCCCGACCTCAGACACTCCCCTGTCCCATCATCCAGAGCACAGAGACACCAGCTCAGAACGTTCAACTCTCCTGAAGGGTCCCGGACAGGTGCACAAGGAGCGGAGCCTACAATGGCAGGGGTTCTCCCCACCCCAGGCATCCACAGAGGCCACTCAGCCCAGGGCTAGCACCCCCAGGAACGATGGGGTTTCCTCCCCCAGCCCCAGGCCCAGGCCTACCCTGGCTTACTCCATGGTGATCTCAGTAACTGTCCCATGGAGGTCCCTATGGTCCTGAGGCAGGCACTTTCTAGAATGGCTGAAGCACCTCCTGAGTCTGCTTCTGCACCTAGGTGGGGCTCAGGCAGTCCAGTCAGGCTGTGAGGGCACCCCCAGGCCCCTGTGCCTCCCTTGAGACATGGAGGGAGGGCCCTCCTGGACATGGGACTGTCACCTCCCGGGGACAGGAACTGGCTGAAACACACACACACACACACACACACACACACATACACACAGCCCCAGGACAAGAGGACATGGAGCAGCATCCAGTGGAGAGAGCTACTGAGGGGACAGGCTAAGAGGGACAGGAAGGGCTGATGTCCTGTCCACCAACCACACACTGACACCCACACCCATAGACGCAGCCACATTTGGGACAGTAGGAGTGACCCCCCAGCTCTGAGCCAAGAGCGGGGGGAGGCAGAACTCGGGCCTGGGCTGCAGCCCCCACCCCACCCCACCCCACACCCGGGGCCACCTCCTTCCTCTTCACACCAGTCCCTGGGCAGCTCCTACACTGGCTGGACCAGCCCAGTCCCAGGTGCCCCCTCAGGGTCCCCTCCCATGTTTAACTCACTCAAAGGGAAAACAGGGAACCTTTTGTCGTCTTAAGCCAAGGGCTCCCAGGCCAGTGCTGAGGGGCTGGTGAGGCCACAGGACAGGGGGGACAGCTGTGGGGGTGAGGAGGGGGTGGTGGGGTGGTGGCAAGGAGACCACAGGCCTGTTGGACATTTGCTGCCCTGCGCCACCAAGGAGGGAAGCCAGAATCTGGATCTCATGTGCCTGAAAACGGTGCCAAATACTTCAGAGTTTTGGAAATGGCTGGGCAGCCTGAGTGACAGATCCTGGCCTTGGCCTTAGGAGCTGGGTCACTTGTCTCAGCTGCTCCTGGGGAGGCAGGGCTGGTGCTCCCGCCCTCTCTTCCTCCTCCTCCCCTGCTCCCCTTCTCCACCCCTCCTCTCCCCTCTCCCAGAGGACCTGCCCTCCCCTAGGAGCTGCGCCTCTGCCTCTCAGATTCCTCTCAGGAATCATCTCCTCCCCCAGGCAGGGAGGATGGGCCTTTGCGCCTCAGCGCCACGCTGACACCCACGGCCCAGCCGGGCCCCGGCTCCAGCCCAGACTCCAGGCCCCGTGAGACTGGGCCGGGGACAGTGGCCCACAGACGCTGGCCAGGAGCAGGTGTCTGGAACGACGGGGGCCTCACCGCCTGAAAGGACCGTGTGGCAGGGAGGCCTCCCCCTGCTCCAGGGCCGCGGCCGCGCTCACCCCCGCGATCAGCCCCCGGGGTGGGCCCCGAGACCCCGTCCCGTCACCTGGGGCCGCGGCGGGCGGGAGGCACCCGCATCTCTGTCCTTCCCCCGGGCCGCTCCGCCACCTGCGAGGCGGGGACTGACAGGCGCTGGGAGGCCGGTGAAGCGTGGAGGCCGCCCCGGCGCAGGGGACGGGGGGCAGCGCCCCGGGTGCGTCCGCGCGGCTCCGGGCTCCCCTAGCGGCACCTGGGGGGCTGCCCCCGCCGCGCCCAGCCTTCCTGCCCCGGGCGGACTCCGAGCCGTGGGCCCGGCGCCCGCGCGCCCCTTCTTTTGCCGGGGCGCGGCCGCCTGGTCGTGGGCGCGCGTGTCCGGCGTGACGGCCCTTCCGCCGCGGCCTCCCCCCGCCTCCCGCTCCGCGTGCGCCCGAGCCCGACGGGAAGGGGCCCGCGCCCGCCTCGCGCTGGGACCTGGAGGCCGCGAGGGCCCGCTCCGCCCGCGGCTCCCTGCACGCCCGCGGCCCGCGCCCCGGCTCCCCGCGCTGCGCCGCCCGCACGGCCCCCCGGGCAGCCAGCAGCGCCAGGACCTCGCCCGGCCCGCCTCGGGCGCCCCCGCCCCTCCCGCCTTCGCGGCCGCCTTCCCGGGCCTCCCGCGCGGCCAGCAGCGCCACGAGCTCCAGGACGTCCCCGTCGCCGTCCGCCCAGCCCGCCGGGAGGCCACGCGGCGCCCTCTCGCCCCGGGAGCGGGAGCGCGGCCCGGGCGCGGCCAGGGAGCAGAGGCACAGCCGCAGGCTCCCGTCGCGCGTGGCCTCCGCAGCGCCACGGCGTCCACCCGGCGGCCTGCGTCCTCCACCTGCACGCGGGCTCCCCCGGCGTCCCGGGCCAGGACGCGGAGGACCTGGGGAGCGCATCCGGCCGCTCTGTCTCGCTGCTCCAGCCCAGGACCTCCGTCACCGCCGCGATCTTCTGCAGCTCCTCCCGGGCCGATGGGTCCGACGGGTCCGTGGAGGCCACGATGGCCACGAACTCGGGGTGCTCCAGCCCCTGGTCGCCGGGCTCCCCGTGTGGCCGCGGCGGGCCGTCCGCAGCGTCGCCGTCGGCGGGCTCCTCGTCCCCCGCGGCTCGCACGGCAAGCAGGGCCACCAGGTCCCGGACGCGGCGTCTCGGGGCTTCTGGGCCGCCGTCCGGGCCCACGGCCTCACGCCCCGGGGGCTCCTGCTCGGCTCCGTGGGTCGCCGTCACCAGGGCCAGGAACTCGCGGGGCCCCTCTCCTGCGCGTGCCGCTCGGCAGGGCCCACTCCTGCCTGCTAAGCTCCTGGGCGGCCTCGTGCAGCGCGGCGGACAGCGCGCTCGGAGCCTCGGTGGCGCTCTCGCTCGGGTCGCCCTGCTCCGGCCCCTGCAGCACGACCCCCAGGCTGCCCTGGGCAGAGGCGTCCGAGGCCTCCGACTCCCGCCTGGCGTCCGTGGGCCGCCCTCCCCGCTCGGCCTGCCTGCCCCCCTGGGACCCCCTGCTGCCTCTGCCTCTGCCTCTGCCTCGGTTTCTGCGCCCCCGGCGGCCCCTCCTCGCAGGGGACCAGCCTTCCTGGCGGTGGGCTCTGCGCCCTGGGCCCGGGTCTCCCAGGAGGCCGAGGCCGCAGACGGGACACTGTCCCCGGGGCCCCTGGGCCCTGCGGCCTGCTGGGGCCCCTCATCCAGCAGGAGGCCTCTCATCTGCCTCAGGACCCCTGTGTCCTCGGTGGGTCCTGACACACAACCCTCCGGAAGCCGTCGGTGCCCGGGATCTCCCTGGGGATGTGCGGGGTTGATGTCCTCCACAAACTCCACCAGGGCCGCCTTGGCCTTGTGGTCCCAGGTGTTCCACAGCCTGAAGGTGCCCAGGGGCAGGAAGGCTGGCTGCAAGACCGCTTCGATGGCCGCAGGGCCCGGTGCGTGTCCACATGCAGGCCCTGGCACCAGTCCCGCAACAGGCTGGTGACCATGGTGAGGCTGCCCTCTGGCGCCCATCGCAGGGCAGGGGGAATCTGGGGCGGACCTGGGCCGCGGTGCGGGGTGCAAGTTCTGCCCTGGAAGAGCCGCAGTCTTGGGTTCAGGTTCAGGTGAATGTGGCAAGTGGGGCTACGGAGTCAGGGCCTCTGCTGCCTCTAGCCCGCTGACGCCGACACAGCAGCCTGTCCTGATGCCCCCGCTCCTCTCCTGGGCTGTTGGAGAATCCGCAGGGGGCTTACGTGTCACTCTCAGGGATGCTCCAGCCCGCCGCTCCCACCTTTGTCCCTGAGAATGGCTTCAGTGACTCGGCCCCCTTTCATAGGCAGGGGAGGACTCCACTGTGTTCACCTGGAGAAGCATGGGGGAGGGGAGCTGGGCACGCGCCAGGTCTGGGCGCTCACCCACAGCTCCGATCTGAGGATTGCGCGGAGACGGGGTTGCTGGGTCCTACGCCTGCGCGCCTGGGCTCGCCCCTCCCCCAGCTGGGCCAGGTCTCCGTGGTAACGCTGCGGGCTGGAGCTGGGGTCCAAGGACCTGCTCTTAAAGGGCCGCAGGAAAGGAGGACCTGGAGATGGGCAGTGTGGTCGCCTTCACTGATGAGCCCACACAAGTCAAAATTCACAGGGGACGGCGAGACGTCAATCAGGAGGACCCGCATCGTTCAGCGGATCAAGGGCCCCTTGGAGAGAGTACAGGCTTCCATCCGTCATAATCCGCCTCCCTGGTGTACAGGTGGAGGTCAGGATAGGAGGCCTAAGTCAAGGGGGGCTGGCCTCACACAGTATGTGAGTACCAGACTCGCTTTTGGGTCCAAGCCTTGTTCTGAGTCCCGGGGGTCACTCAGGCCTCACCTGTTAGGTCTATGTATCATTGGGGGTGCGTAGGCCTAGCTCCCGGAGACCAGGTTTCATTCCTGCCCATATTCCTGCAAAAGGAATAACACTTCAATCAGTCTTGGTTTTGAGCCTATTCTTTTTTTTTTTTTTAAATATTTTTTTCTTTATTTATTTATGATAGTCACAGAGAGAGAGAGAGAGAGAGAGAGGCAGAGACACAGCCAGAGGGAGAAGCAGGCTCCATGCACCGGGAGCCCAACGTGGGATTCAATCCTAGGTCTCCAGGATCGCGCCCTGGGCCAAAGGCAGGCGCTAAACCGCTGCGCCACCCAGGGATCCCTCAGTCTTGGTTTTGTATGTGGTTTGTGTATGTGTATGAGCATCAGTGAGATCAGACATGAAATTCCAGTTCCCCAAGAAATCACTTCCCCCTGGCTGGGACATGTGAATATTGTAGCTACTAAACACACATTTGCTTCACATCCTTGGACCCCTCACTCTATGTATATCCAGCTCTGTGGTCCAGCTGTGGGGTTTCTATGTTGTTTCTACCCTTCCTGGTGCCCGGACCAGACCCCTCCACTCTGAGAAGATTCCTGAGCTGTTCCAGGCTGAGTTTGCTTGGTGAAATAACAATAACCATTAACCCTATATCATAGGACCCTGATGGGGGTTAAAGCAGCTGATCCAGGAAAGCACTTGGAAGAGACATTAGCCCAGAGTTGGTGCTCCATATAAGATGGCTATGGAAAGGATTTATTGAGAACTTAATCATTATATAAGTATTTGTTAAATAAATAAGGACTCAGAATACCTTGGTTTTTTGCTTCTTTTTTATGTAGGAAGAGAGTTTACAGCAGTGTTACCATGGCAACTGGGCCTTAGGCAAACCAAATTGCTTACTCACTCCCCTACCAACCCCCCTGTAGCTCTTCTTTTCTCTGTTTTTCTCTTCTCTCACCTTCATGATCCCCAGATGGAGGTTACCCTTCTCTAGAGCAAAGTTGTCCAACAGAAATCTAATTGGAGCCCCAAAGGCAAGCAATATGGTAGTGTAGATTTTGCTACTGGCCACCTTCAGTAAACTAAAAAAAAAAAAAAAAAAAAGGTGAAATGAATTTTAAGAATAGATTTCTTTGGGGGCCTGGGTGGCTCAGTCAATTAAGCATCTGCTGTCTGCTAAGGTCATGATCCCAGGGTCCTGGGATAGAGCCCAAGTCTTATTCCTTGCTGCTAAGCTGCTCAGCAGGGAGTCTGCTTCCCTCTCTCCCTCTGCCCCTCACCTCTGCTCTTGCTCTTTCATGCTCTCTCTCTCTCAAATAAATAAATAAAAATATTTTTTAAAATAGATTTCATGTATCTCCAAATATACAAAATATGGTCATTTGCATATGTCATCAATATGAAACTATTAATGAGATATTAAACATTCTATTTTTCACAAGTCCCTTCAGAGCAGCCCTTTAAGGGCTCAGCGGCCACACATGGCCACTAAGAATTTATTCTGAGGAATTTGTGTTGTGTGTGTGTATGGACATGTTCAGTACAAGGATATTTATACTTGTGTTATTTATAACTCTGCAAGATTGGAAAACTCAATCACAAAAAAGAGAAACAGAAAGCTGGCATTTTTTCTATGTCTCGTGTGGATGGCCATGGGTGAGTACTTATGAAAATGAAGGTGCATATACCTTATAATTCACCTACTCAAGTATACAATCTAATGGCTCTAATCTATTCAGAATTGTGTGGTCATCACAACCAGCTTCAGAATATTTTTATCACCCCAAAAAAGAAACCCTGTACCCCTTTAGCCATTGCCACCTGGTCCCCACCAGCCCCTGGCAATGACTAAACTACTTCCTGTTCCCATGGACTTGCCTGAACATTTCCTATAAATGAGATCATACAATAGATGGTCTCTTGTGACTGACTTCTTTCACTTAGCATGATGTTTTCAAGGTTCATCTACATTGTGGCGTGTGCCCATGCTTTGTTCCTTTTTATGGCTGAATACTATTCCATAGTGTGAATATACCTCATTTTGTGTATCCATTCATGAGTGGATAGACATTTGGGTTCTTTCTGTATAATAATGCTGCTGTGAACATTCATGCACAAATTTCTGTGTGAATCTGTGTTTTCATTTCTCTTGAGAGATACCAAGCAGTATCTCTGGGTCATGGGGGTAACTCTCTGCTTAACCATTTGAGGAACTGAAGGCGTAGTTTTTACAATAGTTGGTTCAGAGCAGGAACCTCTTTCTACTTCCCACGAAGAAGCTGTAAATGTTACCTAGCCGCCTTGGGAGGGGCAGTTGGCAAACACGATCAGGACACCACCAGTGTTCAGTGGCCACCCAGGAATGCTAGATGTGAGGGATGCCCATGAACAGCCCTGAACTGTGAATCCTTACACATCTTCCATGGCCTTCAGGTCTCTCATCAGGCATTCACATCTGTGATGGATTGATTTACAATGATCTGAGCTCAGAACCTAACCTTGCTTTACATACAAACACAATGCATCTTTTTAAACATGGTGGGTTTTTTTTTTAAGGTTTTATTTATCTATTTGAAAGAGTATGAGAGAGAGAGAGAGAGCAGAGGGAGAGAGCAGAGGGAGAGGGACAAGCAGACTTCCCGCTGAACAGAGAACCAGATGCAGGATTCAATCCCAGGATCCTGAGATCATGAAGGCAGACACTTAACCAACTGAGCCACCCAGGCACCCCTAAACATTGTTTTTATCACCAATGACTAAGCCTGCTTTCATTTTAGGCTCCCCCACCCCATCCTTCCTAAATAATTCCATCTGGCTTCCCCTCCTCTAAATCCACATTTAGTTATGAACCACAGGTGTGACAATCTGTCCTCTTCATTCTACTTTCTGGTTGCTCTGTCCCTCGGGGGTGGTCCCCATTAATTTCTCTTCTGATGGGGTGGAAATGGGGCCAAGTGGGTGGGGGCATGGTCCCAAAAACCAAGTAAAGAAGACTGTGGCATCCAAGATGCTGCAGGTCCCTACAGCATTGCTGAAGCTCCAGGACACAGAATCAAAGTAAGCCTTGAACTCTGAGCCAAGTGGACAGAAGATCAAATAGGTAGCAGCCAGGCAGGTCACTGGGAAACCCAAATGTCCTGCCTAGCCCTGGCTACTGCCTCTACAGTTTCCGTAGAAACAGCTGGAGGAGAACAGCATATTAAACATTTTACATAATTCTTCTCCCACCTCCCCATGTTTGGGAAAAACAAAACAAAAACCTGAGCCTGCTTAAGTAGTAATAGCACCATTAGGGCAGGGGTTCTCAAAGTGTGGTCCTGGAACCCCTAGGGGTTCCCAGAGGCATTTCAGGGGGTTCATGAGATCAAACTTGTTTTCATAAGAGTACTAACACATTATTTGCCTTTTTTCACTCTAATGCTCTCACAAGTGCTCAGTGGAATTGTCCAGAGGCTACATGGGGTGCGATATTGAGCACAAAAGCAGGTGCAAGGATCCAGCCTCTCCTGTTGAGTCCCATATGAAGGAGATTTGCAAGAACGTAGCAATTATTTTGTTTGGGAAAAATATTGCTATTTTAATAAAATATGTTCTTTATAGGGACACGTAACAAAGATACTATTGCTATTCTAAAAAAGAGTTCGTAAATAAACATTCTTTTAATTTCCCAGTGGAAATTCCTAATACGAGATATATCAACAGACAGAACCCACATCAACAAATGCTCCTCGGGAGGCCCTTGATCATTTTCAATCATTTAAGAGGTCCTGAGACCAAATGGTTCGAGAACCGCTATGTTAGATACCACACAATGTTCCTGGGGGCTCTCCAAATAAGGAAAAGATTTGGGGGGGCTGTTTTTCTGCAGCGAGTTATAATGGAATCACAGAAGTAAAGTGCATTTCTGGGTTTGTCCCACCCCACTATCTTTCTGCTCCCCTCCCTCCATCCTTGTTGCCAGGGAAACCATATCAGAGCATCCTCCACCAAAAAAAAAGAAAAAAAAAAAAAACCCAACACACATTTAACTCGCTGGTGTCTGGATCATGGTAGCCTGCTTGCCTCTCAGGATGTTTATACCCAAGGAGCTGTGGACTCCTCCTGCCTCCGGGTCCCTAAAATGCCCTTGGATCCTCGGCCCCTATTCTTTCCTGTCCCTGGGCAACTCTTTCCACTTTCTATTTTTCCCATGTCCTTTCATTCTCATGTGTTCTTACAAACTGCACATTACAGTTTTAAAACAAGGCTGCAGGGGTGCCTGGGTGGTTCAGTTGGTTAAGCAACTGCCTTCGGCTCAGGTCGTGATCTCAGGGTCCGGGGATCACCCTGCAACCAGCACCCTGCCCAGCAGGAAGTCTGCTTCTCCCTCTCCCTGCATGCTCTCCCTCTCAATCTCAAATAAATAAATAAAATATTTAAAACAAAATAAAGCATGGCTGCAAGTTCTGTGTCCCCTCTCTAGGTGGGGTCCACATCCTCTTTCCTTGAGTCTGAACTTGGGCAAGCTTGGGACTGCCCCCTCCGATAAAGTGTGGCAGGAGTGATGTCCTGGGTTTCCAAAGCCAACAATAAAAGGCTTTTGCTTCAAACTCAGCTGCCGTGCTGCGAGAAAGCCCAAGTCACATGGACAGACCATATATGGGCACAAAAGTTAACAGCACCTGCTAGGAGTCTTCAAGCCACCCCAAACCAGCCACTGGACACATGAGAGATGAAGCTCCCAGGTGATTCCAGACCTTTGACATTGGAGTCACCTCAGCTAAGGTCCCAGACATCGATCGTAGAGCTGAGAGAAGCTGTTGCCACTGTGCCCTTTTATAATTGTTGACCACGGAATCCATAAGCATAAACAGATGTTGTTTTATCCCACTAAATTGGGGGTCGTTTGGTGCATAGCAGAAGTAACTGGCACATGGGCACCTGGGTGGCCCAGTCGGTTAAGCATCTGACTCTTGATTTGAGCTCAGGTCATGATCTCAGGGTCCTGGGATACAGCCCCCCGACCCCCACCAAGCTCCCCACTCAGCTTGTTTCCCTCTCTCTCTGTTCCTCCCCCTGCTCGTGGGTGCTCGCTCGCTCTCTCTCTCTCATTCTCTCTCTCTTTTTCTCTCAAATAAACAAATAAATAAATCTTAAAAAGAAAAAGAAGTAACTGGCACACATCTGTCTCCATCTCTTCCTCTCCCCACATGCTGCAAAAGAGGCCACGATCCACACCCTCACACCATCCTTTTGTGCCAAATGAGACTGTCCCTGGCATGCATCCCAGAAGCCCGGCTGCCAGGAGGTAGGGTCCGTGTATTGCAAACTCTTCCACGCCCTGCAAGTCACCTTGTGCAATGACCGTCCCCGTCCACACTCCCATCGTTAGCATTTTAGGATTCCTGTGCCCCCCAACCCCTCTCCCCAAAACTGGACATTACCCCGTCTTCAAAGATTTGTCTGTTTAGTGAGTGCAAATGGTGGCTCATTGTTCTCAGACTACAAATAAATTTACACATCTCTTTTTTTAATCCCCAGGACATGCTCAAAGAGAACAACAGAATGCAGATGTGAAGGGGAGAGGTCTGCCTGGCTGTCCCACGAGGGGGACCTCCGGAGACATTCCTGGTCCCCTGGTGGGGGTGACTATGGGAGAAGGTGTTGACAGATATGGGGACAGTTGAAGTAGATAGAGGGGGTATTTGGAGTGGGGCTGCCTACACTCCCACCCCTCACTCCCTAACCCTGCACTGCTCCCGGCTACTTACCTCTAAGTGCCATTTAGGTGCCTAAAAATGAGGATCGTGTTCTCTTAGAGGCCTCAGGAAGATGGAAGAGGTGGGGAACACAAGTGCCACAGCTCAAGGAAGCTGACACCCCCTCCCTGCTCTTGGAGACCAGGAGAGCTTTGTCTACGGTGCTGGGAGCCCCCACTCTTTGCTTCCTGGCATTGTAGGACCTGGAACTTCCCCAAGAGCAGGGAGAGAGTTGAGGGATGGAGGCCCAGGCTGGGCACTGCGGTCTCAGGTTCCAGGATTGGATCTAACTCACCACCTGGGAACTGAAGGGACTGGTGCTGGAGGTTTGTTCAGTTCAAGGTGCACCATTGGGCTCCTGCCAGCTCACGTCACAATCACACCAACACCACTAACTCACACACACAGACCAATACACTCACTAAAACACCTCACACACACACACTCGCCTCTAACAGACATCACACACACTCGCTCACACACACTCACACTGGTACCCATAGAGGCTAACTGACACACACACTTGGATTGAGCCACTCTATTCCCCCCTCCGCACACATGCACACACTCACACACACCAGGAGACACACAGAAACCCATTCACCAACACCGAGAGACCCGTCCCACTCATACCCACAGAGGGATGCAGTCATCGTCACACACAGTACTGGCTCCATCCCCCTCAGCCCCGTGAAGAAGCACCCACACCCACATCTACAGGCATGTGAACAAAAGCACTGTCCCTATAGGGAGACCCCTAGACATGCATCCAGAGACCCAGTGTCCCCTACGTCTCACCCCTGTGGGAGCTGTAGGGTCTTTCTGCCCAAGTGGGGACAGAGCCTGCCCCAAGTGGCCTGCCTGACTTGCCCTGGGGAAGCAGGGCACAGGGACCCTTGAGCTGTAGCAGCTCCACCACCAGCAGGAGCTCTGCTTGGGGACTGGAGACCTGGGCCAGGTCTGGAGGCCTGTGCTGGGGAGCCCCATGGCACTGATTAGCAGACTGGGGATGATCTCTGAATGCAAGGGGCTCCTCCCTCCTACTAGGATGGGGAGGGGCCCGGGGCCTCCCCCCCCCCACAAGTCCCCCCTCTGGGTCCAGCCCCACTCCCGCCTTCAGAGATCCATCCATCTGCCATTCATCCTCCACAGGACATCACAAACCTGACCCTCCCTCTCCCCTGCTCTAAACCTCTCTGTGGCTCCCCTACCCTCGGGGAGAAAGCACAAGCGCTTCACCGCGCCCCCGCTCCCCCGCTCCCCCCCCAGCGTCCTCCCGGGCATCTTTCCAGCCTGGGGCGAGCGACTGGGAGGGCGGGGATTCCTGGGTCCCCCGCTCCCCACCGCCCACTGGACTGTGAACCCCAGGAGGGCAGGGCCTGGGCGGCCTCGGTCATCACTGGGCCTCCAGTTAGGCAGGAGCAGGTCCTGTGAGAGTGCGTGTGGAAGGAAGATCGGAAAGCAGAGAGAGGCCCAGCGGTTTAGCGCCGCCTTCAGCCCAGGGCGTGATCCTGGAGACCTGGGTGTCGCGCGCGTTGGGGCAACAACCGTCCAGGGATGAGGGCAAGGGAATGAGGAAAAGAAAGAAGACATAGACAGATTGGGAGCAGGAGGGACATATGGCTGGATTCAACCACAATGCCAACTTTATTTGTGTTATTCACTCTTTTATAGAGCGGGGTTGTATATCAAGCAGGATGTCTTAAGCTTAGTTCTCCAAACATGTCTTTTCACAATAGATAGCAATAGTATGCGTCCTTGAGCCACAAGCCTTTAACAACAAGGGTGAGACAGGTGGGCCACGGTTGGTGGAAGAGTCAACAGAGAGCCATTGCTCGATCCATTAACCCCTTCCTGGCACGCGGCTCCCAACATCTCCCCCTATTGTTTTTAATTTGAGATCCTGAAAATAGAGATTTTTAAGGGCTTTGTGCTGGAAACTTTTAAAGGACGCATATAAACATATTCCAATAGTTAAAGCAATTACTAAGGTTGTAGCGACAGCAATTATAATCCAAATGCCAGGGGAATTAAATTCAAACCATTGCAAGGGGTTAATACCTCGGATACCTTTTAAAAATTTTTCTGCCAATTCAGCAGGGTTCTCAATAGAGAGATGAGCATTGTTAAGTGCAGCCACTTGCTGTTCCAGGCTTAACAAATCTAAGCTTAAATCTGTATTGTTCCAAATCCCCTTTAAATGTTGCTGCACTTGCTCCCATGTATGTTTTGTCTCATTATAAGGTAGTGTGGTGACGCAGATATGCTGAAAGCCCGCATGACATTGCAATGATAACTGAGCTCAGAGCCGAGCATATTGCCCTTCCAGGTACTCCACGGCTTCTTCCAACCCCTGCAGACGAGCAACAATTTTTTGATCAATAGTCCCTTGTGTGGCAAGGGCCATAGATACATTATGTGCCAAGGAATTAACATGTTGAGCGGTGTGGATGGTTTGGCTGAGTGCCACAGAAGAAACAGTGGCAGAGGCTACCAAAGACACAAAAGCAACTATTCCTGCCACCAATAGACCCAAAAACCTTTTTGTTCTTACCACCATATCAGTGAGTTGTTTAGCAAAGGAATACCCGTAACTAGTATACCACGGCCCTGTAATATTAACAGGGGGCATGACATACGGGGGTTGCTGTACTAACATAACTGTAACAGGGCGAGCATTTCCAGGGGGCAGATGAACAGGCAAACAATTAGTCAATACACAATTTTGGCAACTAGCCTGGTATTTGTCCTGAGAGGCTTGAAGCTTATCAATTTTGCCTCTCCCCACCACCAACAGGAAGGGACGCGGTACGCAAGCCTGAATACACAGATCAACATGAGGGGGGTAGATAGGTCCAGTAGTAGAGTTTGTTTTAAGGGGACGGAGAGCTGAAGCCAGCTTCCAAACGTCCGAATGTATCATGCGTGGTGTTGAAAGCGAGCCAGGAGGCAAGTATCCATAATGTTCATAGACAGCACGGAGTCCTGGAGATCTCACTCTGACTCGCATTTCTTTTTTTTTTTTATACATATAGCACAGTGAGAGTCAAGGCTTTATTTTTTTTTAAATTTTTTTATTTATTTATGATAGTCACACACAGAGAGAGAGGCAGAGACACAGTCAGAGGGAGAAGCAGGCTCCATGCACCGGGAGCCCGACGTGGGATTCGATCCCGGGTCTCCAGGATCGTGCCCTGGGCCAAAGGCAGGCGCCAAACTGCTGCGCCTCTGAGGCTGCAGATTTTGATTTTGACCAGTCCGTTATACGCAAAGAGGGTAGGTATCATTACTGGGTGCAAAGTCTCAGGGTCTCGCACTCTGCATTCTCTCCAAACCGGGAGAGATGATTTCCAATTGGGCACTGTAGGGCAGTCAGGATAGTCCCAAGGGCTCATTCCAGGAGGAGAATCTCGAGGGTTAGAAGTAGCCCTTGGTGCGAAGAATGGTTCATTAAGCGCCCAATAATCAACCATTTCCTCCTCCCTTCGATCTCCATTATGTCTTTCGTCATCCCAATACCAACGCTTGACGGTGCAAGTCACCTGCTTAGTAAAAAGACACCCATAGGAGGGGGACTGACAATTTTCAGCGGCCTGGAAACAAATTGGAACCTGATCTGCCAACCCAGTCCAGTTGATGGGTCTTGCGACAGCCTCCATGGAATATGCCTCCAGCCCGCCCAGCGCATCTGATAGATTAGTACGTACATGAGGCGTAGGATTATCCCAAGTAACGGGCCGTACAAAAGGAGGGTCCACCATAAAAGCCCAATAAGAGGACGCCTCGGCTGTTTCAGTAGAGGCGGAGATGACTGCTAAAAGAGCCAAAAACAGGTTAGTAGGAGTAAGGGGGGCCTGGGCTTTACGTACAGTTTGTTTGGCCTTGCCAACCACCTTCTTTATTTGTCCCCAAGTAGGCAATGGGGCTCCCTCCCCCTTCTCCTCCGGGGTTTCACCGTCTGGTCCTGTTGAGGAACTTGTGGTTGAAGGGAGAGGCGGGCCATTTTCTTTGGTAAATCGGATGCACCGGAACGGCAGCCACCACGGCGTTTCCTCATTCTGTGGGAAAATACAAGCAAACCCTCGTCCTCGCCGGAGGACTGGATCTGGGCCAGACCACTGTCCCGTCAGCGGATCCTTCCATCGTGCATAAAGGAAGGGCTCCGGATCTGGCGCCCAAAACCTCTCAGCTGCAGTCTTACCTACTGCATCAACATTCAAAAAATTTAAAACATATAAAGTTAATGCCAAATGCATATGTGGTGAATACTTAGTCTTTCCCTTAAGTATCTCCCCCTCTTTTAATTTATGTAAATAAGTTTTTAGGGTGGAATGACTTCTTTTAACAATGGCCTGACCCTGTGAATTATATGGAATACCAGTGGAATGTGAAATGCCGAAAGTTAGGCAAAATTGCTGAAAAGAAGACGAGGTATAAGCAGATTCATTGTTTGTTTTAATAGCCCTGGGGAGGCCTAGTTGGGAGAATGCAGCAAATAGATGATTTTGTACATGAGTAAAGGCTTCTCCACTGTGGGCAGAGGCAAAAATATATCCTGAAAAGGTATCAAAAGAAACATGGATATATTTCAATTTACCAAACGGAGGATATAATGTAACGTCCATTTGCCATAGATGATTAGGTAAGAGGCCTCGGGGATTAACAGTAAATGAAGGGAGGTTGAGGGTTTCAGGGCAAGTCCGACATTCTTTTACTATTTGTTGGGTTGATTCGCGTGAAATCTTAAATCGTCTTCGAAGAGCTGCTGAATTTTGGTGAAATTTGCTATGGCTTTCCTTAGCAGCATCAAGGGAAGAGAGAAAATTGATATGCGTGATTTCATTAGCAATTGCATTTCCATAGGATAATGGGCCAGGAAGACCCGAATGAGCCTGAATATGAGAAATATAAATCAGATTGTGTTTTTTAAGAAGACTGTGTTGAATAGATGAGAAGAGGATATATAACTCTTCATCATTACAACATAAAAAGGCGGAGGGAAGTAAGGGCACAGCTTGAGCAACATATAGACTGTCTGTGAAAAGATTTAATGGCTCAGGATATTTTCGTAAAGCAATAGCAACAGATTTTAATTCTGCTCTTTGCACTGATTTAGTTGAGTAATGATATTTCTCTATATGTTCCTCCCTTTTTGAGAGGTAATAAATTGCAATATTGCCAGATTGTTGGCGTCCACAAAAATGTTTGCAGCTTCCTTAATTGGGGAGTGAGATAGGGAACCTTGTGGGATTGTTGAAACCTTATTTAGAAACTGCAGAAGTTTATCTGTCGGCAAATGGAATTTGACTTGGCCCGGGTATGAGGCGAGGGCTATTTGCCAATCAAGGTCAAACTGTTGTAAATTTTCTTTTTTTCTTTTTAATTTTTTATTTATTTATGATAGGCACACAGTGAGAGAGAGAGGCAGAGACACAGGCAGAGGGAGAAGCAGGCTCCATGCACCGGGAGCCCGACGTGAGATTCGATCCCGGGTCTCCACGATCGCGCCCTGGGCCAAAGGCAGGCGCCAAACCGCTGCGCCACCCAGGGATCCCTGTTGTAAATTTTCAAACTTCTCTTTAGTTAACATAGCACAGATTAAAAAGTCAGGCTCCTTGCCTAGGAGTTGTAGGGAACGCGTCCTCCCCCGAGTGATGAGTTGAGCCAGCATGCTAGGAAGAGAATTAATAACATGCACAGAATGTAAGGGGAGATGTATCCATTCTAAAGGGCCATGAGGTTGCCAAAGGACAGCCAAGGGCATGATGGCAGGGTTTAATAAAATTAAGTATAGTGAATCCACCAAAGAAACTCTAGTAACCTGAGCTTCCGAGAGTTTATTATTGACCAATTCTAATGTTTGGTGCCCTCCGTCAACATTCTAGGAGAGGCCAGATTAGAGTCTCCTTTTAGTATATCAAAGAGGGGGCGTAACTGTTCCGCAGTTAAAGTTAACGTTGAACATATCCAGTTGGTATCTCCTAACAACTTTTGATAATCATTTAATGTTTTAAGAGGGGCAGTGCGTATTTGAATTTTTTGTGGCTTAATAGTTTTTTGTTCAATAATATATCCAAGATATTCATAAGGTTCAGCTCTCTGAACCTTTTCAGGGGCCACTATCAAATTAAATTTTTGAAGGCAAGACTGCAATCCCTCGAATGCTCTTAAGAGAGTCCCTTCCTCATCAGCGGCTAGTAAAATGTCATCCATATAATGAATACAATATACAGATGGGAAAGCAAGTCTAAAGGGGGTCAAAGCTCTGCCTACAAATTCCTGGCATAGGGTAGGACTATTGGCCATGCCCTGAGGTAAAACCTTCCAATGATACCTGGCATAAGGGGCTTGTAGATTAGTAGTAGGAATTGAAAAGGCAAATTTTTCACAATCATCAGGAGATAGAGGGATGGTGAAAAAACAGTCTTTTAAATCTAAGATAAGTAATTGATAATTCAAAGGAATGGCTGAAGGAGCAGGCAGCCCAGGTTGAAGAGCTCCCATGGGCTTCATAATGGCATTAACCGCTTGGAGATCTTGCAGTAATCTCCATTTTCCTGATTTCTTTTTAATGACAAAGATAGGAGTATTCCAAGGACTGTTGGAAGGAACAAGATGCCCCAACTGCACCTGTTCCTGAACCAGCTTTCTAGCAGCCTCTTGTTTATGATCAGGTAAGGGCCACTGGTCCACCCACACAGGGACATTGGTTAACCATTCAAGAGGCATAGCGTGGGGGGTTGTCAGTCGCCCTGGAGAAAACCCAAACCTAATTTATCAGGATTTCCCTCAAGTTCGATGGGTTGTACAATCCCTTGTAAGTCTCTCCCGAGTCCTTTTCCTGGAACATAACCCATTTGAGCCATCATAAAGGAAACAGCTTCCTGTTGTTCAGAAACAGGAAGTTTTTTTGTTTCAAGGACTAAGCCCATTTCTGTAAGTACATCTCTTCCCCATAGATTAAGATCAATAGGAAGAACGAAGGGACAAAATCTTCCAGAGTGTCCATCCTCAGTCTCCCAGTAAAGCTGATTGGAGCTAATCCTAGGGGTATTTATAATACCCACTCCCTTAACTGGAGTGGAGGTCTCTTGCGTGGGCCAGGCATTAGGCCATTGATTTTGAGATATGACGGACATATCTGCTCCAGTGTCTAAAAATCCTTTAAAAATTTTTCCATTCACCTTAAGGCAGAGATAAGGCTTATCCGCAGATATTAACTGCACCCAATGTACATCAGTAGATCCAAAGCCCTGGCTGCCTCTTTGAGGTTTTATTACTTTATTTTCAGTTTTAAACCTAGGTATTAATATTAGCTGGGCAATAGGAGCCTTGGGTTCCAATGTGAGAGTCCCTTGGGAGAGACTAGCAAGAATTTTTAGCTCTCCCGTGTAGTCTTCATCGATCACCCCAGGATATACAGTAAGCCCTTTTAAAGTCCAACTGGATCTACTTAAAATTAATCCCCAAGTTCCTTTAGGAAGAGGTTCCCATACTCCGGTAGGTATGGATTTAGGGGGCCGCCCGCCTTCTAAATATATATATGAAGCAGGAGCTAAATCTAGCCCTGCACTGGAGGGGGTGCCTCGGTATAATTTGTCAATCCCTGGGAGATCAGCTGTGTTGGCTCTAATTGGTTTAAGGGATCCTGTACTGGGGTCAGCGTCGCTATTGTTTGCCGGGGCTGCGACAAGCCCCGACCTCGGTTTCCCGAAAGGGAGTTTCCGAACCGATCTGTCTTGGAACGGCATTCATTAGCCCAATGAAACCCTCGCTGACATCTGGGACAGAGAGATAAAGGTTTGTTAACTTGCTGCAGGCTCACAGAATTTTCAAAACCGGCCTTCAGTTGGGGGCATTGACTCTTAAAATGACCTGGTTTTCCACAATTAAAACAGGTCTGTGCTCCCGTGGAAATTTTTTGCCCACGTCTGCCACCTCTAGTTCCCTGTTTTAGCATCTGCTGTTGCATCTGTTGTGGGGAAATTCCCCTTAAAGCAGCAGCCAGTGTCAAGCCTTGCACATACGAAGGGCCTATCTCTGCACAAAGACGGACATAATCTTCAAGAGTTCCAGTTTTTCTCCATGGTCGAATTGCAGCCTGGCATGCACTGTTAGCATTTTCATAAGCTAATTGTTTTACTATAATAGTGCTGGCTTCCATATCAGTAACTATCCACCCCACTGCCTGCAGAAGACGGGCTACAAAGTCTGAGTACTTCTCATCGGGCCCTTGTCGTATTTTGGACAATTCCTCTGTTCTGGCCCCAGAAGTAGGCAGCTTCCTCTAAGATCTAATAGCAGCCTCATTGATTTGAGTATAAGCCACTTCAGGGTAATCTGACCTACATCACGGTAAGCGCCTGTCCCTGCAAGCATTTCATATGAGACAGGAATTCCAGTTCTCCTATTGTAATTAGCAAGATCATTACATCTGTCATGATAATCAGATTTCCAAATCAAATAATCTCCCCCCCCCCCCCCCCGAAAGGCATGCTTTGGCTACAACATGCCAATCCCCAGGGCACAGGGCCTCTCGACTCAAATTGTCCAGCACGGACAAAGTGAAAGGGGCAGTGGGCCCATACTGGGCACATGCAGTTTTTAATTTTTTCAACACTTTGAAGTTTAGGGCTGAATACATGCGCCGCCGACCGGCATTATCTAAAGAGACAGGGAAAGCAGTAAATCCAGTGGTGTCCTCTCCGCGCCTTCCGGCCTCATACAGTGCCCTTTGTAAGGGGGTCACACCTTTAATATCAAACCCTCCAGCTGATTGTTGGTTAGTTATTATGGGGAAAGTCTGCCGGGGGACAGCAGGTGCTCCTTCCCAGATCTCATCTCTGCAGTTGGAGTTTGTAAGATATAAAGGCAAGGGACTAGTAGCTTGATCCCTATACCTGGGGACTGGCCCCTTTTTCTGTCCTTTACCAGAAAATTTTGTCATTTGCATGTATCCTTTTGGAGGACTTTCATTATCATTGTCCAAATATACATCGTCGTCCCCGAATTCATCTCCTCCCGATCTCAACAAAGGGGGTCCCCTAAGGTCTGCCTTATGAGACCCATACGTTTTTGTTGGATCGGATATAGGCAGCGGGGCAGGGGGGATGACCCCAGGAGGCTCAGGAATAACTTCACAGGAGTGATCCCCAACTGGAGCTGGGGGAGAGCCAGGAGAAAAAGAGGATGATAAGGCCATTTGCATCATAGCTGCCGAGGGAGGCTGAATTTCCTCAGAATCACCCTCAAACTCACTTTCAAATTGATCATTTTTGTTCTCGGTTTCAGATTTCAAGGAAATGATCTCAATCTTATGCAAAGGGTCAATGACTTGTCGCAACTGCTCAAACAATCCCATAATCCCGGCTGGGACTGCTGTCTCGCCTCTAAGGGAAATTTGATTTTTCAGTTCCTGTCCAATTCTTCTCCAATGTTCTAAATCTAAGGACCCTTCAGTCGGAAACCACGGGCATAAATCCCTGACAGTTTCAAAAAAGCTTCTCAAGGCCTTATTAGGTACCTTGAACCCTCCTTCTTGGAGAAGGGTTGGTAATCCAGCTATAAACAAAACCTGATTTGCTGATTGCTCTTGTCCCATGATTTTACTCCCGCCGTTCCAGGACCCCGCCTGGTTCCCTTACCTGAATAATTCAATTCCGGAACCTCCTTATGTGCTTCTTGCTCAGGTCCCTGTTCGGGCGCCACTTGTCACGCACGTTGGGGCAACAACCGTCCAGGGATGAGGGCAAGGGAATGAGGAAAAGAAAGAAGACATAGACAGATTGGGAGCAGGAGGGACATATGGCTGGATTCAACCACAATGCCAACTTTATTTGTGTTATTCACTCTTTTATAGAGCAGGGTTGTATATCAAGCAGGATGTCTTAAGCTTAGTTCTCCAAACATGTCTTTTCACAATAGATAGCAATGGTATTGCGCCCTTAGATAGCAATAGTAGGCGTCCTTGAGCCACAAGCCTTTAACAACAGGGGTGAGACAGGTGGGCCACGGTTGGAAGAGTCAACAGAGAGCCATTGCTCGATCCATTAACCCCTTCCTGGCACGCGGCTCCCAACACCTGGGATCGAGTCCCGCGTCGGGCTCCCTGCACGGAGCCTGCTTCTCCCTCTGCCTGTGTCTCTGCCTCTCTCGGTGTCTCTCATGAATAAATAAATAAAATCTTTAAGAAAGAAAGGAGGGAGGAAGGACCTCTAGACCCCCTGGTTTCAGCTTTCTTCCCTGAACTGACGCCATGTGCCCACCAGAGGGCGCGCTGATCCAGCAAATCCCTCTTGCAGCGCGATTTTTTTTTTAAATTTTTATTTATTTATGATAGTCACAGAGAGAGAGAGAGAGAGAGAGAGAGAGAGAGAGAGAGAGAGAGGCAGAGACACAGGCAGAGGGAGAAGCAGGCTCCATGCACCGGGAGCCCGATGTGGGATTCGATCCAGGGTCTCCAGGATCGAGCCCTGGGCCAAAGGCAGGCACCAAACCGCTGCGCCACCCAGGGATCCCCTTGCAGCGCTATTATAGGACAGTGACCACTGCCTAAAGCCCGCCTGCACCCTAGCACTGGTCTACACAGCCTCCACGCGTCTAACTCCACACAACAGCTCCGAGTAGCTTAAAAAGGAGGAACGTGAGGCTCAGAGATGTTGTTTAACTTTCCCAGTGTCACACAGCAACCTAAACTGTAGAGAAGCTTGCAGCTCTGGTAACCCAACAAAGCCTTCTGGCCACCTCCACAAATCCTCATGGGACTGGCCCTGACATTTCCCCCACTCAGCCACACTCCACTACCCTGAGCATTTCAGATATCCCGTTCTCCAGCCAGCCACTGGAGCCTTTGCATATCAACCACCTGGAAAGCACTTCTTCTACCCCACAGAGGGTCACCTCCCCCCTTCTGGCTCATCTGCTGCAGGAGAGAGAGCAGTGACCCTCACCCAGGAGACCCCCAGCAGTTCTGGGGAGGGAGCTGCTCTTCCCTGATCCAGAATCAGCTCCAGCTCTTTTGACCCACATTCCCTGAAAATCCAGGCCTTTCCCTGCTAATGCTCACGACCCTGTGTGACCATAGCTCTGAGCTTCAGGATCCAGGGCCTACCTCACTCAACAGGTCCCCAGCGACCTGCACAGATGGGGTCGAGAATACATATTAGAGAAACATTGAATGAATGAACTCCCTGGGGTGGGGGTGACTTCAGCGAGCACCTAAATGGGTGAATACTCTTCCCTTAACCAGGAATCAGAGATTCTCCCCCAAAACACTCACAGGCAAGGAGAGGTCCCATCCTCCCTTTTGGGCTCTCCCCAGTCCAGGTACAGTGAAGCTCACTACTGTCCTTCATCCCCTTGGGACAGAATTTCCAGCTTTTCTGACCCAGTGTCCACCTCCATCTCCTACCTGGTTCACCTCCATTTTTTTTGGGAAGCCCTTCTCCCCTGCCTATGACCAGGTGGTTCCTGGGGGGGCACCACTAACCCTCCCAACCCATGCCTTGCCTTTGCCCGTCCCCCAGACCCATGGGCAGGCAAGTTGTCAGTTGTAGTGTTTGCAGGACAGACCCATGCTTGGGCAGCCTGGTAGCTCAGCCACTAGGTAGCCTGAGGAGAAAGAAATCATGATTCTGGGGCACCCGCGTGTCTCAGTCAGGTAAGCATCTGCATTGGCTCAGGTCATGATCCCAGGGTCCTGGGATCAAGCCCTGAGTCAGGTTCCCTGTTCAGTTCTCCCTCTCACTCTGCCTGCCACTCCCTCTGCTTGTTTCTCTTTCTCTCTCTCTCTTTCAAATAAATAATAAAATCTTAAGAAAGAAAGATAGTTAAGGGGCACCTGGGTGGCTCAGTTGGTTGAGCATCTGCCTTCAGCTCAGGTCATGATCTCAGTGTCCTGGGATCGAGCCTCACATCAGGCTCCCTGCTCAGTGGGGAGCCTGCTTCTCCCTCTCCACCTCCCCCCACCTGCTCATGCTTTCTCTCTCTCTCTCTCTCTCTCTCCCCAAATAAATAAAATCTTAAAAAAAAAAAAAGAAAGATAGTTAAATCACTGATTTCCCCTCTGATATTTTGCCCAGAGGGAAGGAGAGGATGAACATTGTTACCCAAGGCTCATCCTGTGGCCTGGGACTGGCTCACTACCCATGCGCCCAGATTGCGAAAGGAGGGGAGGACAGGCCTGGGGCAGGAGGGGACCATTCTGAAGGCATCACGGGGTAGAGCCCTGAAATGTAGTCAGGCAGCACTTCGAGTGTCAACGCAGCACTGGAGATATCATTAAAGTGACCTCCTGGGGGGCACTAGGATATGATCATTTGTGGTGTCCTAGAGAATTCTCTGGAAGCCCAAAGGCCCTCCCATGGGCAATCACCACCCCTGAGCCCCATGCCCACTCTGTACTACAGAGAAATCCCAACCGTGGTCCTGGTAGCAGTGGCTGCTCAGAAGTCTGTGGGACCTGGACAGGGGTGGTGCCCCAACCCCCAGCAGACCAGGCCCACAGGGTGAGGTCTGCTCAGCCTGGGTTTCATCCAACCACCTCTGGTCACATAGCCCTGGCTGGACATGGACCTGCCACTTGTACCCCCCACACCCAGCTTCAGCTTCAATCCAGATCCCCTGGCCCTAAACATAAACTCATCTCAGATCACAGAGTAACCCCCCACTAAAGCCTGCTTCTCTGAGATTGGTCCTAGGTTACTGAGACCTAGTTCTCTGGGTGAGATCTGCCTCCTTGAATCTGCAAAGGTCCCAGTGAGCTCCTTCAAATGTTCAGGCCCTGGCAACAGTCTCAAAAGGGTTGCCATGGAAATCGGATAGCCAATGGGGGGAAGAAGGATGCCAGCATCCAGCCTAAGCCTGCTGCCTACACTAGGGTTGGCAGAGAGAAACCGCCAGGATGAAGAAGGGGGTGCATGTTCACACTTGGCTAGAGTGGGAGACTAGTGATCCACACCGGGATTGCCCAGCAGTTGGAGGCAGTGGGGGTGGAAAGGAGAGCTGTTGCTCCCTGGGGCTTCAACCTGGCTGACAGCCAAACCAGCCAACCCAGGCCAAACCAGCCAACCCAGGCCAAACGAGCAAGCAGATATGTAAGCCCCCTGCAGATTCTCCAACAGCCCAGGAGAGGAGCGGGGGCATCAGGACAGGCTGCTGCATCAGCGTCAGCGGGCTAGAGGCAGCAGAGGCCCTGACTCCGTAGCCCCACTTGCCACATTCACCTGAACCTGAACCCAAGACTGCGGCTGTTCCAGGGCAGGACTTGCACACCGCACCTCGGCCCAGGTCCGCCCCAGATTCCCCCTGCCCTGCGATCAGCGCCAGAGGGCAGCCTCACCATGGTCACCAGCCTGTTGCGGGACTGGTGCCAGGGCCTGCATGTGGACACGCACCGGGCCCTGCGGCCATCGAAGCCGTCTTGCAGCCGGCCTTCCTGCCCCTGGGCACCTTCAGGCTGTGGAACACCTGAGACCACAAGGCCAAGGCGGCCCTGGTGGAGTTTGTGGAGGACATCAACCCCGCGCATCCCCAGGGAGATCCCGGGCACCGACGGCTTCCGGAGGGTTGTGTGTCAGGACCCACCGAGGACACAGGGGTCCTGAGGCAGATGAGAGGCCTCCTGCTGGATGAGGGGCCCCAGCAGGCCGCAGGGCCCGGGGGCCCCGGGGACAGTGTCCCGTCTTCGGCCTCGGCCTCCTCGGAGACCCGGGCCCAGGGCGCAGAGCCCACCGCCAGGAAGGCTGGTCCCCTGCGAGGAGGGGCCGCCGGGGGCGCAGAAACCGAGGCAGAGGCAGAGGCAGAGGCAGCAGGGGGTCCCAGGGGGGCAGGCAGGCCGAGCGGGGAGGGCGGCCCACGGACGCCAGGCGGGAGTCGGAGGCCTCGGACGCCTCTGCCCAGGGCAGCCTGGGGGTCGTGCTGCAGGGGCCGGAGCAGGGCGACCCGAGCGAGAGCGCCACCGAGGCTCCGAGCGCGCTGTCCGCCGCGCTGCACGAGGCCGCCCAGGAGCTGAGCAGGCAGGAGTGGGCCCTGCCGAGCGGCACGCGCGCAGGAGAGGGGCCCCGCGAGTTCCTGGCCCTGGTGACGGCGACCCACGGAGCCGAGCAGGAGCCCCCGGGGCGTGAGGCCGTGGGCCCGGACGGCGGCCCAGAAGCCCCGAGACGCCGCGTCCCGGACCTGGTGGCCCTGCTTGCCGTGCGAGCCGCGGGGGACGAGGAGCCCGCCGACGGCGACGCTGCGGACGGCCCGCCGCGGCCACACGGGGAGCCCGGCGACCAGGGGCTGGAGCACCCCGAGTTCGTGGCCATCGTGGCCTCCACGGACCCGTCGGACCCATCGGCCCGGGAGGAGCTGCAGAAGATCGCGGCGGTGATGGAGGTCCTGGGCTGGAGCAGCGAGACAGAGCGGCCGGATGCGCTCCCCAGGTCCTCCGCGTCCTGGCCCGGGACGCCGGGGGAGCCCGCGTGCAGGTGGAGGACGCAGGCCGCCGGGTGGACGCCGTGGCGCTGCGGAGGCCACGCGCGACGGGAGCCTGCGGCTGTGCCTCTGCTCCCTGGCCGCGCCCGGGCCGCGCTCCCGCTCCCGGGGCGAGAGGGCGCCGCGTGGCCTCCCGGCGGGCTGGGCGGACGGCGACGGGGACGTCCTGGAGCTCGTGGCGCTGCTGGCCGCGCGGGAGGCCCGGGAAGGCGGCCGCGAAGGCGGGAGGGGCGGGGGCGCCCGAGGCGGGCCGGGCGAGGTCCTGGCGCTGCTGGCTGCCCGGGGGGCCGTGCGGGCGGCGCAGCGCGGGGAGCCGGGGCGCGGGCCGCGGGCGTGCAGGGAGCCGCGGGCGGAGCGGGCCCTCGCGGCCTCCAGGTCCCAGCGCGAGGCGGGCGCGGGCCCCTTCCCGTCGGGCTCGGGCGCACGCGGAGCGGGAGGCGGGGGGAGGCCGCGGCGGAAGGGCCGTCACGCCGGACACGCGCGCCCACGACCAGGCGGCCGCGCCCCGGCAAAAGAAGGGGCGCGCGGGCGCCGGGCCCACGGCTCGGAGTCCGCCCGGGGCAGGAAGGCTGGGCGCGGCGGGGGCAGCCCCCCAGGTGCCGCTAGGGGAGCCCGGGGCCGCGCGGACGCACCCGGGGCGCTGCCCCCCCCGTCCCCTGCGCCGGGGCGGCCTCCACGCTTCACCGGCCTCCCAGCGCCTGTCAGTCCCCGCCTCGCAGGTGGCGGAGCGGCCCGGGGGAAGGACAGAGATGCGGGTGCCTTCCGCCCGCCGCGGCCCCAGGTGACGGGACGGGGTCTCGGGGCCCACCCCGGGGGCTGATCGCGGGGGTGAGCGCGGCCGCGGCCCTGGAGCAGGGGGAGGCCTCCCTGCCACACGGTCCTTTCAGGCGGTGAGGCCCCCGTCGTTCCAGACACCTGCTCCTGGCCAGCGTCTGTGGGCCACTGTCCCCGGCCCAGTCTCACGGGGCCTGGAGTCTGGGCTGGAGCCGGGGCCCGGCTGGGCCGTGGGTGTCAGCGTGGCGCTGAGGCGCAAAGGCCCATCCTCCCTGCCTGGGGGAGGAGATGATTCCCGAAGAGGAATCTGAGAGGCAGAGGCGCAGCTCCTAGGGGAGGGCAGGTCCTCTGGGAGAGGGGAGTGGAGGGGTGGGGAAGGGGAGCAGGGGAGGAGGAGGAAGAGAGGGCGGGAGCACCAGCCCTGCCTCCCCAGGAGCAGCTGAGACAAGTGACCCAGCTCCTAAGGCCAAGGCCAGGATCTGTCACTCAGGCTGCCCAGCCATTTCCAAAACTCTGAAGTATTTGGCACCGTTTTCAGGCACATGAGATCCAGATTCTGGCTTCCCTCCTTGGTGGCGCAGGGCAGCAAATGTCCAACAGGCCTGTGGTCTCCTTGCCACCACCCCACCACCCCCTCCTCACCCCCACAGCTGTCCCCCCTGTCCTGTGGCCTCACTAGCCCCTCAGCACTGGCCTGGGAGCCCTTGGCTTAAGACGACAAAAGGTTCCCCGTTTTCCCTCTGAGTGAGTTAAACATGGGAGGGGACCCTGAGGGGGCACCTGGGACTGGGCTGGTCCGGCCAGTGTAGGAGCTGCCCAGGGACTGGTGTGGAGAGGAAGGAGGTGGCCCCGGGTGTGGGGTGGGGTGGGGTGGGGGCTGCAGCCCAGGCCCGAGTTCTGCCTCCCCCCGCTCTTGGCTCAGAGCTGGGGGGTCACTCCTGCTGTCCCAAATGTGGCTGCGTCTATGGGTGTGGGTGTCAGTGTGTGGTTGGTGGACAGGACATCAGCCCTTCCTGTCCCTCTTAGCCTGTCCCCTCAGTAGCTCTCTCCACTGGATGCTGCTCCATGTCCTCTTGTCCTGGGGCTGTGTGTGTGTGTGTGTGTGTGTTTGTGTTTCAGCCAGTTCCTGTTCCCGGGAGGTGACAGGCCCATATCCAGGAGGGCCCTCCCTCCATGTCTTAAGGGAGGCACAGGGGCCTGGGGGTGCCCTCACAGCCTGACTGGACTGCCTGAGCCCCACCTAGGTGCAGAAGCAGACTCAGGAGGTGCTTCAGCCATTCTAGAAAGTGCCTGCCTCAGGACCACAGGGACCTCCATGGGACAGTTACTGAGATCACCATGGAGTAAGCCAGGGTAGGCCTGGGCCTGGGGCTGGGGGAGGAAACCCCCTCGTCCCTGGGGGTGCTAGCCCTGGGCTGAGTGGCCTCTGTGGATGCCTGGGGTAGGGAGAGCCCCTGCCATTGTAGGCTTCTCTCCTTGTGCACCTGTCACTGGGACCCTCAGGAGAGTGAGTTGAATGTTCTGAGCTGGTGTCTCTGTGTTCTGGATGATGGGACAGGGGAGTGTCTGAGGTTGGGCAACAGATGCCCCACCTGTCCTAATGGAAGTTCAGCCAGCACACCTGGGAAACCCTGTCACTGTTGTACCCAGGGTCCTCTGCTTCCTCACTGGCTGTACCTGGCTCAGCCCCTGACCTAACTGCAGCCATAAAATTCCTCTATGCTTTAGTCTACCTGCCCCCACTCCTGGCCTCCCTCTCCAACTCAAACGCAGGTGGCTGTTGCTATATTTTATCTTATCAGGTCCCAGCACTCCATAATCTTTAGGGTGTCATTCCTTGGCCCATCCAACTGCACTTTCTGGGGCCCAGCCATCACCCCTAAATCTGGTTCCCACCCTACTCCACATTTAATCTGATCCTTGTCTCTGCTCTATTCCCTAGTCCCCACAATAGTCTCTGCCCAACTATTCCCATCGTGGTCCCGTGAGCTCTGTGGTGTAGCCCTCTATACCCAGCTCACAACTCCCACACTTCACCAAGAGGACTGCCCTCGCATCAAATATCTGCCCTAAACCCATCCTACCTCCACTCCTGGGATCTGGCCTCTTCCCCTTGCCCCTCTCCCATTCAAGGCTACGAGGTTGCCAGAAGGGCCCTCTTAGAACTCAGTCTAATGTTTGATTCTTTCACAACCTTTCCAAACCCTTCAAAGGCTTCCTTTGCCCCCACAGGTTAAACTGAAGCTCTTATAGTGGTCTAGACCTGCTCTGTCCAATAAGGTAATATCTGGTCCCAGGGGACAATAAATTTAAATAAAATTAAATAAGATGGAATATCCATTTCCTCAACCATACCAGTCACGTATATAGGTGCTCAAGAGCTGTATGGGGCTGCTGGCTACCATTCCAGTGCAAGAATAGGACTTTTCCATCATTGCAGAAAATTCTCTGGGACAGCACTGCTCAGCTTTTTTATCTGCCTTACTGCTACCACTCTCTCATGCCTTAAGATGCCCAGATCTTGTTGTTCAGGGCACATGTGGAGTCTATTCCTACCTCAGGGCCTTTGCACTTTCCCCTGGCCTGGAGTGCCTTTGCCCAGGATATTTGCACCCTTCACTTCATGCCAGTTTTTGTTCAACTGTCAAACATTCCCAGGCAGGCCTTCCCTGACCACCCTACAAAAAATATAGCCCTTCCCACACATCTCACTTTTTCAAGCTCAAATTGGTTGCCACCTGCGACACTAATTTGTTCCCAGATGACCCGCTGACTCTATTTGTCAGGGGGTGTAGTAGAGGCATCGGTGACACGGGTACCTCAGGCCCAAGTGCAGAAAGGGAAGGTCAGGTGGCCCCAAGGTTAGGAGGTCCCCGCCAGAGCCCCCACCCAGACCCCGCAGCCCCGAGGACAGGGAGCCTGGAGGCGGCGGCGGGAGGAGGCGGCAGGGACCGCCGGGCGCGGGGACACGGAGCCCGGCCCGATGCTCGGCGCTGGGCGCGGCGGTGGGAAGGACCCTCGCGGGGCGCGGGGCGCGGCGGTGGGAAGGACCCTCGCGGGGCGCGGGGGGCGGGGGCGCCGGGGAGACGCGGCTGGAGCAGTGCGCGCTGTGCAGCACCCCGAGGCTGCCGGCGAGCCGCGGCGGGGCAGGGTGCCAGCACCCCCCGTGGGGGTGGGGGTAGGGGGTGGGGGTGAGGAGGGAGAAAGGCTCGGGGACGCTCTCTCGCAGCAGGTGCCGGCTGAGCGAGGACCCGAAGAGGTGAGGCCTGGGGGAGGGGATCCCCGAGGGAGGAGCATTCAGGCCGCCCAGCGGCGGGGCACAAGCCCCGAGGCAGGCCCGTGAGCCTAGGGCTCATTCCCGGGTGATCCCGGGCCCCTCCAGTGCCACCCCCCGTGCTGTGTGTGTCCTTGTGGGGTCTGTGGGGTGACGAGATTGGGGCTGGCTCGTGTGTGTCCTGTTTTTGATCCTGTGCGTAGAATAGGGTTGGGGGAATAGGATGGGCGAAGGCAGATTTTCACTCCCGTTTCCCAGGTGAGGCTCAGGAGGCGGGGAGGGGAGCTCGAACCCGGATTTGTCCTATTCCGGGGCTCCCTCGCATAACCGCTTAACGTTCCTGAACCTGTGGCCTCCGTGCCCGCCGCCCCGCTGATCCCCACCAACCTCGCCTTCCACCCCCAGGCCGCCCCCCCGCCCCCCCCGTGCCGGCCCCTCGGCCCGCTCGAGTCCCAGGACTCCTGCGAATGGGGTCGGGTCCCAGAGCTTCCAGACGGAAGATCCAGCGACCCGGGGCCAGCAGACGCCGCGGGATCCGCCCCGGGAGAGGGGAGAGCGCCCGCACCCACTGCGGCTCCCACCAGGGGGCGCTCCAGGACCGCTCGGGGAGGGCGCGCGGGCGGAGGCTCCCCCGAGGGCGCTGACGCTGCAGACCCAGGCCCAGGGCCTTCCAGGTCAAAGCTCCACCTGGGAGCGTCAGGCTGCCCAGAGTGCACGTTTCTGTAGCGCAGGGGCCCTTCGTGTAAGGTCCTGGGATCAGCAGCACCAGCTGCTCTCACCCTGAGCTTGAGCTGGACCAGATGCATATTCCCGAGCCCACCCCACACCTAGTGAATCACTTGGGGTTGGGACCCAGCAGTCTGTGGTTTTGAAAGCCTCCCAAGGATTCTGCTGCACGACCAGCTGGAGAGGGTCTGCTGTGGGATCTGGTCATCTCCCGGAGCCCTGGGGTAGCAGTGGTCAGTCCCGGGTGCACACTGGAATCACCCTGCAAGCCCCAGGGCTCTGGGAGCCCCAGCCTCACCCTGCACCACTTGCATGACAATCTCTGCATATGCAGGCTGGCCAAGGGTGTTGGGAACCTCCCTGGTCGGTCCACCTACCAGCCAGGATGGGAACCAGGGTCCTGGGGGCCCCAACTGGGGCTGAGACATCTGGTGAAGTTCTGGCTGCTTCTGATGTGGAACAGGAACAGGACAAGGAGAGATGATGTCTGTTGGGGCTGATTTGAGCTTTAATACATTATATCTTCTTCAGTCATCTCAGGTAGGGGCACAGAGAGGCATAAATTAGCCAGCCCAAGGTCACACAGCTTGTGAGGGGTGGTGCTAGGGGTGATATAAGCTCCAAATACCTCCTTACCCTGTCTCCCTAATGGTTCCTCCTGTCAAGGCACACCACCATGGGGCACTCAGAAAGTCCTTGCTATTGCAGGGTGGCACCTCTATGGCCATGTTATGTTGTTTTTCTCTTTGGGGACACTTATGGGTGTCCAGATAAAGGCCAGTCTGGAGACAAAACTCTAGTTTTCTGGTGCTTCCCCCCTCCCATGAAAATCCTTGCATGTTTGAAAGTACAATCCTGGAGGCATCAGTGGGCTGCATCATGGCCTGGGCCATTCAGGTGTTAAATGAAATCCCCTTGGATTAAAAATATGAAAGCCCTGGTACAATTTCAGGGAACCCAAGGGACCTCTGACTCCTGGGCATCACTGGATGTTCATGCCTGGAACACTGGGGATGGGAGGGACAAACTGAGAATCAGCAGGGGGTGGGGAGTGGGGTGGATTTGCCCCCATATCTCTCCTGGTATATCTCACCATCTCCACTCCCACTTTCTTTCATCCTCCAGGACCCCAAACAGACTAGGCCCTCGTGATCATGTGGCTGCTCTTCTCCCAGAGGGAGAAGCCCCCCCGCCCCACTGCTACCACTAGCCTGGCATCCAGAGCACCCACTGGGCATTCCGGGGCCAGCTGCATCCAGCCTGGTAACTCCCCAGCCCCTGGCAAAGTCCATCCCTCCAGGTGGGTTCCACACCCTGTCTTCTAAATCCCATTGGGGCTTTTTCCTGCCAGGCTTGAGCCATTTACTGTACCAGTGCAAAGCAGCTCTTAGCATCACTTGGAAGGAGCACCAGCAGCTCCTCCTTCCAGGGTGGAAGTGGGTGAGGGCATGTAATTCTTTTAGTTCCAGAGGAAAAAGACTAAGAGGCTTAGGCCAGGACTGCAGCCTTAGCCAAGACAGAGCTGGCCTTCAGGCCTCTCTCCTCCCTGACTTCTCTTGGCTCTCGCCCTCAGCGGGGCTGGGGTTGGGGGACACAAGACAATACAGAGAGAGGTCCCCCAGTGCCTACAGGGCCCTAACAACCCAGTCTTTCCTTGATTATAAGCGCCAGTCACAGCACACTACACACTATACCACCAACCAGCTTTTTGGCCTGTTCCTATTGCAGTTTTCGATGTGTCCAGTGATCAGTCTGCCCCAGGAGATGTTTTGGGGGCTTGATCGAAACAGATTCTGGGGGCACACAGCCCACTCCAGCAAGTCCACAGCTCTGGCATGAAGGGCCCCGGAATCTGAATTTCGGACACATTTCCCAGATACTTCTGGACCCTGCAACCAAGGTTGGCAGGGGTGGTGGTTGGGGAGAGAATATAAAAGTGCAGGCCCTGGGCCGGAACCCAGGGGCATGGGGATGGCGAGCAAAGTGACATAGACAGGCAGGTGACCGTCCAGGAGGGTGGGAGTGGAGGGGACACAAGGGAGTGACATCATAACCCTGGAGCATTCTTAAGCTGCCCAGTCAAGAGCCAGGAAATCACGTGGTAAGCATTTTTATTTGCATGTTGGCTCCTGCCCCTTTTTTCTTAAGTTCAAGGAGGCGGTCAATGTTAAGTGTGCAGGAGAAAAGAAGAGAAAGGGGGAGGGGAGGAAATTTCTCCCTCACATCCTGCCCCCCGCCAAGCTGAGCACCTAGAGTCGCATTTGAGAAGTTAAAATCATGAGTGATGCAACCCCTTTGTATGGCTCTGTTTCTTTACATTCCTTGGGTGACTAGAAAGAGTCTTTAAAAAAAAAAAATCAATGCATGAAAGATCAACTTTTAACAGGAAAGAGGGGTGCTGGGTGGAGATGGGAGGACCACTGCCCGACCCTTGTCCACTTGCATTTTCAAGTATGGTGGCAGGAAGGGCATCTCCACCCAAGCGCAGGGGAGGGAGGGCCAAGCCCAGAGTGGTGATGGCATGGCAGGTGGCTGCAAGCCCCAGGGCACCCCTGCCCTCACCTCACAGCTGGTCTTCTCGCTCTCCCTGCTCTGCTTCTGCTCTGGCCTCTGCCCTTAACACCCTAAGGCTCCTGGCCTCGCCTGCCCTGGGGACTCTCTTGGGCAGGGTTGGCAATCGGGGAGTGTGCCAGAAGGCTCTCCGGCGTTTGCGAAACCATGAAAAACGTCCAGGGGTCTGGAACCTCACTGTCTTGACCTGTTTCCGGGCCTTAGCTCCTTGGGCTGTCCCTGTGGCCACCTGGGCAGCTGGGGCTTCTGCCCTTTGGTTATGTACGGCTTCTGCCCTCTGGTTGGCTATGGCTTCTGCCCCATCAGATGCAGCCTCTGCCCCCTGGACAACTGGGACCTCTGCCCTTTGATTATCTGGAGCCCCTTCCCCCTGACTACTTGCAACTTCTGCCCTCTGGACAGCTACGGCCTCGACCCCTGGATTATCCTCAGCCTCTGCCCCCTGGACAGGTATGGCTTCTACTC
Organism: Vulpes lagopus; assembly: GCF_018345385.1. Lineage (NCBI taxonomy): Eukaryota > Metazoa > Chordata > Mammalia > Carnivora > Canidae > Vulpes > Vulpes lagopus. The sequence continues at coordinate 165,904,741 of NC_054825.1, forward strand.
TCTGATCATCTGCAGCCTCTGCCCTCTGATTATCTGCAGCCTCTGCCCTCTGATTATCTGGAGCCTCAGCTCTCTGATTATCTGCAGCCTCAGCCCCCTGATCATCTGCAGCCTCAGCCCCCTGATCATCTGCAGCCTCTGCCCTCTGATCATCTGCAGCCTCTGCTCTCTGATCATCTGCAGCCTCTGCTCTCTGATCATCTGCAGCCTCTGCCCTCTGATCATCTACAGCCTCTGCCCCCTCGTCTGTGGATGCTGCTTCTTCCCTCCTGCGACGGCGAAAAGAGGCCCAGTTGATTTTGGGCCTCCATCGTCTTGGGGGACTCTCAGGCACCTGCTCAGCTCCTGTGTTGCCCACATTAACCCCCCGGCTGGCTCTGCCCCGTACGGACGCCCCAACCCTCTCCAGCCTGGTAGAGGCCTGCCGGGCCTCGCCCACCTCAGGGCTGGACCTGGGCGCCCAACCCTTCACCCTCCGCTTCAGCTTCCCCCAGGACACCTGGCTGACATACTCTCGCCACCTGTCAGCCTTGGACAGCTGCGGCCTGGGGTTGTCCTCGAACATGGGCACTGGCAGGTTCACCCGGCGGCGGGCAGGTGGCGCGCTGGGCTTCTTCTCCCCTCGCTGCAGGAAGGCCTCCACCAGTTCCTCGTCGTCCTCGCTCTCCAGGTCGCTCCCTAGAAATTTGCTGCCCAGGTAACTGACTGGCATTTTGCGCACCTTCCTGCTGCGCCCTGCACCTTTGTGACCTTTATCACCCTTGTCACGCTTGTCTCTGGAGGTGTCGAAGTCACTGAACTCGCTGTCGCTGGCGTTGCTGCTGTCATAGGTGCCCACGACCAGGCGTGGGGGAGGGGTCACCATCTGCTGGACTCTCCTCCTCCCTCGGGGCTCCTTGGGCTTTCTGGGGGGCTGGGGCGGGTGTGGGGTGCTCTTCTCAATGATGCGGGCCACGTCCTCCAATGTGCGGCCTTCTTCCTCCAGAAACTGGATCAGCCGCTCCCGAAATTCCGCCTCCTTGGTGGCGGGCTTGGAGATGACCCTCCACACGCCTCCGGCCAGCCTGACCTCCCGGGGGATGAGCAAATAGTCGACGTCCTCCCCAATCTGCAGCATCCCCACCGTGGAGTCCTCCTCCCTGCGGAACACCTTGCCAATCTTCTTAAAGGTCCCCACGGGCTTCAAGGCTTCCACGAGGACATCCAGATCCACATCTTTGCACACATCAGGGACGCTCCAGAGGATCAGGGAGTCGGGGGATGGGAGGAAGCCCCAGGGGAACCAGCCCCCCACGTGGCTTTTCTCGAGGGTCTTTAAGATCTCCAGGGTGAAATCTGGGCTGGGGGCAACGACCCCAAACTACAAATAGGCCTGAGTCTTGGGGGTGGGGGTCCCAGCAGAACTGCCCCCGGGGAGGGTCTCACCTCTGCAGCCAAGGATGAGCCAACCCCTCCCGACTCCTCTGCCCCCACAAAGTCCAGTCTTGACCAAGTCCGGCTCCCCGCCCACCACCGAGGACTGGCGGGAATCAATCCCCAGGATGCTTACGTGAGCCCGGGAGAGGCGAGTCCTGGGGCTCCAAGCCCACCGCCAGCTGCAGACGTGGAGTCCCGGCTCCAAGCTCGTGGGGGCGCACGGGCTGCCCCGTGGCTCTTCCTGCCTCGGGGACGCGCCTGCAGCTTGGGAGAGGCCCTCGCACACAAAGACGGCTCTTCAATATGGCCGAGGCGCTTGGAGGCCGCAGCCCAGCCCCCCAGGGTCTCCCGCCCCCGGGCAGGCGGCCACCCCAGTCCCAGGCCGACCTTGACGCGCCCACAGCCTCCCCAGCCCGTGCGCTCAGCGCCGAGGAGCGCGCGCGGGCAGGAAGTTCCTCCTCGCTCTCCCCTCGGGTGAGGCCCACCTTCCCCTTCTCCTCTTACACTCCCGGACTCGGGAAGACTGACAGGGGGGCTGTCCACTCCCTTCGGGGCGCCCTTATTCCCCTCCCCCACAGGGGTGTGGCCGCGCTCCGGGCCTCCTTGGGGCCACCGCTCCGGAGCCGAACGCCCCCGCCGAGGCCCACGTCAGCACCTTCCCTGGGGGAAAGGCGGCAGTTCCCTAACCTGCCCTGCTAACCCCGGGGCTTCCAGCCGAGCCCTGGAGGTGGCGGTGCTCACCGGGCGGTCCTTTGGAAAGCCACCGGCACTGGAGGTGACCACTTCACACCATGTGACCTTGGGTACCAGCCACTGGCACTGGAGGTGACCACTTCACATCGTGTGACTTCGGGTACCAGAGGTCCCTTCCTCTTTAGCCATACAGGTTCCGACCTCCATACAGGTCGGTGGAGAGATTGGTACCAGGGTCTTAACTGCGCTAGCCTCTAGCACCAGGCTTGGCACACGGTAGGTGCTCAATAAAGATTGTGGGGGTGAAGGAAGGAACCGAAGTGTTCATCAGGAGGCGCTGGCTTGGTTGTACGGTTCTCGCATTGAAAGACTATGCAGCTCTGTAAAAAAGAAGCATCCGGTGAAAAGGAGAGTCAGGTTTTATGGAGCATCTCCTGCGTCCTTAGGCACCATTCTAAGTGCTTTCTGCAGACCAACTCATGAAATCCTCCCTATAACATTATGATACAGGTAATATGACCATTCGCATTTCATTTTATTTTATTTTATTAAAAGATTTTATTTATCTACTTAAGAAAGAGCACAGAGAGAAGAAAAGCAGACCCCCTGCTGAGCAGGGAGGGAGAGGTGGGGCTCCATCCCAGGACCCCCCCCCCCCTCCCCGATCATGACCTGAGCCAAAAGCAGCCGCTTTAGCGGACTGAGCCACCCAGGGGTCCGATCATTCCCATTTATAGCTAAGGATGTAAATATCACCTACTTGGGGGTCCCTGGGTGGCTCAGGCAGTTAAGTATCTGCCTTTGGCTCAGGTCATGATCCTGGGGTCCTGGGATCGAGTCCCATATTGGGTTCCCTGCCCAGCAGGGAGTCTGCTTTTCCATCTCTGCTCATGCTCCCTCTCTCAAATAAATAAAATATTTTTTTAAAAAAATCACTTACTCAAGGTCCCACTGCCAGAAGTAATGGAACCTGGATTTGAATCTGAAATAGTCTGACTTGTGTGTATGGGGTGGGGGAGCAAAGGGCCTAGATATGCATCTATGCATCCTGTCTAGGCAAAGGGCCTCGATATGCAACTTAGGTCAGGGGACACCTCTCAGGTCGAAGCGCTGCCAACAGTGGCTGTTTCTGGGGGGTCCCAGAATTGGCAGAGACATGTACTTTTCCTTCTATATCTTTTTGGATTGCTTGGATTTTTAGGAGTCAGAACTGTTAATTAAGCAAGTTAAATTTTTCCTTAAAGATTTTATTCATTCATGAGAGACACACAGAGAGAGACGCAGAGACACAGGCAGAGGGAGAAGCAGGCTCCCTGTGGGGAATCCAATGCAGGACTCAATCCCAGGACCCCGGGATCACCACCTGAGCAGAAGATGGAGGCTCAACCAATGAGCCACCTGACACCCAAGCAAGTTCAATTAAATCAAAGGTCCTCAGGGACACCTGGGTGGCTCATTGGTTGAGCATCTGCCTTTGGCTCAGGGTGTGATCCTCGGGTCCTGGGATCGAGTCTCACATGGGGCTCTCTGCATGGAGCCTGCTTCTCGTCCCTCTGCCTATGTCTCTGCCTCTCTCATTGTGTCTCTCGTCAATTAAATCAAAGTTCCTCAGACTTGGCTATGGATACAGCAGGTCAGGATCCCTGGGATGTGGGGCCCAGGATGTGCGAAGCTTCCCAGGTAACTCTGAGGCAGCTAGCTCGGCAACAATGAGCACCACAAGGCATTAGTAATAATAGCAGTTAACTTGCAGGAAGAGTTTCCTTGACATCAGGCACCCTGCTGTGTGCGAAATGGGACTGTTGTTAGGAATTCTCAGAACTATCTGGTAGGAAAAACAAAAACAAAAAAGAACTATCTGGTAGGGTGGATCCATGGAAACAGCTTCCTGCTTCCCCCTCACGGTCTGCAGTGACCCCCAACCTAGCAGCTGGAGGAATTTTGTAAAAACTTAGGTCAGGGGATGCCTGGGCGGCTCATTCGGTTAAGCGACTGCCTTTGGCTCAGGCTCCTGGATTCGAGCCCCACCACTGGCTGCCTTCTGCTCAGCAGGGGAGTCTTCTCCTTCATCTACCTCTGCCCCTGCTCTGCCCCTGCTGGTGGGCTCTGTCTTTCGCTCACTCTCTCTCTCAAATAAATAAATAAAATTAAAAACAAAACAAAACAAAAAACACCTAAGTCAGATCTATCTCTACTCTTTCAAAAATCCTCCATGTTACTTGGAGTAAAATTAAAGTCCTCACCTCCTCTACTTCCCTCTCGCTTTCTCTCCTCACTGACTCCACTCCAGCCACACCTGCCTCTTCACTGTCCATCAAGGACACCAGGTTCATGTCCGCCTCAGGGCCTTTGCACTTGCCCTTCCCAACCTCCAGAATGTTACGGCCCCACCTTCTCTTTGGAGATTTCCCTCTGCTCAAATGTCACCTTTTTTAGAGAGATCATTCTGCACCCCCCTCAACTACAGAAGTGGCCTCTACCCTATCTCAGGAATCCTTATTCCTTTCTAAATCCTATGAGGCTCTTTTCATGATAAAGTTTTTCAATGCATAGAATTGCATCCACTGGATGACAATGGAAACCAATTGTAATGAAATACACAACGGTTAAAAAAGAAAAAAATTCAACAACGGCAAAAACCCCTGTGAGAGAGTGACTTTAATACAAAGGTATAAGAAAGGAACGCCTGAGGATCCCTGGGTGGCGCAGTGGTTTAGCGCCTGCCTTTGGCCCAGGGCGCGATCCTGGAGACCCGGGATTGAATCCCACTCCGGCTCCCGGTGCATGGAACCTGCTTCTCCCTCTGCCTGTCTCTGCCTCTCTCTGTGTGTGACTATCGTAAATAAATAAAAATTAAAAAAAAAAAAAAGGAACGCCTGTGATTCTATTTAACTGGCGAAGTGGGATTTTACTTCTGAAGGAACCCGGCAGATGTGAAGAGAAAGAGGGAAGGGAGAGAGGGAAAAAAGGAAGATGCTTGGCGGGTGGGGTTGGTGGAGATCTCAGCGAGGCCTCTGCACAATTCCTGGCTCGCTCGGGTTGTTTTTGCTTTGCGGAGCCGGGTCGATAGGCTTTGCTGGATTTTCTCCCCCCTCTCCCAAGCTCCAGCCCAGCCGGCTCGCGCGGCCCGGGCCTGGCCTCCCACCGCCCGGCCCCTCCCCTGTGCGGCGTTTAGAACCGCCCTGCGGTCTCCACGGCAACGAGCAGCCGCGTCTGTAGAGCGAGTCCCTAATGGGAGGGGAGGGTCCGGAGGTGGGGGCGGCCAGCACCTCTTCTGAGCTTCTCACCCCTTCCTTAGGCCTGATCCCCCCACTCAGCTTCCTGAAAAGCTACCGGAAACTCAAAATCCCTAGGCTTACCCGTTTGAGGAATGCCGATTTATGAATCCAAGTCCCCAAAGTCAAGAATTCCAAGTGGAATGACCTCGCCTGTTGAGACATTTGTGTTCTGCAATTGGTAAAAGGTGCGTGTGTGTGTGTGTGTGTGTGTGTGTGTGTGTGTGTATGTGTGTGTGTATGTGTGGGAGTGGGGCCGGGGCAGGGAGGGGAAGATTATCCTCCAAATGAAATGAAAACCTCAAATATCCAACATTCTTACGAAAATTGCCAACCCCTGAGCAGTTCCACTGTGGGTATTTTAGATTACTCAGATCTCTGGCAGGGGAGAGCCTTCGCCAGAACAAACGATTATCACAGCTCCCACTTTTATACTTGGTTAAAAGACATGAAAAATCCAAAAAGAATGGGGGAAGAAAGGAAAACATGGCCTAGATCTCTCCACCCAGCGACACTTGGTTGCCACTTTTAAAAAATCATACTGAAAGTGACCCATGTAAGAAAACGAAGTGCCAAAAAGATATAAAATGAAAACCAAGTCCCCTCTCCCAGCCTCGAGCCTCCAGTGTCTCCCGGCAAAGTAATTACAGTGAAATACCTCTGTATTTTTCCAGAAAAAAAAAATGCTTACATGTGTAATTTTAGAATCTACCCCAGGGGATTCTTCACATCATCCTGAATTATTTTTATCATGGCGCTTACCACTTCCTAGTATTTCCTTATTTATTTATTGTCTCACACTATGGGAATACTTGTCCCAAGAGGGGAGGGATATTTGGTTTGGTCACTGCTGACTTCTCAGAACCTAGAGCGATGCTGGTAGGTGCTCAGAATGTTTGCTGAATGAATGAAGGAGAGGATTGCACTAGATATATTCCTAAAATTTTGTTTTTTACTGATAATTTACTTTGACTGAGCACCTATTTTGTCCCGGTCCCTCTGCATTTTTTTCTTTTACTCCTTACAACCCCTCTTTTTAAAATTATTTTAAAAAAATTTTATTTATTTATTAATGAGAGACACAGAGAGAGGGAGAGACACAGGCAGAGTTGGAGAAGCAGGCTCCATGCAGGGAACCCAATGTGGGACTCGATCCCAGGACTCCAGGATCACACCCTGGGCCAAAGGCAGGTGCTCAACCACTGAGCCACCCAGGGATCCCCACAACCCCTCTTTTTAAAAAAGATTTATTTATTTATTTATTTATTTATTTGAGAGAAAGAGAGAGAGAGTGCGTGTGCACGCACTTGCAGGGAGAGGCAGAGGGAGAGAGAATCTCCAGAAGATTCCTTGCTGAGCTCAGAAGTGGGGGGGGGGGGGCTCGATTTCACAACCCCAATCTCATGACCCTGAGATCATGACCTGAGCCAAAACCAAGAGTCTGAGGCTTAACCGACTGAGCCACCCAGCTGCCCCACTCCTTATGATCCCTTTTAAATAAATACTTATTCCCATTTTCCAGATGAGAAAAAATGAGGCCAAAAAAAAAAAGCCACACAGCTTGTAAGTGACAGCTTTGAATCACTCAGGTTCCTTAGATCCCAGCCCCTGCTACTCTTATGCCTCCTTTATTTTCCCAGTTTCCTATGGAGGGTAGAGGATGGGGAGCAAGGTTGATGAACAATCCCTGAAGACTTCTGTCCCAGGTGACATTTGTAAACTTTGGCACAGTCACTAGATTTGTCTTCAGTCTCAAATGCCCAGAAATCAGATCCCTGCCTAGAATGAATGGGATATAGATTATCCACACTTTTTAACCAGTGGGCTCATTGATGGCACGTAGTAGGTCCTCAAGAAGTACAGCAGGAAGGAGCCTTATGGTTCACACTCTGGCCTCCAGAACCAGCCACATAGTTGGGCCACCTCTGCCTTCTACCTCTTCAGCACAAAATTTGGAGGCTGTTTGGTGAGTGTGGAAGCAAAGCTGACAGAATAGCTGTATATTTGAAAAATCATTCATTCATTCATTCATTCATTCATTCATTCATTTGGCACATTTCTCTAAAGCACAGATTCCCAAACCTGGTTGCACATTAGAATCACTAGTGAGGGATGCCTGTATGGCTCAGTGGTTGAGAGTCAGCCTTCGGCTCAGGGTGTGATCCCAGTGTTCTGGGATCTAGTCCCACATCAGGCTCCCCGCACGGAGCCTGCTTATCCCTCTGCCTGTGTCTCTGCATCTCACTGTGTAACTCTCATGAAGAAATAAAATCTTAAAAAAAAAAAAAAGGAATCATTAGCGAGAATTTTAGAAATCACAATTTCTCAAGTCCAAACTACTGGATCAGAGAATGTTAGGGTGGGGTATTTCATTAAAAAAATAATCTCCCCAAATGACTCTGACAGAGGTGATGGTTGGTGGGGCTGGGCAGATGCAAGGGAGGTCCTTGGCCAGCTGGAAATACCACCCGGCACCTGCAAAAGAGCCAGATTGGAAATTAGGGTTTCTCCAATTTTAGCAACATAGAGGGACCCTTACAGGGGGTGAGGGATGGGAGTCTCTGAGATCTTGTAATAGTTTGGATGATGGCTGCCCATGGATTGCAGCTTCAAATCCCTGGAATTTGAAAATGTGACTTTATTTGGAAAAGGACCTAAGTATCTTTGCAGATGTTGTGAAGGATTTTGAGATGAGATTAGCCTAGATTATCTGGGCAGGGCTTCAAGAGTGTCCTCATAAGAAAGAAACAGAGAGAGATAACAGACACAGATGAGAAGCCATGAAGACTCAGTGGAGGCAGGGATGACCACACAGGCAGAGATGGGGGTGATGTGGCCACGAGCCAAAGAGCACCAGGAGCCACCAGAAGCTGGAAGAGACGAGGAAGGAGCCTCCCCTGCCTAGAGCCCTCGGACAGAGCTCAGCCTTGCTCACATCTTGATTTTGGACTTCTAGCCTCCAGAAGCCTGAGTGAATAGATTGTGTTACTCTGAGTTTGTGGCGATTTGCTACAGCAGGCACAGGATCAAGTCTAGACCCGCCCCCGATCCTGCAGTGTGGCCGCTGATTCCCCAGACTCCAATGAGGAAAGCTCCAAATGAAAACATCCAAGTTTTATTGTGTGACCTTGTCTCTCAAGAACCATTATCCCAGAGGTGAAAGAATTATCCTGCCGTAAAAAAAAAAAAAAAAAAAAAAAAAAAAAAAAAAAAAAAAAAAAAAAAAAAAAAAAGAATTATCCTGCCGTCTTCTGACCCCCAGAATCAGATATGGGTGATGAGACCTGTGGAAGAGTTTTCACATGCTCGCTGTCCCCCTCTCTGTGGACTTCCCTCTGCTGCCTGCCCTTCATTGCTAGCCTCACCCCAGGGTGATCCAAAGGCTAGATGTCCCTTTTCTCAGGAGTCTGTGAAACCTTTGGCTTTACATACCTAATTTTCCCACAAAGATGCCTCTTTTTGCATCTTTATGACTGCCCTCAGCAATGGGTACTATTATCAACCCATTTCACAGATGAGGAGATTGAGGCATGGGAATGAAGTACTTCCCCCAGGCAGCCCACCTCCCAACTGCCCTACTCTTGGTTTCATTTTTTTTTAAAGATTTTATTTATTTATTTATTTATTTATTTATTTATTTATTTATTTAAACTGCTGAGCCACCCAGGCATCCCAGTTTCATTTTTTTTTAAAAAAATGGTCAGCTCTGGGGATCCCTGGGTGGCTCAGAGGTTTAGCCCCTGCCTTTGGCCCAGGGCATGATCCTGGAGTCCCGGGATCGAGTCCACATCGGACTCCCTGCACGGAGCCTGCTTCTTCCTCTGCCTGTGTCTCTGCCTCTCTCTCTCTTTCTCTCTCTCTCTCTGTGTCTCTCATGAATAAATAAATAAAATCTTTTTAAAAAGTAATAAAATAAAATAAAAAGGTCAGCTCTATTGGAGGTATACTTATACAATGTAGTCTTTTTAATGTTCCATGTGGTAAGATTGATTGATTGATTGATTGATTGATTTGAGAAGAGAGAGAGAGAAAGAGAGAGAGATTGAGAGAGAGAGAGAGAGAGAGAATGTGTGCACAGTATGGAGGAGCAGAGGGAGAAGGAGAGAGACAATCTTAAGCAGGTTCCATGCCCAGCACAGAGCTGGATGCGGGCTTGATCTCACGACTCTGAGATCATGGCCTGAGCTGAAATCAAGAGTCAGATGCTTAACCCACTGAACCACCCAGGCCCCCCTCCAGAGTGTACGTTTTAGATGCATGGTGTACGCTCTCTTTGCTGCAAAGAAACTGTGGCATGGGTAGTATCAGCTCCACTTTACAGATAAGGGAACAGGGCCCAGAGAAGTAAAATCACCTCCCTAAAGGCACACAACTAGTTGGTGGCAGAGTCAAGATTTGAACCCAGGTCTGTGTGTGCAGCTCTGAATCCTTGGACGCTCTCTCCATTGTGTGCCCTGGTGATGCTAGGGCACAGGTTGGGTACTGTCTCCCGAGGGGTATTACCCTGGTGTACTCACTACTTTGCCCAGATTCCAAAGCAGCCTTTTGTCAGAACACAGCATATTGTCTTAGGAAGCGGGGCACACGGTTAGTTCAGGAATCTGAGCTATGAAACCAGGCTAATGTGTTCTCTGTGGATGAAAAACACAACGGTCACTGGACCTAGGATCCCAGTGGCCAAAGCTTAACAGCTTCCTCCATCTTAGCCATTGTGCTAAGTCATTTATATGTCTGAATGGATATAGTCCTCCCCACACCTGGTTAAACAGGTTACTACTATCCCCATTTTCAAATTAGCAACCCCGAGACACAGGAGGTTCAGTGGTTTGCCCAGGCTCATGCTTTGGGAGGGAGAGGAGTCAGGACTTGAACCCAGGCCATATGTCCAACACTAGCCTTCATCTCCAAACCTCCATACACCAGGCAGAGGCATCTGCTGCCTTAACTGGCAGGTTGCCTAGTGAGAAAGCCAATTTAGAGGAATTTCTGATTCGATTTCCTTATTTACGTCATAGATATTTATCTGCATTCTATATTTATTGCCATAATAACTGTGTTTTTTTATTTTCCATATTCTGATGCCTTGCTATCTGGGGCCTGGCTGGCTCTTGAGGGACTGCCCCCCCTGGGGTCAGGCAATTCCTAGAGAAAGTAAACAGTACTTGCCCTTGAGCATGTTCTTGAAATGCAAACCAACCACTCCAGAGCCCACACCTCCAACTACCTCTTTTAGCAACCTTCCCATTCTGGCACCATCCACCTGTGCTATTCACCCCAGGGCCAGGTCTCAGACAACTAGGGACAGCCCCTAGACCCCAAAATCTGCTGAAATTATTCAAACTAGCCAGTCGCGTCTGCTTATCCTGTCTCATCCACTCCTTCCTGCAGAAACCACAGTGGCATTTAATAAAATCTACACAAATTAATCACCATCGAGAGATATATCAAGCCAGAAAAATATAGGGGAGCAATGAGGAGATAAAATAGGGGGAATAATCCATCCTGGGGTGGCCTGGAAAGCTTCCTGGAAGAAGAGACCTGAGGGTTAAGAGTCAGAGGAGTCCTGTAAGAGCATCCTAGGCAGAGGCAGTACAGAGACAAAAGTTCTTTGGGGGGGAGGGGGGAGAAGGAGTATGTCTGGGGGTGGCTAGAGTATCGTGAAATGGGGAGCCAAGGCAAGTGGGGATCTTTGGGCTATAAAGATGAACTTTCTTCTGAACGGGGATGGAGTAAGCAGAGGAGTGACCACACTGATTGATTTTGATTTATCATTGTAGAGGGATACCGCAGTCCCCAGAAAGCAGAGGGAGCCCAGTAGCCAGAGCACAGGGAAGAAATACCCCAGCCTCTCTTTCCTCCTGCCCTCTGACTCCTGCCGCTGCCTCCCATTGGCTGATCCCAACAAGGAAGTCTTAGGGCACAGGAGCTTTGGTATACAGTGCTCCAAGGTGGCCTCCTGGGGAGCAGAGCAGGGTGGAGAAGCACAGAGAGGCAATCTGGGGAACCCAGTCCATGGAGGTGGCTTCCCGGGGTGCAGAGCAGGGTGGAGAAGCACAAAGAAGCAATCTGGGGAACCCATGGAGAATCACCAGCGCCAGCCCATGGGAATCATATAGGTTGGCTTCTCGGAGGTTCTGAGCCCTCCTTCAGAATTTTTGGCCCTCAGCGAGCACTGTTGAAGGAGCCTCAGAGAGACCCAGGGCTGAGCCAGGAGCACAGATTGTCCTCAGAAAGACGTAGGCTTCTGTCCTTTTGAACCTTCCTATGTTGTTTTAGGCAGGTCACTTAACCTTTCTTTAGTCATAGAATGAGATGAAGTAATAATATACAGCTCATAGTCACTAATCTCTTTTGATATCCAAAAAAACTCAGAAAGCTTTGCATCACGCCCTCCCTCCATAAAAGCAAGGAACAGCATTTAGAGGCACGATCTAGATTTACATAAGGTTATTTATATTCTTCATTTATTTCCCTTAATGTCAATATCCTACATTTCCCTACAGAATGCTAATGGGTTTGATTATGGGAACTGCCCAAATCTGCCCATGGGGTGAATTACACAATACAAGATATAGTCACTGTATCAGTTTTCTGACATCCCAAACTCTCTGAATTCTTTTTTTTTTTTTAAGATTTTATTTATTTATTCATGAGAGACACACAGAGAGAGGCAGAGACATAGGCAGAGTGAGAAGCAGGCTACCTGAGGGGAGCCCAATGCGGGTCTCAATCCCAGAACCCCGGGATCATGACCTGAGCTGAAGGCAGATGCTTAATCACTGAGCCACCCAGGCTTCCCAATTACTTTTTTTTAAAGTTTATTTAAGTAATCTCTACACTCAATGTGAGGCTCAAACTCACAACCCCAAGATCAAGAGTCACATGCTCTTCCAACTGAGCCAGCCAGGCAATCCCCAAACTTTCTGAATTCTGAAGCATGTCTGACTCTAAGATTTTGGATAAGGGGTTGTGGACCTATAGTGTCATACCTTGGGGGTTGGGAAGATATAACAAATTAATGAGTATGAAAGACTGTGCACAGTGCCTGGAATACAGAATGGCTATTATCTTATTCCAGATGAACCATTTCACCATTTCCATCAGTCACTAGGAGCCGAAAGTTGTGTGTTTTGTGTTCTATTGGCCATGAGATCTGATGACACTGCTTTAAAAAAGATAATATAGCCCTGGAAAACTTCAGGCAACCCATGGAAGCAGTTTCCAAAAAAAATTTTTTTTTAGCAGCTAGATTATTTTTCCCTTTTAATTAAATTTATTTTTTGAAAGATTTTATTTATTTGATATGGAGAGAGAGCACAAGCAGGGGGAGTGGCAGGCAGAGGGAGAGGGAGAAGCAGACCCGCTGGGGAACAGGGAGCTTTGATCCCAGGACCCTGGGATCATGACCTGAACCGAAGGCAGATGCTTAACCGAATGAGCTACCCAAGGGCCCCTATTTTTCCCTTTTTAAAAAAGATTTATTTTAGGGATCCCTGGGTGGCGCAACGGTTTGGCGCCTGCCTTTGGCCCAGGGCGCGATCCTGGAGACCCGGGATCGAATCCCACATCGGGCTCCCGGTGCATGGAGCCTGCTTCTCCCTCTGCCTGTGTCTCTGCCTCTCTCTCTCTGTCTGTGACTATCATAAATAAAAAAAATTAAAAAAAAAATAAAAAATAAAAAAGATTTATTTTAGAGAGAGCATGTGTGAGTGAGGGGAGTGGCAGAGAGAGAGAGAGAGAGAGAGAGAGAGAGAGAGAATCTCGAGCAGACTCCCCACTGAGCGCGCAGCCCAATGTGGGGCTCAATCCCATGACCCTGAGATCATGACCTGAGCCAAAATCGAGAACCAAATGCTTAACCAACTGAGCCACCCAGACGCTTCTAGATTATTTTTCTAAATTAGATCTAGCATAGATTCCCCCAACATATCAAAGAGCATACTGTGATCGCATTAACATACATTTATTTTATAAGTTCATATTTGTACAATAGAGCATCAACCACAAAGAACAGTGAGGAATTATAACGGAACCCACTCTTGGAAATGGGGGTTCACCAAGGCCAGCTGCGGGCTTCTATATCAGCCAGCATGTCCAATTTTGGGGGGATTTTCACGTAGGATTTGCTGTGTGCCAGCCAGGTCTCGACTCACACAGATAACTGATTTCAAATGGTAACAGGTTTGCACAACTGCTTGCTTTGCTGTGTTAGGAAACTCTTCCAGAAAACCTTGAGAACTGGTAGATTTGGTTCTGGGGGCAACAATGAACATTGACACACACTCACGTTGTGTATCACAAATATGAACGTTATATGGGGAAACACCCGAAACTCACAATAAGCACAAATACAGTCTTGATACTGCAATAAGACTATAAGGAACGTCACACTGTCCCTTGTCACGATACAATGACTGTGCCTTGGTGGGAGAACAGCATGCAACAAGCAAATGTGCGTGAGGTCTTATTCAAGCCCGGACTCTGAGGAAACAGTGAACACAGTAGCACAATACACACCGTGAGTGCATTTGCCCAGGCTGGAAAGTTACAAGGGCGAAAAGGATCAAGAGAGGACTACAAACTTCTAGACCACAGATGCACTTGAAGAAGAGTAAATATATGTGTGGGGAGGGCAGGAAAAGCTGGATCCCAACCATTGCACAGGAGAAAAGATGGTTGAGGTGATGATTCAGAGCCAGCTGGGGGAGTTCACAGAAATCAGTCTTCCAGATTTTAGGTTGTCAACGCAAGGGAACTCTTAAAAATCCCTTCTGTCTTGACCATTGCTGGGAATGCAGGGGCCTAGGAGGAAGTTCTGACCTCCTGAGGGTGGATCCCTTGCCTGTACCCTGATTGCCAAGGTGAAGGGGTGGGTAGAGAGAGAATCTCCACTTTTTGGCTCTGTTAGGGGGGCCCCAAGGGGCAGCTTCACAGAAATAAGAACAGGGCTTGGATGCTGGAAGTCACAAAAGTGACCGATGCCCACTACAGTAATACATTGGGGGTCTCCACTCTTAAAATTTGGTAGGTAGGAATCTGAGCCTCTGGGGGTGTGTGTGTGTGTAAATTGTATTAAAAAAAAAAAAAACAACAAAACAAGACACAAGAACTTCAACTCAAACCTTTGCAAATCCCTGAACTAATGGAATTTTGCAAAATCACAAATCGGATCTCCCTGAAATAGAGCTCTGTCTACCCACGGACACTTCGATTTTACCTGATTCATTTTTTTGCCTGTTTTTTTTTTTTTTCCTCCACCATCACGGGAGACTCCAAAGTTAATGTTGTTAATGGGTAACTCTTGTAGGTGACCTCTTAATTATTTACCTCCTTTTGGACTATTTCCTGAAGGTCTTGCCTTCTGTTCTTTAGAGTGGGGAGCCCCCTCTGCACAAGCCAGAGCTTCTGGAGTTGAATTTGGGGAGACCCATATCCTAACCCCATGTGCCAATCAGAGCAGAAGAGTCTCATGTCTGACCATCCCTTGTCCTTGTAAAGGAGACTGAGTGTGTACAGAACAGTGACAGCTCTTGACAGAGTAGGACACAGAGCACTGAGCTTCTCAGGTGTGGCAAGCAGGCAACTCTGTCAGGCATGGCTTCTGCTTGCCATGTGTGAAACAGGGTGGCCCACTCTGGATGAGTTTGCACCAGAGGTGCATTCAAAGTCCATCCTTTTAAAAGATAAAAAAAAGGGGTGGTGGTGGTGTTTAGACTTTGCAATAGCAGGATTTCCAGCAAGGCCCAAAGCTAAAAGTCTGTGTGTCTTCCTGGCATCAGGTACTCAGCAAAAGGGGCTGTCCCCATCATCAGGCCTGAGGGGACAGGAGGGCAGGTGATGGTTAAGGAGATAAGTGGCTTTTCTCCAGCAGTGGATTTCCCTATGTTCCTCCTGCTTGGCTTTTCCTCAACTCTGGCAAGAGACCTTCTGCAAACCCTTGAAATCCGGGACCCCGTTTCTCCTCTTGTGATTTCCTGCCAACACCTGCTCATGCAGGGAGGTGGGGGTGGGGAAGCCTGCGATCTCCATGGTCACAGTGCGATGATGGTGATGATGCTGCTGATGTGCTTCTCGCTAAGACTGCGAGCGACCTCCCGGCTCCTCCCTTGGGGTCTCCCAGTTGTTAGACGTCGTTTGCCGGGTCTTCACTCTCGCCCACTCAGACGACACTCACACACATACCCAGGTGTCACTCCCACAGTTACAGGTTACCCACAACTACTCAAATATTACCCGTTCTGACTCATACGTTGGGTTCAAACTCAGATGCTACCCACGCACTCAAACAGCACGATGCTCATTCAAGTTTTCAAGTAACTCAGATGTACCCGCACCTACTCAGATATTAATACGAGTGCCAGGAGGCCAAGGTCTGGGTATCTCTGCTCCCTGCCCAGCGCCTGGGACAGCGTCTGGTATACACTGCGGGCGATCAGAAAACGTTTGTTGAATGGCGGAGTGATCCATACTCAACCAGATGTTGCCTCTGTCTCCTCAAGTGGAATCCATGCCCAGATGTACCCCAGTAACTCCCGGGTTCCCCAGACTCCACCAGCGCCGTGAAGGCAGGGTCTGTGTTTCTGTGTTGGGTTTGCACCCGGCTCCCGCTCCTGGAACAGTGCCTGGGACATAGCAGGTGCACAGTAGATGTCTGTGGAATGACTGAGTGGCCCACGCTCACCCAGACGTTCCCCACCTCACTCAGATGTTACCCACAAGTTATTCACTCGGGTGGAAATGCCCCCCTGCTCACTCGGCCGCCACCGCCCCTCGCCCCGCTGCCCCTCGCGCCCTCCCCACCTCACCTCACAGCTTCTTGTCGGAGGCATGGTGTCGCCGACGGTTTTTCTTGTGCTTCCGCTTGCCTCTCTTGTCGTCTCCAGCCTTGCTCTGCTTCTCCGCGGGGTCCGGAGGAGGTGCCCCGACCACGCCCGCGCCCGCGCCCGCGCCCGCGGTGGCCCCGGCCCCTGGCTTCTCCCCGGGCCCGGGCGCCCGGCACTTTCTGGCAGGTGGCTCTCTGGGGCCCGTCACCGTGGGGCACAGCTCCTGCCGCAGGACCCGGGCCACGTCCTCCACCGTCCTGCCCTCGCTCTGCAGGAAGAGGTTCAGCTTGGTCAGGAACTCAATGTCCTGCTTCCGGGGCATGTAGACCACCCTCCACATGCCGCCCTTGCCCTTGACCTCCCTGGGGATCGCGGCATAATTGATGTCCTCCTCCAGCCGAATGATGGCTGCCTTGGTCCGCTCTTCTTCCAGGAAGGCCTTCCCGGCCACTTCGAACTTGCCCAGGGGCTTCAGGGGCACGCGGATGATCTCCTCGAATTCCTCATGGTCGCAGTCCTCCGGGATGCCCAGGATCATCAGGGACTTGTAACTGTCCACTTCCAGGGCCTTGCAGCCGTGCTCCAACAGAGCAATGTCCTTCACCCCAAAGAGCATCTTGCCCAGCTCCCGGAGGCAGCAGTATGCCCGCTGGTGCACACCCGAGCTGCCTCGGGAATCCAGGGAATGATCCAGGATGCCACGATCCTTCCCGAAGGCTAAGGAGGAGAGAGGCCTCAGGGGCCGGTCTGTCCAGACTCCAGTCAGGGATGCTCCTGGCTCTGCCCTCAGGGCTGCAGCCTCCAGATTTCTGTCACCTTCTCCCTAGAGGGCTCTTGGGAATTCCCAGGGACTTACACGGCAGGAGGCAGAGGTGTTCTCTGCCAGCTGGCTGGCGTGGGTCCCGAGTTGGGGCAAGGCTGCACCAAGGAGGGTCTGAAGATGCACTTCGCCTCTCTTGGCGATGGTCTCCAAAGGGCTCACCCGTCCTGGCAATCTCAGCAGATCTGGGACAGGGGACCTCCTGGGGCTGCTGCCACAGGGTCTCGTGGGTGAGGGCCCAGAAAGCAGGGTGGCTGGTCTCTGGCGGTTGGGCCGGAGGTTGCCTTCGGTGCCCTGTGGCCCTGCTAAGACAAGGATGTGGCTGCTGCACTTGCTCCCGCAGTGACGTCACCGCCTCCTCCCGCTCTTCGGCCCTGAAGTCTCCATGGCAACCGCTGGAGCATCCCCTCTGCCATTGGCTGGGGCCAGCCGCATTGAAATCAGAGTCCAGGGGGGTCACTCAGGGGTGAGGGGTCAGCCATCTGCCTTCGAAAGCACCCTCCCTTCTCCTTTGAGAAAAGGGCTGATTCCAGGGGAGAGGGGACAGAGAAGATGCAAGAAGAGCCTGGAACATTTTTTTCTGGGTCAGAAGGTAAGGAAATGCTCCAAGAATGATGAGAACAGGTGGAAGTACAGAGAGCTAGCTTGAAGGACTCCCACTGGCCAAATCGGGGACAATTTGAGCATCAGTATTAAAAATGAGATCATAGGGACACCTGGGTGGCTCAGCAGCTGAGCATCTGCCTTTGGCTCAGGTCATGATCCCAGGGTCCTGGGATCCAGCCCCAGATGGGGCTCCCTGCAGGGAGCCTGCCTCTCCCTCTGCCGATGTCTAAGCCTCTCTCTCTGTGTCTCTTATGAATAAATAAATAAATAAATAAATAAATAAATAAATAAATAAAATCTTTTAAAAATGAGATAATAAACCCCTTGATAAAATAAGAATCCATGAGTCTGTGTAGTTGTAAAAAAGTTAATAAATGGAAAGTTCGGTGGAGAAGTGTGGGCTATACGTTGTCTCACAGAAAACTTACAAATCAAAAGGAACAAGAGTCTCTTTCCCTTGGAATGTCCTTGTTTGTAGGTCACACCCACTACAGCATGCAGGGCACCATACTGGCAATTTTCTCCCAAAATGGTTCAGGAGGGAAAAAAGTTCCTTGTTCTGTACTTGCAACTTTCCTGTAAGTTTGTGATTGTTTCAGAGCTATTTTCATTTTTTTTTAAAGATTTGTTTATTTATTTATTTATTTATGATAGAGATAGACACAGAGAGAGAGAGAGAGAGAGGCAGAGACACAGGAGGAGGGAGAAGCAGGCTCCATGCCGGGAGCCGGATGTGGGACTCGATCCCGGGACTCCAGGATCGCGCCCTGGGCCAAAGGCTGGCGCTAAACCTCTGAGCCACCCAGGGATCCCCTCAGAGCTATTTTCAAAAAGAAAAAAGAAGTGCCCCGCACGTCTGGTCACCTTCACAATGTCCATTTCTCCCCCTTTCTGTCCCAGTAGCAAAAGCCAGAAAGTTTGAATTAGATCAACATCCTCCAAATTCCCAAACTCAAGAGTTGGGCGATGAATGGCTTGAACTAATTAGCATAACCCCACCCCCTTGCCACAGTGATTGGTTCAGAAATGGTCACCCAGGTAACCCAGGCCTAAGCCTATCAGTGTGCTGTGTCTCCCTGCTCACGGGAATTGGCTAAGGGCTGGATACCCGAACTCAGTGCAATTAAAATGAAGCTCTGGAGTTTTGAGACTAGTTATGAGGAGGATTATGCTCCACCCAATAGGTGTGAAAGAACCAATATGGGAGGTGCAAGAGGTCATCTTGAAATCGTGAGAGAAGCCGTTCTGAGGATGAATTCCACATCCAGAGGAAAGCAGAGCGGCGGGAATCACAGAGAAACCAAACCATTGTCCCGATGTCTTCACAGACTTCTGGATCAAACCATGCCTGAAGCCGATCCCTCTGAAACCTTATTTTTAACTTTTTAAGTGAAATGCATTTATAATGAGAAGTGTACAAGTTATAAAGGAAAATCTAGAAACTGAACACATTGTATAACCATTGTATAACCAGCACCCAAATCCAATAAGTGAACGTCATCAGCATCCCCGGTAGGATGTCCTCTGCTTTCTTCAAGTCACTATATCCTGTCAAGGGTAGTCACATCCCTGAGTTTCACTAGCATAAATTCATCTTTTCTGGTTTTGTATTCTACATAAATGGAATTGCTCTGTGGTTCTTTTTTTTTTAGATTTTATTTATTTATTCATGAGAGACACAGAGAAATGCAGAGACATAGGCAGAGGGAGAAGCAGGCTCCCTGCAGGGAGCCTGACTCAGAACTCGATCCCAGGACCCTGGGATCACGACCTGAGCTGAAGGCAGACGCTCAACCACTGAGCCACCCAGACACCCCCACTGTCTGGTTCGTGGTCAACATATTTGTACGTATCTGTTGGTTATAAGCCTCATCAGATGTTAAGCTAGTAGATACTCCCAGTTTCTCAAAGTAGTTGTATAATTTTACACTCCCCTAGCAGTACTTGAAAGTTCAAGGTCCTTCACATCCTCCCTATCACTAGCTATTGTCAGAATTTTCCACTTTGGCAACTTGGGTGTGTGTCTCTCCCTGTGGTGTCTCCTGAGTGGAATCTCATTGTGTTTTTATTTATTTATTTATTTATTTATTTATTTTTATTTTTTTATTTATTCATGATAGTCACAGAGAGAGAGAGAGAGAGAGAGAGAGAGGCAGAGACACAGGCAGAGGGAGAAGCAGGCTCCATGCACCAGGAGCCTGACGTGGGATTCGATCCCGGGTCTCCAGGATCGTGCCTTGGGCCAAAGGCAGGCGCGAAACCACTACGCCACCCAGGGATCCCCTCATTGTGTTTTTAATTTGAATGTTCCTGATGGCCAGTGACATTGTTTGTGACAATTGTCAGTGACATTGTCACTTGGCCAGTGACAAGTTTCCTTGTTCCAGGCTCTGGGCAACGTGCTGGGCATACTGGAGTGAGTGAGACTGGAGTGAGTGAGTGAGAGGATGCTTTTTTCAGAGGCATATTGGCCGTTTGGATACTTTGTGAAGAGTCTGTTAAAGTCTTTCACTTTTTTTTTTTTAATAATGAGATTGTCACTTTTCCTTATTGATTTGTAATTTATATAATCTGAATATTGTCTCGATTGCTTTAAGCTGATCTGACTTGGATTTTCTGCAAGTTGTATCCAAAATGCAGCTTCATTAATACAGAGAGACTTCCAAGTATTTACTGCAGGCAACATTTGCTTTGTCTTTTTCACACCTTGTAATTGTTGTGGCCATGATTATACTATATTATGTAGGCACAATGTTGGGCTAGTATTTATTATGAAATTTCTCTCTCTCGCTCTCTCTCTTTAAAAAAAAAAAACGATTTTATTTACATATTCATGAGAGACACACAGAGAGAGAGGCAGAGACACAGGCAAAGGGAAAAGCAGGCTCCATGCAGGGAGCCCGACATGGGACTCGATCCCAGGACTACAAGATCACACCCTGGGCTAAAGGCAGCACTAAACCATTGAGCACCCAGGCTGCCCTGTCTCTTAAATTTCAAAGACACCTCTCCAACTCTCAAAGAATTTCCTCCTCTGAGTTATCTTGGGAGCAGAATATACAAGTAGAATGTGTGAACATGGGGCACCTGGTTGGCTCAGTAGTTGAGTGTCTGCCTTTAGCTCAGGTCGTGATCCTGGGGTCCTGGGATTCAGTCCTGTATTGGGCTCCCCACGGGGAGTCTGCTTCTCCTTCTGCCTATGTCTCTGCCTCTCTCTTGGTGTCTCTCATGAGTAAATAAATTTTTAAAATTTCAAAAAGTAAAAAAGAACATGTGAACTTGAGGGCAGGACTGGCAGGGACCTGAAGGTGACCCAGGATGTGAAAAACCCTTTAACTGGGAGTCAACCTGAACTCCAAATTTGGCCTCTCCAGGAGACCCCAGCACCTCACAATGGCACCTCCCTTCATCTGTGAGTGCCCACGCTGAATGGTGTCTTAAGTCAGTGAGAACATAGGGCAGCGCGCGGTGATAGAAGGACCTTGGACAATATCTTGGGGACTATTCATCGTTAGTTGGAGGGAATTGCTTAGGTCAGAGGCCACCAGCTGCAAGCCTACACATGGGAAATTAGACTTCAGATTATTTGTTTTTTTCTTTGAGAGAAAGTGAGCGAGAGCATGAGCCGAAGGGGGGGGGAGGGGGGGGGGGAGAAGCAGACTCCCCATGGAGCAAGGAGCCCGACATGGGGCTCCATCCCAGGACCCTAGGATCATCACCTGAGCCAAAGGCAGATGCTCCACTGACTGGGCCACCTAGGCACCCCCATATCAGCTTTATTTGGCCCACCCTACTTTCCAAAAATTTGAATCAATAGCCAACTTTTAAATTCCAAATTTGGAAGAAAATACAGATTTCTGGCTTCCCTTAAAAATGAGAGAATCTGTCAACATAGACCCTTATTCTCATTCTGTTAAAATCTGTTGAGGCTGAGAAGCTTGTCTCTCTTTAATGGAATCCCTGCTCTCTAGTTTTTCACAGACCCCATCAGCCCCAATTGTACCCCACCCCACTCTAGTTATGCATCTACATTATCTACATTGTCTCTGTAGGTGCTAGAATTTGACAGGTCTAATTTTTATTTTTTAATTTTTGGACAGGTCTAATTTTTAAAAAAAGATTTCATTTATTGATTCATGAGAGACAGAAAGAGAGAGGTAGAGACAGAGGCAGGGGAGAAGCAGGCTTCCTGTGGGGAGCCAATGCAGAACTTGATCCCAGGACCCTGGGACTAGATGCTCAACCACTCAGCCACCCAGGCGCCCTTGACACACCTAATTCACACCATTAAATGCATCACTGTTGGTTTTGTTGTTTTTGTTTTTTAATTAATTCACCCTTCAACATCTTCGAGTTATTCTCCACAAAGGCATTTAACCATTAATGGTGTAGATAGCAAGTCGTCCTGGGTGCAGAAACCTTCACTTCTATGTCAAGCTCCCCTGCACCTCATTGATGCCTTTAGTGGGAACACCCCTCAGATCCCATCTTTTCTCCTCTCCCCTTCCCACCATTCTAGACTCTGTTATGTCACTTCTTGCCCTTATATCATTTCTTCCTTTTTCCAGCCCATGTGTACAACGGTTCCTCCATTAGCAGAGATAAATTACTTTCAGGTATAGAAGGAAGTAGAGAATAGTTGAGGTCTGTTTGATGCCAGATTGGGGCTCTGTAACAATAATAACACCACCACAAATACTAAAACTATTACCAGTAGTTTTTTTTTTTTAAGATTTTATTTATTTATTCATGAGAGACACAGAGAGGAACAGAAACAGGCAGAGGGAGAAGCAGGCTCCGTGCAGGGAGCCTGACATGGGACTTGATCCCGGGTCTCCAGGATTACACCCTGGGCTGAAGGCAGCGCTAAACCGCTGAGCCATCCAGGCTGCCCCATTACCAGTAGTTTTAAACATTGATTGGTTAACTTCTCTATTGGTCAGGATAAGTTAAGTTACGCAGCTCATTCTTTCCTTTTCTGGGCTGTGTGGTGATTTTGTTCTGTCTTACTTAGCTAAGCAGGGCTTATGTACCATTCCCTGAGTGGCTCTGGGTTAGAGCTATCTAAAAAAAAAAAAATTAGGGGGCATCTGGGTGGCTCAGTAGGTTAAGCATCTGCCTTCAGCTCAGGACCAAGCCCCGATCTGAGCAGGGAGCCTGCTTCTCCCTCTCCCTCTGCCCTTCCCCTGCTCCTGCTCTCTCTCTCTCTCTCTTCCTCTCTTAAACAAACAAACAAACAAATAAATAAATAAATAAATAAATAAAATTTTGCATGGGATTTAGATGGCAGATAGCCACTATAGAAGGAAGGTCTGCACAGGACCCAGGCACTACCGTGGCTCATACATCTTGTCACTGATCTGCTGTCTCATCTCTTGGCTTGGGATGGGATCAGACCTCAGCTCCACCTGCCCCTGCTGGTTGTTCCTCTCCAGCTTCTGTGAATTTTGGGCCAGGCGCCTATGTGGCTCCTTGGGGGTAGGGGACCAGCTTCTCCTGCACATCATGCATAGAATTGAGGTTGTTGGAGATAAGAGACACATAGGGCTTCTGGTTCATTCTCATGGGTTCCATGTTGTTCTTAAAGGGTTCCAGCATCCCAGCTACAGTAGTCCCCCCCTTATACTTGGTGGATGTCTGAAACTGTGGATAGTACTGAACCCTATATATATACCAATGTTTTCCCCTTTATACATACCTACAATAAAACTTAATTTATAAATTAGGCAGAGGAAGAGACAAACAACAATGGCTAATAATAGAACAATTATAACAATTTACTGTAATGGAAGTTATGTGAGTTTGGTCTCTTTCTCAAAATATCTTTTTAAAAAATATTTTATTTATTTATTCATGAGAGACACAGAGAGAAAGGCAGGGACATAGGCAGAGGGAGAAGCAGGCTCCCTGCGTAAGCCCCATGTGGGACTTGATCCCAGGACCCCGGGATCACGACCTGAGCCAAAGGCAGATGCTCAACCGCTGAGCCACCCAGGTGCCCCCTCTTTCTCAAAATATCTTATTGGATTGGACTCACTCTACTTCTCCTGGTGAAATGAGGTCAATGGTGCAGGTGTTGGGAGGATTGCACACAACGAAGGAGGACCATCTGGTTCCCTGTCACAATTGACTTCAGGTAACTAAAACCCCAGAAATTAGAACTTCAATTAAGGAGTGACTATTTATGCATCCGACTGACTGACAGACACTTCATATCCAATACTAGCTACAGAGGCACAGACCTGGCATATACTTGTCCTCCCGAAACCCTCAAGGTCCCTAATTAGTAACTTTTTGAGGTTTCCACCTGCTGTTTCTGGGTCTGTGCTTCTCCCCGGTTGGTCCACGTGGATGATCGAGAAGTCCTACCAATTGCTGTAAGGAGATCCTCATCTCCCGGTCACTCGCAGTGCACCTGCCTCCCTACTGAGCACTGACTGATCATAAACAACCAGGACTCTTCCTTTATAAGATGACAGGTTTGGATTAATGCATTGCTTTTCAAGTCCTCCTGAAGAGAGAGGGAAAATGTGCCCTCTCATCTAGGGGCTTTAGGAATCAGCTCTTTGACAGAGATTTCTTTGAAGTCTTATTTTGGCATTAAAAATTCACATTTGAAGATTTGTGACAGTGACAGTATCATAGCCAATGAGGTTTACTGGAGGTATGATTATTGCTAAAAATTCACATTTGACTCCATAACATGACATTGTTCCTTTTTAAAAAAATTCTTTTAAAAAAGATTTATTTATTTATTTGAGAGAGAGAGAGAGAAAGCATTCAAGGGAGAGGGGGAGAAGGGGAGGGAGAGTCTCAAGCACACTCCGAGCTGAGCGTGGAGCCTGATGCAGGACTCAATCTCAAGGCCCTGAGATCATGACATGAGCCCAAACCAAGAGTCTAATGTTTAACTGACTGAGCCACCCAGGCGCCCCTTGTTCATTTTATTTTTAATTTTTAAAATTGTATTTATTTATTCATGAGAGCTACACAGAGAGACGCAGAGACACAGGCAGAGGGTGAAGCAGACTCCTCTCAGGGAGCCAGATGTGGGATTTGATCCCAGGATCCAGGGATCACGCCCTGAGCTGAAGGCAGATGCTCAACCACTGAGCCACCCAGGTGCCCCCTGTTGTTCATTTTAATGCAAAAGTGGCTTTTTCCTCAAAATATGAAATAAAATTGGCAATCAAAAATATTTGTCAGGGGAATGTAGGTTAGCTCAGCTACTATGGAAAACAGTAGGGATGTTCCTCAAAAAATTAAAACTACCATGGAATCCAACAGTTCCGCTTCTGGGTATTTATCCAAAGGAAATGCAAACAGTAACTCAAAAAGATGCCTGTATCCCATGTTCATTGCAGTATTTTTTACGACTGCCAGATTGGAAACAACCGAAGTATCCATCTCAATGAATGAAAGGATAAGAAAATGTGGTATATACACATGATTGCCAGAGGTGGGGAATAGGTGAAGGTAGTCAAAAGGTACACACTCCCTTTTACAAGATAAATAAGTCTTGGGGATGTAAGGTGCAGCATGGCACCTATAGTTAGTAATACCATATTGAATATTTGAAAGTTGCTAACAGAGTAGATCTTAAAAATTCTCACCATAAGGAAAAAAAATGTGTTATAACTATGTATAGTGATGGATGTTTTTTAAAAAAGTATTGCCAGAGATTAATGAATCCTTGGGGTTCCGTTGCATATCCCTGGGCTTATGCACATTCCAAATTGAGAAGCAGGAGACAGAATGGTTCATTTATTCGATCCCCCAATATTGCCTGAGAAGTTTCCTTGTTCCAGGCTCTGGGCAACGTGCTGGGCATACTGGAGTGAGTGAGACAAGCTCTGCTTTTAGGAGCTCGGTCTGGTGGTTGGGACAGGCTAGGTCAGCCTGTTTACAGTTAGATAGAGAAGCCCTGTAATTATCATGGATATGTGTACTGATCTCTGGCATGGGGCATAAAATACAGAATATACTAATTGGGGCACATTTGGCCAAAGTTTAAAGAGAGGACTGCAAAAAGTTTTTTGGTGGCATTGAGCAACTAGTCTTGTCTAGCCTCATCCATTAAGGCTTCCTGGAGGAGGTAAAACTGGAAGGGACCTTGAAGTATGCATAACCACAACAATAACACTATTTTTAAAAAGTAGTCATTGCTATCATTTACATAGGGCATGCTATGTGTCAGATAATATTCCAAGCCCACTATCTTTACTAAGTCATTTGGTTTTACAAAAATCCATGAGTTAGATAAGTTGTCCATTAACTGAACAAACGTTTACTGTGCATCTCCTCTTTTAGAGTGAGAAAAATGAAGATCGGAGAGGTTAAGGTATTTATCTAGGGCCACACAGCTAGTGAATTTTTAATAACACAATTTGATTTTTTCTGTGAACTTACTGTTCATATCTTTTATCTATTTTTTATTTGACAGGCAGAGAAAGCGCAAGCAGGGGGAACAGCAGAAGGAGAGGGAGAAGCATGCTCCCCACTGAGCAGGAAGCCTGACGCAGGGCTCTCAATCCCAGGAACCCTGAGATCATGACCCCAGTCCAAGGCAGACTCTTAACCAACCAAATCACCCAGGCGCCCCTCACTTTAACCATTTATAAAAGTACCGTTCAGTGGCATTAACTACACTCATGATGGGTGTAACCATTACCACTATTTCTGGAACTTTCTCAGCATCCCAGACAGAAACTCTGTACCCATCAAACAAAAACCAGCCCTCCCTTCAGCTCCTGATAACTTCTAGTCTGTCTCTATGGCTTTGCCTGTTTTAGGAACCTCAGATAAGTGGAAGCATTTAATATTTGCCCTTTTGTATCTGGCTTATCTTAGTCTAATGTGGTCAAGGTTCACCCATGTTGTAGCATGTGTCACCCTTTTATTCCTTTGTATGACTAATATTCCATTGTATGGAATACACATTTTGTTTCTCTATTCATCTGCTCTTAGAGATTTGGGTTGCTTCCACTGTTTGGCTATTGTGAATAATGCTGCTATGAACCCTGGTGTACAAGTGTTGGTCTGAGTGTCTGCTTTCAATTATCTTGGTGTATACTTAGGAGTGGAATTGCTGGATCATATGGCGATTCTGCATTTAATCTTTTCAGGAACCACGTACTATTTTCCACAAACGCCACACCATTATATGCTCCCATCAACAATGCACAAAGATTCCAATTGCTCCAGTTCCTTGCCAACACTTGTTAGGCTCTGTTCGCTTTTATTTCTTTTTTTTTTTTTTAAGATTTTATTTATTTATTCATGAGAATGCACAGAGAGGAGAGAGAGAGAGGAAGAGACACAGGCAGAGGGAGAAGCAGGCTTCATGCAGGGAGCCTGACGTGGGACTGGATCCAGGGTCTCCAGGATTACACCCTGGGCTGCAGGCGGCGCTAAACTGCTGAGCCACCGGGGCTGCCCTCGCTTTTATTTCTTTTAAGATTTTATCCACTTATTTGACACAGAGAGAGAGCATGGGGGGAGGAGCAAAGGAGGAGAGAAAATCTCTAGCAGACTCTCTGCTGAGCGTGGAGCCGGACCTGGGGCTCCATCTCACGACCTTGAGATCATGACCTGAGCCAAAATCAAGAGTGGGACACCTAACTGACTGAGCCACCCAGGTGACCCTCCGTTCACTTAAAAAATAAATTATAACCATCTTAGTGGGTGTGAAGTGGTATCTCATTGTGGTTTTGATGAGCATTTCCTTAATGACCAATAATGTGGAGCATCTTCTCATATGCCGGTTGCCATTTGTATGTGTTCTTTTGCGAAATGTCACTTCAACTCTTTTGCCTGTTCTGAATTAGGTTTTGGTTGTTGTTGTTAGGTTGTATAGGGTTAAATATTTAAATGTTATCAATCAAATTAGTAAGCTGTTAAATAAAGTGTGTTGTAGACTTCTGCCTTGATACCCGTACCTTCATAGAGACCTAGATCCATCTATTGATGGATGAATGGAAAAACAAAATGAGGTACAGCCACACAATGGAATAACATTCAGCCACAAAAACGAGTCAAGTACTGACCCCCCACTACAACATGGATGAGCCTTGAAGACATGCTAAGTCAAAGAAGCCAGGCACAAAAGACCACATGTTGTATGATTCCACTTGGATTAGATATCCAACATATGTAGGGGCGCCTTGGGTGGCTCAGTTGGTTAAGTGTTTGCCTTTGGCTCGGGTCATGATCCCGGGGTCTTGGGGACCCCACATGTCGGGCTCCCTGCTCAGCAGGGAGACTCCTTTTCTTCTCCCTCTGCCCCTCCTCCAGCTTGTGCTCTTTCTCTCTTTCTCATGAATAAATAAATTTAAAAAATTTTTAGATTTTATTTATTCATGAGAGAGAGACAGGCAGAGACATAGGCAGAGGGAGATGCTTAACCACTGAACCACACAGGCACCCCAATTAAAAAAAAATAAAAAACAGATGTCCAACATAGATAAGTCCAGAGGTAGAAATTGGTTAATGGCTGCCAGGGACTGGGCAGGGGAGAATGGGCAGTCGGGCAGCCCGGGTGGCTCATCACTGTTTCATGGTTACAGGATTTCCTTTGGGGGAGATGAAAGTTCTTGGAATTAGAGATGATGGTTGCACAAGACTTTGAATGTACTAAATGCCACTTGTGCACACGTTAAAATGGTTCATTTTCCAAGAGAGAAAGTTCATTTTTATTATGTGAATTTCACCACAATTTAAAAAAATGTTTTTTAATGACTCTATTTTTGGCTTGGATCCATGGTAGATCCATTCACCGTGATAGGGAAGCTTTAGAGAGCAATGATCTGGGAAATCAGGAATCTCACTTTTAGAGGTCTTAAATTTGATACGCCTAGCAGACATCCAAATGGAGTTAGACATCTGAGCCAGGAGTTCAGGGTAGACGTGGGGCAGGGACATAAATTTAGAAGTCATGGGGACATGGAAGGTATTTTAAGCCATGGGGCTGGATGAGCTCATCTAGACAGTGTTCGGAAAGGAGAGAGATGCCCCAGGCTCAAGCCCCCAGGGCCCCACTGGGGATCAATGTCAGGCAAAGGAGAGGGAAGCATAGAAAGGGATCGTATGGGAGGGAGGAGTGGGAGACCCCCAAGAGTGTGAAAATAAGAGTAAAAGATCGCAGTTAGACCACATATCCATTCACAGAGGACAGTTTAGCACCCATGGAATGGATGATATGTATATATCATCATATATCATCATATCATCATCTCATATATATATGTATATATATATATAATAGATCTATATCACCTATATATCAGGATGATATATAAATCGGAAGGGAGTTCTCTCTACACTGATATAGAAAGATTCCCTTCCTATGAATTGAGATGCTGACATCTTAAGAAGTATTGCTTACATGATAAAGCAAAGTGTATGACACTGTTTTTTAAAGGAAAGCCACAGGGGGTGTTATACAGGGAGAAGTAGTGACTTGCAGGGGAGAAGCCTGGCAGATGCCCCTTTAATCAGGGGATCGGAGTGAACACCCCCAGGGATGGGACCAAATGAGATGGTGTGCTCCTGCTTTGATGCACTCTCAGGGACACAGCATCCCTTCTGAGGGGCTCCCGCCCAAAGTACAGCCCCCAAACCTAATCTGGAGGGGGACATCAGACAGAGCAAGGGTCATTCTAGAAAATAACTGGCCTGGGGGTGCCTGGGTGGCCTCTGACTCTTAATTTCAGCTCAGGTCATGATCTCAGGGTCGTGAGATCGAGCCGCCAGTCAGGCTCCACACTCAGTAGGGAGTTTGCTTGAGATTCTCTCTCTCCCTCTTCTCTCTCTGCCCCTCCTCCCACTTGCTTTTCTCTCTCTCTAAAATAAACCTTAAAAAGAGTAAGAAAGAAAGGAAAAAAGAAAAGAAAAGAAAGAAAATAAGTAACTGGCCTGTACTCTTCAAAGTGTCAGGCCACAAAAGTCCAGAGAAGACAGAATGGGCTCCAGCGTGAAGGAGATCGGAAAGACACCAGGACTCAGTGCAGCTTAGGACAGACACCCCTTTGGAGCCTGGAAGGACTGGGCCGATCGGCGGGACTGATGGGAGCTGCCGATCAGATGGTGTGTGGGCTGAGTGCTGAGCGTCTCGTCTTGGGGACTACTGCGGATGTTTAAGAAGATGGCCTTGGGCACCTGGGGGGCTCAGGGGTTGAGCATCTGCCTTTGGCTCAGGTCGTGATCCTGGGGTCCTGGGATCGAGTCCTGCATCCAGCTCCCCGCAGGGAGCCTGCCTCTCCCTCTGCCTATGTCTCTGCCTCTCTCTCTGTGTCTCTCATGAATAAATAAATAAAATCTTTATTTAAAAAAACTTACTTGTTTTTAGGAAGTGAACACTGACATATTCAGGGGTAAGGGAGTGTGACGCCCACAAGTAGCTCTGAAAAATATGTAAATATATACAAGGGGCAGTAGGAGTGGGTGTGTTAGACTCCTGGGGCTGCCCTGACAAAAAGCCCCACAAACTAGGTGTGTGAAAACAACACAAACGGGTTCTCTCACGGTTCTGAAGTCTGAATCGAGGTGTCACTAGGGCCGTTCTCTCTCTGAAATCTCTAAGGGAATCCCAGCCTCTTCTGACTCTGGGGGGGCTGCTGTCAATCCTTGGTGCTCCTGGGCTCCTGGCTGCATCTCTGTTGTCACATGACCTCTTCTTACAAGAACACCAGTCACATTGGATCAAGGACCCATCCTACCCCAGGATGACCTTATCTAATTACATCTGCAATGACCCTATTTCCAAATAGGGTCACATTTGGCCTGGGGGTGTGTGTTAGGACTTCAGCCTATCTTTTTTGGTGGGGATTGGGGGGCAGGGGGTGGGGACGGGAACACAGCTCATAGCAGAGGGAGGAAAGAGAGAGAGGAGGAATGAGCTCACAAATGAGGCAGGATGTGCCACGTATACAGGAGTTTTGGGTTCTAGTCTTGCAACACACTAAGTTTGGAATTAGTTCAAAACAAAAAATTAAAAGGCATAGTGGCAAATGCAGCTCAATTTATTTGCCTAATCATCCTCCGAGGTGGGTATTGTTATCATTTCATGCCCATCCTCCAAATGCAAAAACTGAGGCACAGAAAGGCCTAGCGACTTCCCCAGGGTCACACAGCTGTCACACGGCTGGTAAGAGGCGAGGTCCCTTGAAGGCCGGCTGCAGAATCCACACTCTAGACTCTACCACATGATTCTGTGCTTCTCTGTTCCTTTTTTTTTTTTTTTTTAATGATTTTATTTATTTGAGAGAGAGAGAAAGAGCACAGGAACAGGGGCAGAGGGAGAGAGAGAATGGTGCCCCACATGGGGCTCGATCCCAGGACCCCAGGATCATGACCTGAGCCAAAGGCAGCTGCTTAACGGACTGAGGCCCCCAGGCACTGGAGGCTCTGTTTTTAATAAAGGAAGATGGGAGACCAGGAACTGGGGTTTGGGGGCACAGTGGGAGAGTTTGAATGACAAAGGAGATTTACCAACCACTGGTTGGAGAGGAGAATTTACTAGAAAAACGAGTGGGTTTCACACTTTGAGGTCTGTGGTACTAGATTTTCTGTGAAATCAGGAGGCTAGCTGTTTGAGGTTTTTTATATGTGTGTTTTTCCCTCTGCATGGGGACAGGGAATGACTTGCATGAGGAGTGGGGTAGAGGGGGGAGTGTGGCCCCCTTTCCCAGTCTATAGTCCATTTGCACCTCACCACCACCCCTGAGCCCTGCGATCTGGCGCTGGCTGGCCCGTGTCCTTCCCACCGACCACCGGATCTGTGTGAGTTAACTCTGGGAACAGAGCATGTCCTCCAAGCTGAGAGGGAGGGAAAGGCCTAGAAGGGTGTTCACAGGCCAAGAACCAAAGCAAACAAGGTCTGTTCCAGGAACAGGAGTCCCATGGCAGGGGTGGGGAGCGCAGGGCTGTAGGGAAGGCGGCGCCCCACATTTGGAGGGCCTCCAAAGCAGTGTGGGAAGTTGAGCTTGAGCACCGGAGAAAGCAGGGCCTGTGGTGTGTCCTCTCTGGCAGTCGTGGAGAGAGATGATGGACTGATGGACTGGGGGTCAGGGAGTGAGTGGGATCTGGGTTCGAATCTCAGCACTGCAGCGCATTTGCGGGGTGTGACTTGAGAAACTGTGATTTTCTGAATAAAGGCTTCCAAAGAGCACTGCTTTCTACTTGTCGGAACCCTGCTGCCTCACATGGCAAAAGGGACCTTCCAGATGTGATCATGTTAAGGATTTTTTTTAAAGATTGTATTTATTCATTCATGAGAGACACACAGAGAGACGCAGAGACACAGGCAGAGGGAGAAGCAGGCTCCCTGCAGGGAGCCCCATGCAGGATTTGATCCCAGGACTTTGATCACGACTTGAGCCAAAGGCAGATGTTCAACCCCTGAGCCACCTAGGTGCCCCCTAAAACTTTCTTTATGATTCTTTGGTCACATACAAGTTTTAGAATTCAAATGTATCAAGCTTGTTCCACTCCTCAAATCCAGTTTTTCAAAGCACTGAAAGCATTAGTGTGTTTCTGTGAATTATAGAACATTAACAATTGTAATCCTTAGTCACAATAATCAAGGAACAAACCTAACAAGGAGTTCTGATGAGTACCATTTGGAATCAAGGGGTACAAATGGCAGTTGTGATCTTAAACAAACCTCAGCATTCGATTAATTTTGGTGTCTTGTGTCCTTTGTGTAGTCGGAAGGGAAACCAACTTCCAAGATAAATAATCAAAAGGTTTTTTTAAACACTAGTTTCCTTTTTCTGTAGAAAATTATGAAGAAGAAAAAGAAATTGGCTAATTCTCCCACAGTCCAGCAATGGCCATGATGTTTCTTTTTTTTTTTTTAAGATTTTATTTAGGGATCCCTGGGTGGCGCAGCGGTTTGGCGCCTGCCTTTGGCCCAGGGCGTGATCCTGGATCGAATCCCACATCAGGCTCCCGGTGCATGGAGCCTGCTTCTTCCTCTGCCTGTGTCTCTGCCTCTCTCTCTCTCTCTCTGTGACTATCATAAATAAATTAAAAAAAAAAAAAAAAAAAGAGTGTTTTTAAAAAAAAAAAAAAAAAAAAAAAAAAGATTTTATTTATTTATTCATGAGACACAGAGAGAGAGAGAGAGAGAGAGAGAGAGAGAGAGAGAGAGGCAGAGACACAGGCAGAGGGAGAAGCAGGCTCCATGCAAGGAATCCGATGCAGGACTCAATCCCGGGACTCCAGGATCATGCCCTGGGACAAAGGCAGGCACTAAACCTTAAGCCACCCAGGGATCCTGGCCATGATGTTTCTTTTGGAAATGTTAACAGTTCTTAAGCGTGGTAAGAAAATGCCTTTAGAGGGCACCTGGGTGGCTTGGTGGTTGGGTGTCTGCATTTGGCTCAGATCATGATCCCAGGGTCCTGGGATCAACTACCGCATTGGGTTCCCCACAGGAAGACTCCTTCTCCCTCTGCCTGTGTCTTTGGCTTTCTCTGTGTGTCTTTCATAAATAAATAAATTAAAAATATATATATATATATATAAAAGAAAATGCCTTTAGTACATCACTCAAGTTAAGGATATGAATACTTAATGTATGAGAAAAGAGAAATCTGAAGACTGACAGCTCAGAAGTGCTATGTGGCTCCACAATCATGAAAGACCCAAGCTCCCTTTAACTTGTGGCTCCACCATTCTCTGCCAGATAGTTTCCACTTCATGGCCCAATTTGGCTGCTCAAGCTCCAGTCATCACATCTGAATTCCAATCATCAAGAAAGGGGACAAGGTAAAGAGTCACTAGTTTCCCTTTTGCAATACTTTCCAGAATTGGAAATCAATAAAACAGCAACAGGGACAGAGCTCAGAGACAAAACACCTAATGGAAAAGGGTAGGAAATAATGAGATTTAAGGCAGGATCAGCATGGTCTATTTCACCAAGGTATATAGTATGGCCTCAGCCTTTGGAAAGCCAAGCAGCCATCTCGGTCCCCCTGAACCCAGTAGCATCTGTGATGCTGTATTGCCGAGGTGACCATCACCTAATTCCATCAGTGGGGGGGATCAGAGAGATCATTTCCATATACCATCATTATCTGAACGCACATTGTCCAGTTGTTGAGTTTTTTTAAAAAAGATTATTTATTTATTCATGAGAGACACACAGAGAGAGGCAGAGATACAGGCAGAGGGAGAAGCAAGCTCCATGCAGGGAGCCCGATTCAGGACTCGATCCCGGGGCCCCGGGATCACGACCTGAGCCAAAGGCAGATGCTCAACCACTGAGCCACCCAGGTACTTGTTAATTGAGTTTTTGTAACTAGGAGCAAAAATCTCCTCATGCTCTCTATGTGTTGAAAAGTTTTCAGTTAAAATATGAAAGAATTAATTAATTCAGGAGTAAGTTGCTAAAATAATAAATGATTATTGTGAAAGCTGATTTTGTGACAAAAGAAAGGCTTACACATATTTAAAGAGAGAAGTGGATGCAAATATTAGAGAATGGGGTGGCCATACACATTTTTTTTTCTTTTTGGTGATACACATTTAAAAAGGACATAATGCCAACCAAAGCTGAAATTGATTTTTAAAATAATAAAAGAACAAACAATAAAGATTAGATTTTAGGAGCGCCTGAGTGACTCAGTGGTTGAGCCTCTGCTTTTGGCTCAGGTCATGATCACAGGGTCCTGAGATCGAGTCCCGCATTGGGCTCCCCACAGGGACCCTCCTTCTCTCTCTGCCTGTGTATCTGCCTCTCTCTCTGTGCCTCTCATGAATAAATAAATAAAACATTAAAAAAAATTAGACTTTATTGTGATTTACTATGAGTCTAATCTTTTTGAGTGATTGAGTGCGCTGGTATTCATAACATTATATAAAATAACCATTAACTCGCCTTGCTTTTGGCTCAGGTCATGATCACAGGGTCCTGAGATCGAGTCCCGCATTGGGCTCCCCACAGGGACCCTCCTTCTCTCTCTGCCTGTGTATCTGCCTCTCTCTCTGTGCCTCTCATGAATAAATAAATAAAACATTAAAAAAAATTAGACTTTATTGTGATTTACTATGAGTCTAATCTTTTTGAGTGATTGAGTGCGCTGGTATTCATAACATTATATAAAATAACCATTAATAACTACATTTAAGGGGGACCTGGGTGGCTCAGCAGTTGAGCATCTACCTTTGGCTCAGGGTGTGATCCCAGGGTCCTAGGATCGAGTCCCACATTGGGGTCCCTGCATGGAGCCTGTTTCTCCCTCTGCCTGTGTCTCTGCCTCTCTGTGTCTCATGAGTAAATAAATAACGATTAGAAATGAAAAGCAAAACAATAAAAATAAAAAAATAAAAAATAAAAAAAAGAAATGAAAAGGAGAACATCAAGTTTGCTATCTTAAAATTTGGGGGAAATGCTCAAAATCAACTATAACATCCATGATGAATCATCCTTTGGTCCAGATGTATGAAGTATAAAGAGAAATAGAGAATTTTGTTTTTTATTTTGTAGACCTTAATGTAGAGAATTCAGTTACTCATAAGCCCCCTTCTGGGATCTCATCTCCTCCCCGCCAACCCTCTGTGCTCTTTAGTGTCTGCTTTATGTATGCACCTGCCTTATTTGTTCTGTTTATAATAAACACTCTTGAATCTCCTACCCAACTTGGAAGGTGTGACGGTGCATTGTAATAATTAATTGTGGTAGATTGCTAAAATAATGGCCTCGATGAAGCATGCCTCCCTGGGCCACGCCTCTTTGCAGTGTGACTTGCCATTGAGAGGACTCAGTGGCAAAGATCCTGCTTCCCGGATTTGAGCGGGTCTTGTGGCTGCTCTGACTACTAGCCGCAGGCAGAAGTGATACAGTGTGACTTCCAAGCTAGATCTTGAGAGGCCTTGTTGCTTCTCCTCTTGTCACCCACACAATCACATACACACGTAGACATAAAACATACATATACATGCACACACCCTTATACACACATATACACGCACGTATGCCCACCCATACTATGCATACAAATGCACAATTATGTATTTACACATACACACACATACACATAAATACAAGCATTTGCACACATTTACACATGTATCTACAAAAACATATGCACATACACATGTACTCACACAAATACATGCATCTATGCATGTACACATAGAGAGAGAGATGTGCTGATATACGCATAAAGCATTTCTTCTTGGAAGGAAAATCGAGAACGAGTTATGGTCGTTGGTTTTAAGGAGGCAGGGAAGGGGGACCGATGGCAGAGTGCTTTCTATTTTCAATCCCGCGCTGTTGGAATTCCTAACGCTGTGCATATTTTGTTTTAAAATGTCCACAGGGGCTATTTCGGCTGTGGGATTATGGGTCATTTCTTGTTTGTTCTTTATATGGGCCCTTATTAAATAAAAACCAAACCACCACAGCCTAAAAATAAAATGTGCTTGAAGCCAAGACCACATTATTGGCTGCCACTACAGTGATTCTTTTCTCTTTCCTTGTTTTTTTTTTTTCTTCTGTCTTTTTCTGTAGGTCTGATCGCTCTTGTAAATCTGTTGCCTGAATAAGACACATAGCCCTATCCGAATATTCCAACCCCGATGCGTCCGCACATGTGAGATTGTCCAACCCAGCAGCTGTCACCACTCACATTCCTCAGGCTCCGAGAAATGACAGGAGCATCTGCCCAGGATTTATTCAGCCTTGGTGACATAAAAACTTCATCACTACAAATGCTTGTGTAATGAGCCTGAACACAAGGGTTTGCTGTTAGTCTAAATGGTTCCATTCTGGCCAATTTGGGGTATTTCCCTCATAACTTTTTCATTTATGATAAGAAATGACAAGAGTTTTGCAATTCTGCTCAGAAAAAAAGAAAATCCCCCACTGCACCACTTTGTGTCCTTCTGGATCTGTGTGACAGAGATTAGAAGAAGCAGCTGTTTAAAACCAGGTCACGGGAGCCAGGGCACTGTTGAAAAGAAAATGAGACCAGTGCATTTAACAACCACCAAAATGTTCAGGGAAAATACAATTTAAAAAATACAATAAATAAAGGTCTTTTGGGGGGTGAGGAATGCTGGCTGGCTCAGTTGGTAGAGCTTCTCACTCTTGATCTATGGGTTGTGGGTTCGAGCACCACACTGGGTGCAGAGATTATTTAAATATAGATAAATACATTCGTTTTGAAAAAAGGTTTTGAAAAGAGAGGAGAAAAACACATCAGCAAGATGATTTTAAATACATGCATTCACCATCTGTCAGTTTTTAAAACTTTTTTAAAAAGATTTTACTTATTTATTCATGAGACACACACACACAGAGAGGCAGAGACACAGGCAAAGGGAGAAGCAGGCTCCCTGCAGGGAGCCCCATGCAGGATTTGATCCTAGGACCCCAGGATCACAACCTGAGCTAAAGGCAGACGCTCAACCCCTGAGCCACCTAGGTGCCCCCTAAAACTTTCTTTATGATTCTTTGGTCACATATTAAGCTTCAGAATTCAAATGTGTCAAGCTTGTCCCTAATACCTTTTGAGCTTTGTTTTTCTATTTAGGAAAACATTTCCTCCACTTCAAGAACATCTACTAACTCAGCATTTATTTTCTTTTATTTTAACTCCAGTACAGTTAACACGATTCACCGTGCTTTTGAGCACTGGATGGCTCCACGGTTTGCACTTAAGTTTTTGACCCATTAGGAATTTGTCTCAGCAACAGGGACATAGGAATCCAGCTTTCAGTTCTCTATTCTCCAAAGATTTGGCCTCTTGGTTCTTATCCTGCCTGCTGATTTGCAATAACACTGCCTTCATCAAACCTAAAAACCTCGTATTTGGGGGGACACCACACTGTTAAGAATGTCATACGTTTATGATCATTTTACAGTCAGACTCTGCTTACTGGGCACCCCACCCCTCCCCTGCCACTTACATGTCCTTTCCAAAATTTCTCGGTTACTCTCATACCACAAGTTTTCAACAGCTAATCTTGCAACTCATAGGTTAACCTCCAGGAGCTGGACAAAGAGGCAGTGGGGAGGTTTCTCATTTTGTTTTTCAGTTAAAGTTACTAAGACCATTGACAGCTGTTCACATGGCTCAGCCTGAATGTCAAAGTCACGGGGAGGCACCCAGCCCGCGCCCCCCCTGGGCACATGAGTACGCACTCAGTTGCTAAACATTCACTTGCTTTTATGGACTGATCACGCAGGGATTGGAGCTCTTCCCTGGCAGCTGTCCTGAGCTTTCCTTGTCATTGAGCGAGACAAGGCATGTGCTTTGCAGAAATAGTTGCTAGAGTTTTTCAGGCACGGACGTGCCCATACCCCAAATCTAAACTCTAACCAAGTGTCCACAGGGATACACCTTCCAAAACAAAGACGCTTTATATGAAGTGCAAATATTTGTTCAGAGATGGCAGAAGACACTTCCAGGAACTGTAGGAAAATCTGGTTGACTTAGCAACATCCATGATTGTGGTTTTAGGGGTAATTTAACTTTTTTTTTAAGTACCGTGTTGGTTTTTTTTTTAAAGCAAAGAATAGAGAAAAAAGAAAAATGTCCAGCTATCTTGCCACGTCAGCATTCTAAAAACTTCTGTTATCAAATGTGAGAATTACAGATATGGATGATAACAACGTGTCCCCATATCACAACCCAGAACCACGGGCCACCTCCAATCAGTTCTCCACCTCAAGCAATGTCTTCACAGTTATTTTTCCCTCCAGGAAAAAAAAAAAAGAATTGATGCATATCCTACCATTTGTATAACCACATAATGGTTTTTATTTATACGTTAATGATTGATCCCATGTGCCCTCCTGCTCCTCGGTGGTATTTTTCACATAAAATGTTTTTCAAGTTGTTCTGAATCAGCTAAAGACATCTCAGCTTTTCTTTCTTTCTCTTTCTTTCTTTCTTTCTTTCTTTCTTTCTTTCTTTCTTTCTTTCAAGATTTTATTTACTTATTTGAGAGAGAGAACGAGTGGCAGAAGCAGCAGAGGGAGAGGGAGAAGCAGACTCCCTGCTGAGCAGAGAGCCTGATGTGGGATTCGATCCCAGAACCCCGGGACCATGACCCGAGCTGCATGCAGGCGCTCAACTAACTGAGCCACCCAGGCGCCCCCACAAGCTTTCTTTTTAAGGTCTAGGGAGTGTCCCATAGTCCTACAATTTACCCTACCCGTTCCACATTGACGGACACTTAGAATACTTTGATTTTTCGCTCTTACACAGGCTCCCCTTCGATACTTCTCGAATGGGTTACTGTGGCATGCATTTGACAGTGTATAATGTTGGTGAAAACTTCTAGAACCCAAAACAAAGGTCATCTTGAAAGTACAACAGCTTTTGCCACATTGTCCTTGGACTGATCCCCACTCCCAACAATATCGAGTGAGATTCTTCTATCACATACTTGCCAGCACTGGACATTACACAACTTCCAGAGCTTTTGGCGATCAGAAGTGTGGCAAATGGTACCTCATGAGTGCTGTCTACACCCTCAGCCCCAATCCATTGATCTGTATGTTCAACCTTCTCTCGTGGTTGTTTTTGCTGTGCATTTCTTTGGAATATATATATATATATATATAAATTTTATTTATTTATTCATGAGAGCTACAGAGAGAGAGAGAGGCAGAGACACAGGCAGAGGGAGAAGCAGGCTCCATGCAGGGAGCCCAATGCAGGACTTGATCCCAGGACCCCGGGATCACAACCTGAGCTGAAGGCAGATGCTCAACCACTGAGCCACCCAGGTGCCCCTGTACCAAATTATTTTAATTATAGGTTTATAATACATTTTAATATTTATTTAATCAGAGCCAATCCTCTTTCATCATTGATCAGAGTTTTGGTCTTGAACATTCTCTAAGTGCTCATGTTTCTTATCTAAGCGTGAAAGCCCTAAAAAGAACCCTCAGAATCACCTCAAATATGAAAGTGGAGTGTAATCATTGGCATTAGCTACACATTCACTGTTTTTTCCAGAACATTCCCGCCAAGACTGGGGCCCCACGACTTTGCTTTACTGGATGTGTACACTCTGCAAGTCCTCTTGTTTTTCCAGTTTTGCAAGAATGGATGAGCAGAGGCTGGAGTTTTAAAACTTGCCCCTCGGGAAGCTAAAAATACATCTAACCCAAAACATACTGATTTAAAAACTCAAATACAAAGCTAAAGATGATAGGAAAAGCCTTTTTCCAAGATCTGCAGCAGAGCTAATTTACCTGGCAGTGAGAGGTAATGTGGTTTCCACATGTGTTTGACTTGGTGGGTTTTTTAATGCGGGGAAAGTAAAAAGAACAGCCACCCTACTCCCCTCAAAAAAGATCCATGAGCCAGCTGCCAGATTTTTAAATATTTTTTTAAAAAATTGAGTTGAAAAAAAAAAAAAATTGAGTTGAGGGACACCTGGGTGGCTCAGCGATGGAGTGGCTGCCTTTGGCTCAGTGTGTGATCCCGGGGTCCTGGGATGGAGTCCTGAATCAGGGTCCCCACAGGGGGCCTGCTTCTCCCTCTGCCTGTGTCTCTGCCTCTCTCTCTGTGTCTCTCACGAATAAATAAATAAAATCTTTAAAAAAGAATAGAAAATTGATTTGAAATTCACATAACATAAAATTAGTCATTTTAAAGTGTACGATTCAGAGGCACCTGCCTGGCTTGGTAGGTAAAGTGTGCAAGGTTTGATCTTGGGGTCAAGTTCAAGCCCCATGTTTCAGGTAGAGTTTACTTTAAAAAAAAAAAAAGGTGCCATTCAGAGGTTATGTCATCACCACCTCTACCTAGTTCCAGAATATTTTCATCACTCCAAAAAGAAACCTTTAAGTCATAAGCAATAGCTCCTCATCCCCCCAACCCTGGCCCCAGGCAAACACTTAATCTACTTTCTATCTCTATAGCTTTCCTGAGTCTGGACATTTCATATAAATAGAATCATACAATATATGGCTTTTGTGCCTGGCTTCTTTCACTGAGCTTAACATTTTCAGGATGCATCCACCTGATAGTATGCATCAGTGCTTCATTTCTTTTTATGGTTAAATATTTGCTACTTAAGAAAAATAAAAACAATATGAATGCTGAGTTAGAAATTGACAAAGTAGGGATCCCTGGGTGGCGCAGTGGTTCGGCGCCTGCCTTTGGCCCAGGGCGCGATCCTGGAGACCCGGGATCGAATCCCACGTCGGGCTCCCGGTGCATGGGGCCTGCTTCTCCCTCTGCCTGTGTCTTTGCCTCTCTCTCTCTCTCTGTGTGTGACTATCATAAATAAATTTAAAAAAATATTAAAAAAATAAAATAAAATAAAAATATTAAAAAAAAAAAAAAAAAAGAAATTGACAAAGTAGGGGCACCTGGGTGGCTCAGTTGGTTTAACTGTCTGACTCTTGATCTCAGCTCAGGTCTTGATCTCAGGATCATACATTCAAGCCCCACATTGGGCTCCACACTGGTTGTGGAGCCTATTTTTTAAAAAAATGAGAAAATACAGGAAATCAGAATAAACCCTGATTTATAAACCCTGAAGGCCCCTCCCCTTGAATTCCTCCTCTGACCTTCTATCCACCCCCTTACTCCAAGGGTAATCACTGTAAGAAAAAAATACCTGTCCCTTCCTGAAATAAATATATTTGTATGCATTTATTGACAGATGTCAATATGTTATTATTCCTTTAAAAATATTCAATAAAAGGGATTATAACACCTTTTTTTACAGTATGGTTTGTTGATTAAAACGTATGGTTTGAGGGCACCTGGTGGCTCAGTTTGTTAAGTGTCCTACCCTTGGTTTCAGCTCATGTCTTGATCTGAGTCATGAGTTCAAGCACCCTGTTGGGCTAGACGCTGGGCATGGAGCCTACTTTAAAAAAAGAAATGCCTTCTGCTTTTGGAATTATATAATTGCTCCTGTTTTTTTTAACTAATTTTATATTTTATATATATATATATTAAAGTTTTTATTTATTTATTTATTCATGAGAGACATAGAGAGGCAGAGACATAGGCAGAAGGAGAAGCAGGCTCCCCTCAGGAGTCTGTAGGACTTGATCCCAGGATCCCAGGATCACAACCTGAGTGGAAGGCAGATGCTCAACCATTGAGCCACCCAGGTGCCCCTAATTTTATATTTTTTAATAATTGACATACAACATATTAGTTTCAAGTATGTAACATAATGATTTGGTATTTGTGAACATTGCAAAATAATCATCATTATTAGTTTAGTTACCATCTGTCACTATACATAATTATGCAATTTTTTTTCTTGTGATGAGAACTTTTAAGATTGATTGTTTACAACTTTCAAATATTCAATACAGTATTATTAATTATGGTCGCCATGCTGTAGTGTTGTTCCTGTTTTTACCTAAATGCCTTTTTTTAAAAAATAAAAAATTTTATTTATTTGACAGAGAGAGAGCACAAGAAGGGTGAGTGGCAGGCAGAGGGAGAAGGAGAAGCAGGCCCCCCAAGGAGCAGGGCCTTGATGCAGGGTACCATCCCAGGACCTCAGGATCATGACCTGAGCCAACATCAGACGTTTAACCGACTGAGCCACCCAGGCACCCCTACCTAAATACCTCTTGATTTCATTTTTACATTTTGCCTTTGAGCCATCTGGAAGGTATTTAGGAAAACAAAGACAAAGGTGAAGAATCCGAATTCAGTCTTTTCTTCCAAATGCCTGGCCGGTTTACTAAACATCAGCAATGTTAAGAAAAATCTCTTTTCTTTTGTACTAATTTAAAATAAATAGCACCCTGCTTAGAGTCTGAATTCTCAGATGTGTGACGTTCTATTTCTGGATTCATTATTCTGACCTGTTGTTTTGTTGGCTTGTTTTTTCCTCATGAACAAACGATAGTAATATCACAGCTTCATAATCCATGTCAATGTCTGCCGGGGCTCACCTGCCAGATTGATTTGTGTCTTCCTAAGTGTTCTGGCCATTCTCAGAGGGTAGCAGATTTTAAATAGTTTGCCTTATAATGTCAGGATGTGGTTCCGTTAAAGCAATCCAGATGCTGGCAGGACAACAATGGAGATTTTGATTCATCTGGAATCATTAACATCCTCCAATAACTGAGCACCTGTCTTCTCAGAAATGTCAAGGTCACAGGCTACAACAGGAAAACCTTCGCCAAGGCGCCTGGGTAGCTCAGTCCATGCATGATTTTATAAGAACAAACGCATCAAGTGTGGATTTTAAAAACAGATCCAAAAATAAAAAATAAAATAAAAAATAAAAATAAATAAAATAAATAAAAAATAAAAACAGATCCATGCTGGGCTACAGTTGTCTTATTTTATTTATTTATTTATTTATTCATTCATTCATTCATTCATTCATTCATTCATTCATCATTTTTAAGTAAGCTCCATACCCAGCATGGAGCCCAACCTGGGGGTTAAACTCAAGACCCCGAGAGACACCTGGATGGCTCAGTGGTTGAGCATGGGCCTTTGGCTCAGGTCCTGATCCCGGGATCCAGGATTGAGTTCCCCGCTGGGCTCCTTTCCGGGGGCCTGCTTCCCCCTCTGCCTGTCTTTCTCTCTCTCTTTGTCTCTCATGAATAAATAAAATCTTTTAACCACCCCCCCCCAAAACAAAACAAAACAAAAAACCCTCAAGACCCTGAGATCAAGCTCTGAGCCCTGAAATCAAGATCTGAAGCAAGATCAAGAGTTGGATGCTCAACCGACCAAGCCATCCAGGCACCCTGGGCTACTATAAACAGGCTTAATCCACAGCACATTGATGGGAAGTGTTAATAGGCTCATTGAGTGGGCTGGAGCTGGCTTGCCACAAGATTTATAATTGTACACAAAATGCATTAAACCAGCCCCATCAGTGCTGTGGCTTGACTCTTCAACATTGCTGTGGTTTTGGCTATTAATTATTCAGCTCACAGCACTGTAAAGATGAAAATAAGATTCCCCCTCCCCTGGTTATTTTTTATTAATTTTTTTAACTTTAATTTTTGTATTTTTCGTATTTTTAAAAATTTTAAATCAATTCCTAGTTACTTTTTAAAAACTGCTTTTATTGAGCTAAAAGTTACATGTGGTGAAATGCACACATTCTAAGTGTACGAGTCCATAGGTTTGGACAGATATGTACACCTGTGCAACCATCAGACACAGAACATTTCACCACTCCATTAAGTTCCCTCATGCCCTCTCGCAGCCAAACTCTGTCCCTCACTGAAGCCAGCACAGCTGTGATTTTTTTCCACCCATAGATGAGTTTTTCTTGTTCTAAAGCTTCTTAGAAATGGAATCATACAAGAAAGGCATAAGCTGATGTTTGCATCCCTTGCCAAATCCATGTATTGAAATCCAAACCCTCAATATGATGG
Organism: Vulpes lagopus; assembly: GCF_018345385.1. NCBI lineage: Eukaryota > Metazoa > Chordata > Mammalia > Carnivora > Canidae > Vulpes > Vulpes lagopus. Next base: position 165,948,721 of record NC_054825.1, read on the forward strand.
TTTTGGTGAGGCTTTGGGGAATTAATCAGGTCATGAAGGTGGATCCCTCGTGAATGGGATTTGCGCCCTTATAGGAGATCCCTGAGAGATCCCTTGCCCTCTCTCCATCATGTGAGGGTACAAGGACAAGTCACCCACCTGCAATCTGGAAGAGGACCCTCCCCAGAACCACTTTGGCATCCTGATCATGGACTTCCAGCGTGCGAAATGATGAGAGATAGATCTCTGTTTATAAGCCACTAGTCTGTGGCATTCTGAACTAAGACAAGCATGTATGCATATTTAATGGCTGCTTTCTTCCTCTTAGCATAAAACCTTTGAGATTAGTCCATATTGCTGTGGATATCCCTCCTTCATTCCTTTTTATTATTGAGTGACACATCTTTGAATGGATATGCCGCTCGTAGGTATCTACCCAAGGGAAATGAGAATATGCATCTACAAAGATTTGTATGTGAATGTTTGTAGCAGCACTATTCATAATAACCCCAAAGTGGAGACAACTCAGATCCCCATCAATGGATGGATGGGGAACAGAAATACAGTAGTTTTCTGAAAACATTTGGGTGGTTTCCAGATTTTGGCTATTATGAGCAAGATGCTGCTATGAATATTCATGTACATGGCTTTGGTGGACATGTTTTCATTTCTCTTGGGTAAACACTTAGGGATTGGAATGCCTAGGTCACAATACAAGGGATGCCTAGGTCACAATACAAATACGTGTTAAGAAATTTCCAAATACTTCTTTACAGTGGTTGTACTATCTGTGGTTACTTTTAATTAGTTAATTAATTTATTCATTATTTAATTTAATGATTTGTGTGTGTGGTTGTAACATTCAAAGAGTATTTGAAAGCACAATATGAATAGTGAGACTCTCTGTATCACTATTTGAATCTCCCATGGTCCCTCTCCCCAAAATAACAACAGTGACAGTTTCTTACTACTGCTTATTTACTTATCACTTCCAAAGAAATAAATTATTCATATACCAGTATTTATTTATTTATTTTTAATAAGTTTTTATTTATTTATGATAGTCACACAGAGACAGAGAGAGAGAGAGAGAGAGAGAGAGGCAGAGACACAGGCAGAGGGAGAAGCAGGCTCCATGCACCGGGAGCCCAACGTGGGATTCGATCCCTGGTCTTCAGGATCGCGCCCTGGGCCAAAGGCAGGCGCCAAACTGCTGCACCACCCAGGGATCCCCTATATCAGTATTTATATACAAACCTTCCTTCATCTTTAAACAACTGTGATCTTCATATGCATTCTTGTGAATTTCTCCTTAAATGGTGGCCTAGAAAACCTTTCACATCAGCACATGGTATTTCATCTAAAGAATGCCCAATGGTTGATTTGATCAGCCCTGAAATCACAGGCATTTAGATCATCTCGATTAGACAAACCCACCTCACCTTCCCACCAACAGTGGGTGAGACCACAACTATTTCTCCACAGCCTCACTGGCAGTGGGTTTTTATCTAACTTCTAAATTTCTAATTGGTGAAAAACTAGAATTTATTGCTTTTTAAAAAATATTTAAATATTTTATTTTTAAGTAACATCTACACCCAATGTGGGGCTCAAACTTACAACCCTGAGATCAAGAATCACATGCTACACCAACTGAGCCAACCAGGCACTCCCATATAATTCATTACTTTTGATTTTAATTCTTAAATAGGAATAGAGTTGAGTGTTGTTCCTTGCACACACTTATTAGCCATCTTGATTTTTTTTCTCCAGATTACCTGTTCATGACCTTTGTATATTTTTCTACCAGTCTCTTTTTCTTCTTATTTTGTATTAGCTTTTGGTAAATTAATTAACCCATGTCTGTTATATATGCTGTTAATATTTTTCCCAGCTTGTGGTTTATCCCCCGCCCCCCACTTTCTTTTCAGAAGTGAAAAGCACACTCTACACTTCTAAATGAATTAAACTACATATAATAAGTTTACATTTTTATGTGTTAGGTACATATTTTTTGATTATGTGGTAACCCCTACCCAGTACATATTTTTCCCCCAGAAACTTCCACATCTTCTCACATGAGAACAATTTTTCAACAGCTCACTTTGCAGACTCAGGATATGGCTTCAGTGAAATATGGCCAGAAGCTTGAAAGTGGAAGTCATAAGAAATGTGGTATTGTAACGGAAGCACTAAGGCTTGAACAATTCTTTGTCTTTCTCAAAATTGCAAGTCATGGGAGAAATGCCAGTCTCACACAGAGCCCTAAGATGATCCCTAACACCATGTTGCCATGCTGAAACCTGCCCTGCATTCTCTTGCTAGTACATGGCCATTAAGCCTGGCCGAGAGCCAGGGCTGGATCTGTGAGAGCCATGCCTGACATTTCATTGAGTGGGACACTGTTCTGGGTAGAGCAGGGACTCCTGGGGGCAATGTTACAGGCCTGGACATGCCCTACGGTGAGCTTTAGCACAGACCAGCATAGCTCTCTGGTCTTCCCCAGTACCCTTTCTGTCACAAAAAGGGCAAATCTATAAGCAGAGGTGGATAGAAAAAATTACTGTGTTATCTATATGGGAATGAGTTAATCTGACCACATACTTAATGTTGTTTAGATTAAACAATGTATCTGTTTGGGTGCTTTTAAGTGCCTGTGATATGGTATGTTTTAATGTGGAGAAATATTTTTTTAAAAAAAGAAATTAGTCACCCAAGTAGCACCTCCAAATTGATGTTGTGTAAAATGGTTACCAGTGTTCTTTGGAAATACTAGCTGTAATTGTCAGAGATAAAAAAAACAAACAAACAGAAAATTGGCATCAATTTAAGCAAACAAATAGGCTCTATGAAGCTTTTTCCTAATACTTTTGCAGCAAGGAATATGTATGGTGTAAAAAGTTTTGCCCAAAGGCAGCAAATGCTACCTTGTTTTGACTTCATTGATTGCAACAGAAGTGTAGTGAGCTTACTTTTCATGTGATTTCTTCAGTCACTTGCAATTGCCTGTTCAGATGCTTTGCCCATTTTTCTATTAGGCTGTTAGTCTTTTGCTTATTCACTTGAGTTTGTTGGTAATAAAGTTTATTTTTTTTTAAGATTTTATTTATTTATTGAGACACAGAAGAGAGAGAGAGAGAGGCAGAGACACAAGCAGAGGGAGAAGCAGGCTCCATGCAGTGAGCCTGACGTGGGACTTGATCTCAGGTCTCCAGGATCACACCCCGGGCTGCAGGCGGCGCCAAACCGCTGCGCCATCAGGGCTGCCCGGTAATAAAGTTTAAAAATCAGATCTTTGCTGTGATGTATAGTGGAAATATTTTCCAAGTGAGCCATTTGTCTTTTCCTTTATAGTAACATTTGCCACAAGGTGGCTTTAAATGTTTGTATTGACAATTGATGTTCCTTCCAGGGCCCCTAGGTTTTATTTATTTATGTATTTTAAAGATTTTTTTTTATTTCAGAGAGGGAGCGAGAGGGTGAGAGAGCATGAGTGGGGTGTGGGGAGAGGAAGAAGCTGGCTCCCTGCTAAGCAAGGAGCCTAGGACCACGACCTGAGCTGAAGGCTGCACTTAATCAACTAAGCCACCCAGGCACCCCCACTCCAGGTTTTATATACTCCTTGGAAAAGCCCTTCTCACACTAGAATGATGGATGAATTTACCTATATTTTCTTCTAGTTTTTGTACTGTTGTCTTTAATACTTTATTCTTTGATCTAGCAAATTTATCTTTTAGAAAGAAAACTACACACACACACACACACACACACAGCCCTGGTTGGCACAACAGGAACTATTCAATTATCTCTCTTTTCCTTCTTTTTTTTTCTTTTCTTTTTTTTCTCTTTTCCTTCTGATTTGCAAAACGACCAAACTAACTGTCCCAAAAGTACACGTCTGTTTCTGATTTTCTCTTCTGTTCCATTGCTTTGTGATTGTGGATTCAGTACATATTTGTAAAATTCCTTTTAATAACCTACAAGGCCTCCTCTTTCCTTGTCTGTTCTAGAATTTTCTTGGCTGCTCCAGCTGTAAAAAATGTTAAACTATTCACTCTGCAATCACAGGAAATGCTCAAATTAAACAGATCCTAAGGCTTGGAAGCACAATGGTGGTTTTGTTTTTGGTGTTGAATTTTTAACACTAACAACTGCTTACCTCCTTCCCACAAAGAGGTATTAGGAGAACACCTCAATTGACAATCAGCATAGTCATCTATAATGCCAGATTATGTTGACCAAAGTGGTTCCAGGTTCGCTCCTATAATTATCGTAGTGCAACTGGGGCAGACAGCAGATGGGCTAGAGAAATTTCTGCCATGTGGCTGAGCTCCCCTGCTTCTTTAAGTGCATTGTAGAGGGCATGTGGGCTGGGATTTTAAAACAAAGGCAGCACAAGGAAAAACAATATGGCATTTCTTCAAAATATTAAAAATAGAATTATTGTATGATCCAGCAATTTCACATCTGGGTATGTACCCCAAAGGCAGGAACTCTGAGATATATTTGTATCCCTAGGTTCTTAGCAGCTCTACTGGCAACAGCCAAAAAGTGGAAGCAACCTAAGTGCCCCTCAATGAATGAATGGATAAATGAAATGTGCCGTATCCACATGATGAATATTTTTCAACAAAAGAAAAAGAAACAAACATATATATATATATATAGGAGTGCCTGGGGCTCAGTTGGTGAAGTGTCTGCCTTTGGCTTGGGTCGTGATCTCAGGGTCCTGGGATCAAGGCCTGTGTCAGGCTCCCTGTTCAACAGGAAGTCTGCTTCTCCCTCTCCCTTTGCCCCTCCCCCAACTTATGCTTGCTTTCTCAAATAAATCTTAAAAAAAAAAAAAAAAGAACATTTGGACAAATGCGATAACAAAGATGAACCTGGAGGACATACTCCTAAGTGAAGCAAGCCAGTCACAAAAAGATGAATCCTGTATGAGGTCACTTCTAGGAGGTACCCAGACTAGCCAAATTGATGAGACTAAAAATAGAATGGCAATAGGGTGCCTGGCTGGCTCAGTGGGCGAGGCAAGTGACTCTTGCTTTTGGGGTTGTGAGTTCAAGCCCCATGTTGGATACAAAGCTCAAAGGAGAAGAAGAAGAAGAAGAAGAAGAAGAAGAAGAAGAAGAAGAAGGAGGAGGAGGAGGAGGAGGAGGAGGAGGAGGAGGAGGAGGAGGAGGAGAGAAGAAGGAGGAGAAGGAGGAGGAGGAGAGGGAGGAGAAGAAGGAGAGGGAGGAGAAGAAGGAGAGGGAGGAGAAGAAGGAGAGGGAGGAGGAGAAGGAGAGGGAGGAGAAGAAGGAGAGGGAGGAGAAGAAGGAGAGGGAGGAGAAGAAGGAGAAGGAGGAGAAGGAGGAGAAGGAGGAGAAGAAGGAAGAAGAAGAAGAAGGAAGAAGAAGAAGAAGAAAGAAGAAAGAAGAAGAAAGAAAGAAGAAAGAAAGAAGAAAGAAGAAGAAAGAAAGAAGAAAGAAGAAGAAAGAAGAAGAAGAAGAAGAAAGAAGAAAGAAAGAAGAAAGAAGAAGAAAGAAAGAAGAAAGAAAGAAGAAAGAAGAAGAAAGAAAGAAGAAAGAAGAAGAAAGAAAGAAGAAAGAAGAAGAAAGAAAGAAGAAGAAGAAAGAAGAAGAAGAAAGAAGAAGAAGAAGAAAGAAGAAGAAAGAAGAAGAAAGAAAGAAGAAAGAAGAAGAAGAAAGAAGAAGAAAGAAAGAAGAAAGAAGAAGAAAGAAAGAAGAAAGAAGAAGAAAGAAAGAAGAAAGAAGAAAGAAAGAAGAAAGAAGAAGAAAGAAAGAAGAAAGAAAGAAGAAAGAAGAAGAAAGAAAGAAGAAAGAAGAAGAAAGAAAGAAGAAAGAAAGAAGAAAGAAGAAGAAAGAAAGAAGAAAGAAGAAGAAAGAAAGAAGAAAGAAAGAAGAAAGAAGAAGAAGAAGAAAGAAGAAAGAAGAAGAAAGAAAGAAGAAAGGAAGAAGAAAGAAGAAAGAAGAAAGAAGAAGAAGAAAGAAAGAAGAAAGAAGAAGAAAGAAGAAAGAAAGAAGAAAGGAAGAAGAAAGAAAGAAGAGGAGGAGGAGGAGAAGAAAGAAGAAGAAGAAAGAAGAAGAAGAAGAAGAAGAAGAAGAAGGAAGAAGGAAGAAGAAGAAAGAAGAAGAAAGAAGAAAAGAAGAAGAAAAGAAGAAGAAGAAAGAAGAAGAAAGAAGAAGAAGGAAGAAGAAGAAGGAAGAAGAAGAAGGAAGAAGAAAGAAGGAAGAAGGAAGAAGGAAGAAGGAAGAAGAAAGAAGAAAGAAGAAAGAAGAAAGAAGAAGAAGAAGAAGAAGAAGAAGAAGAATGGTGGCTGCCAGGGGCTGGGAGGAGGGGGAATGAGGAATCATTGTTATTTTTATGGAGTTTTCATTTTACAAGATCAAGAGAGTTCTGTGGATGGTGGTGGTAATGGTTGCACGACAATGTGAACGTACCATTGAATTGCACACTTGAAAATGGTAAAGTTGGTAAATTTTATGTCAAAACTCATCCAACAGTTCACTTAAGATTTGTGCATGTCACTGTATATAAAATATTGTACCTAAAAATGAAAGAGAAAAGGATAAATGGATAATAAGCTTACATCTTTATTCTTCTCCTATTTGCTATCCAGCACGTAACAGGCAGCTCTTTCTAGAGCCTCTGCGAGCCCCCTGCCCAGCCACTGTCACTACTGCGGTCACCTCTTTTCCTCACTGGGCTTCCAGCTCTGCCCTCACAGCCCCCTGTAACGACGCCTGTGAAAACCTAAGTCTGATCTCCATCTCTGCTCAGAATCTCTGATGGCTCCCAACTCGCTCAGACTGAAGCCAAAATCCATCCTTTCCAAAGCCCACAAGCCCTGTGCGATTAGCCTTCCAAACCACCCTGATCTCCCCTCATTTCCTCCTTGCTCCCCTCTGCTCTGGCCACACTTGCCTTCTCCTTGCTTTTTCTCAAACGCACCAGGCACTCTTCACACTGACTCTTCCCTCTGCCTGGGATGCTGTTCCACCAGCTAGCTGCCTGCCTCACTCCCTCACCTCCCCAGAGAGGCCCTCCCTGACCACCATGTAAAACAGCCAATGCTCTCTCCCACCTACGCACTCACTCACCTGTTCTGCATTTCAGCGGTGGTCCTTACCGCCCCTCCCAACACATAGCTCTGTATGTGCCCTCTACGTCCCCGCAGAACGCCAGCCCCAGGAGGGCAAGAATCTCTTGTTCCTGGCTGTCATGGAGTCCATGCCCAACACCTCAGGGCTGACGGAATGCACAGATGAGTGAGGACACTGTCTTCAGGGCCTCGGGTGGTGTACACAGAGGCTCTTGGGCATCCCTCCCATCTCCCACAGAGGAATGGCACATGCCGGGCCTTGGTCTCAGGCACAGCCCCGGGCAGAATGCTGAGAAGGGCTGAGAGGCTTCCTTGCAGACAGCCGGCTTCCGCTGCATCTCACCTGGCCCCATCTCTGGGTGTCCCCCACGCCCCATCCCCCAATTCTGGGCCAAGTCAGCCTTTAGATTCTACTGCCAGGGTGGGTAAACTAGAGGAGGCGACTACATCTTGGGAGGTGTAGTTTAAAGATGTTGGCCAAATAGGGCTTTCCATTGGGGTGAGGGGTGTGAGCACTCAATCAGTAAGCCAGTTCCCGGGGCCTCTACTCCAGCACCTCATTCGCTGCCAGTCCTCAAAAGCCAGCTTCCCTTCTGATCTCTTGTGCACTTTCCCTCCCTGACCATCTCCATTCACCTTTCAGAAAACCCCAGCGTTGGCCCCGGGGGACCTTTCTCTCCCCTCAAGTATGGACTACTCTGTCTAGAGCTCTCCAACCTATGCATGCGTTTAGATTTTCTGAAGAAATGGCTGAAGATACACGTTCCCAGTAAAGATACAACCTCCAAGGAATTTTGACTCAGCAGGTGGGGCCCAGAAATGGCATTTTTAACAAAGACCCCAGGTGCCTGATGCCGTGGCCACCTGGGTTCAGGAGGGCCTCGAAGGAGAGGGCACTGGACAGGAGAAAACTGGAATTTGTGGCTGAAAAACCTGCTTCTGTCTGAGGGGAGGGGAGAAAAGGGTTTTCATCTTCCAGCTGCTTTTCAAAATGAACATCTTCAGATAAATTCACATCACTGGTCACCTGTTTCTGCAACTTCTAGAAACCCCAAGATCTGCAGGAGTTCCTCCCGTGTTGGTGGAGGGCCATAGAGCAAAGAGGATACCTCACAAAGGTATCTTCTGTCCAGGACAGTGTGTGTGTTGGTCACTGGGGGACCCTATTCTCAAATAATCCATGACTTCACCTATAAGAGTCAACAGATAGGATCCCTGGGTGGCTCAGCAGTTGAGCACCTGCCTTCGGCTCGGGTCATGTTCCTGGGATCCAGGATGGAGTCCCGCATCAGGCTCTCTGTGAGGAGCCTGCTTCTCCCTCTGCCTATGTCTCTGCCTCTCTCTTTCAGTCTGTGTCTCTCATGAATAAATAAATCCTTAAAAAAAGAGAAAGAGAGAGAGAGAGAGAGAGAGAGAGAGAGAGAGAGAGAGAGAGAGAGTTGATACTTACTTTGCTGAAGTTTTATTTTGTAACATATATGTTTACAATTACCCACCACGGTGACCATCTGTTAACACAATGAAGTCTTAACGACCTGATTTTGAACCTGGGTGCTGGGGAATCCCAGGCTTTCCTCTCTTGAAGAGTCCAGTGTGCTGTGTTTTGTTTTGCGCAAACCCAAGAAAAACCTCGATGCACACACATGCGGAGGAATAGCTACAAACGGAAACCTGTTTCTTTCTTTCCTGCATCTTCAGTGAAGACTCATCCAGGTTTTTGAAATCAATTGATGCAAGATGTTTATTTTCAAGGCAGAATTGGTAACAACATCTAACAACTGTTCACGTTCTCGGACACAAAAACTGAAGTCAGAAGAGAGCTGCCCCCAGACACATAAAGGGCTAAAACTCTGCATGACAATACTATTATTGAGCGCCTTGTGAATACGCTGACGTGCTATCATAAAGCTGAGACTCACCGCAGAATTAGAGCATGTGAATTACAAAGGGAAACTTCTTCCAGAGCTTACGTTACAGGGCATGCGCAGGACGCAGTGTCTCCCGCTTCCAACCTTTGTCATCAGCCACACTTCTAAGGAGTTTGGCTGTATGCAAACAGATGGCAGAAAACACCTTCTGCAGACCTGTACAAAATCCAAGTTCATTTATGAACACAAGGCAAATATTCTGATCATCTCCTATATGACTGGTTTGGCTCAGGATGCTGAAGTCCCAGCTTTTTTTTTTTTTAAACACATGAATCAGAGATTTGGATTACACCTTGGAGCATGCCTTGGGGCTCACCAGAAAACCACTGGTGTCGGGTATCCGGCCACCTGCCCCTACACACACACACACACACACACACACACGACACGATATGCTAGTCTATTCAGAGAACAGAAATTAACAGCCAGCTTTTTTAGAATTTTTTTCCCTCTCTTACTACATACAATGGGAGAAGTGTCTTCAGCCCCAAAGATGTGGAGAGTTTGGTGACGCTGGTTGGAATTAGGGCTGGGAAGCCAGAAGTGCGAGTTCTTCCCTATTGGTACCCCCTTATCCCCACAAGCTTCCTGAGAGTGTCTGACCCCAAGTGGGAATCCAAGTACCATTTTTAGTCACAGAACCTATAATGCAAACACTTCAAAGCCTAAGTGTGCGTTCTTGTCCCCCAAAATGAACTCCTGGGACCTTTTTGCCCTCTGGGTAGTTAGCTGGAGGATGGAAGTCAAAGAGGAGGAGGAAGAAGGAAGGCAGGTCCGCTTTGAAGAGCTCTGCTTAACTTCCCCATGGTGGAAACACAGAGAAGGTGGGAGAAAATGCCAGGCCCTGCACGCAGATGTGGGCTCACTATCCAGGAAGCAGGGAATGAGGAAGGAAGGCAAAACATTAACAGGGACCCTGCCCATGTACATATAAGTGTATATTCTAGAATATTCCCAGACTGCTTAGCGACTTTCCAACCTCTGAAGGTGAGTAGAGGGGGATGTGCAAAAGCAGGCCTGGCAGAGAAAAGAGCAGAGAGGTATACCTCCCTCCCTTAACCCCTCCTACCTACGAGTTTTCCTCCAAGAGCCACATCTTTCCAAACTGGATCCCTAAGAGTCAAAAGTCATGGTTCATTCAATAAGAAAAAAAACTCTGTTCCCAATGTGATACTTCTTGGTCTCCTTTCAACTACTGGGGTATGGGTGGTCCCCAATCCAAGCTTTCTGGGTTCTGTGGACATACTAGAAGAGCTCAGGAGGGAAGCAGGTGTCATTTGGGATTTTTTTTCTTACTTCTTTGGACCTTTTAAATGCTTGAACATTTCTATCCCGCAACCAGGCCTCCAGAAAACTCCACCCTCAGAGCCACCTACTCTGACAACCGTTATCACCCTAAACTATTCGATTTTTATCAGAGCTCGGTCAGATGGAGTGGTGGAATGACGTGGGACTACCACAGCAACACTCACCAACAAACAAGAGGTGGGGGGTTTGCTTTGCCCTTGGGTGTCCCCAGGATTGGCCTTCAGGGGCTCCTAGGAGGGAGGTCAGGGCTCTCGCCCTCTGAAGCCTCAGCTGGTGTGTTATCTGCCTCCTCTGCTGCACTGGAATCCTCCTCACGCACCACCTGACCTGCCATGCCCCCGAGTGCCTCTGCGCCCACCTGCTGCTCCTGTTCTTCCCCACTCATCCACTTGCTGGCACAACCCAAATGACTTCTGTTGCCATTCTGACCACTAGAGGCAGGAGGAGAGCCTTCTGGCTTGGCCTTTGGGCCCTGAGACGTTGAGGCTGGCAACCCCTCAGGCTGGGGACCTCGGAGGGCCTTCCGAACCGAGGCATCTCTTCTTGAGCCTGGCCCTTTCTTTGCGATCGCTGGCTTCTTCTTGGCATCTTCTGAATCAACAAGGACATATGAAACAGGGCCCAAGCTCACCTTCTTCTTCTTTCTCATGGGAGGAGGATTCTTTGCCAAGGCCCAGCTCATGGCTTTCTTCTTTGGGGGGCCCTCCTGACCGCCATCTTGGTCTGACTCCAAAGCAACCCCAGGACTCACAGCTTCTGACGGGGGATCGTGGGATGGGGTACTGGGAGCCTTCCAGGCACATTTTGCCACAGGATTCTTCAAAGCTGACTCCTCCTGCTTCACACAGGGCTTTTTGTTGCTCCTGATATATTCTGAGACCTCCGTATTTTCAGCACCATCAGCCTCAAGATCCTCCAAGGAGCCTGAGCTGTTGGAATGCTGGCCTTTGGGCTTCTTCCAAGGCACTGATTCCTGCTTTGGGTTTTTTCTCTGCTTCTTTCTCCTGGAGCGATTTTTAGCTCCAGCTCTGAGAACCACAGGTTTGGGAGGGTCCTCTTCATCTCCTGGGTCATGCCAGCAGTCAGGATTCTCGATCTTCAAAGCAGAACCTACTTCTGCAGCCCGCCCTGGCTCCTTCTTGATCTTCCTCCGTGCTGCTGAGGCTGAGGCTGAGGTTGCCACTGCCTGGGCATCAGCCACTTCTTGCACCCTAGCTTCCTCGCGGCTGCGGATCTCCGCATCCATGTAGAAGATGATTTGCACCACTGCCCCCAGGAGCACCCCCAGAGCTTCTGCCCAGTTCTCTCGGGGCTGATTCTGGGGGCGTGGGGGGTGGCCAAGCTGGAGTAGGCGGACTACATCCTCCCAGGTGCGCCCCTCCGCATCCAGGAATTCATTCAGATTTTTTAAAAACTCAGCATCCTGGGTGGGGTCTCTACAAACCACTCTCCAGACGCCCCCCCTTCCTGGGAATTCGCGGGGTATGGCCCTGAGATTCACACCCTCTCCGACCTCAATCAGGGCAGCTTTGGCATTCTCTTCCCTCAGAAAAATCTTGTTGAGCACGAAGTATGGGCCCAGCGGGGAGAGGACCCCATTTAAAGTCTCCTCGATTTCTGCTTGACCACAGTCCTCCGGGATGCCAGTGACCAACAGGGACCTGTGGATGTCCACTTCCATCCCCCGGCACCAGTCCTCCAGGAGGTTCATGGCCATGGTCGCGACCACCTGGCCACCTGGCGCCTCTAATCCCACGTGTACTCGAGAGTCTGTAAGGTGGACCAGGGAGCCAGCAGCCCCTAAATATTAATCCTGTAAGGTGACAGAAGAGGGAGGTCAGAGTCCCCGCAAGACGGCCAGGCTCCGAGGTCTTGGCTCCCCCCCCCCTCCCCCCCGCCGCGCCGCGGGCCCAACCCGGCCTCGCGCTCGCCCAGGCCCCTCCTCCCCGAACCGGCCCCGGGGGCTCACACGTGTCCTGCGACCGGAAACCGCGCTCCGCCCGCCCCGGGCCCGGCTGGCGGCCGCCGGGCTGGGATCTGGCAGCTCCGGCCCACGACGGGCCGCTCGCCAGGCGCCGGCTCGGCCCACCCAGGCCGCCTGCCCCGCTTGCCGGGCCGGGAAGCCGGCGGCCGCCCCCGCTCCGGCCCCGCTCGACCCCCGCGCGGCGCTCGGCGTCTCGCCTCGAACCCCGCAGCTGCGCGGAGCCGAGGCCGGCGTCGCAGCGCGCGCTTGCGCACTCGCGCCCCTGCGCCCGCGGTCGCCATGGCAACCAGCCTCCGCTGGGGACGCGCCCTCCCGCCTGCGGAGCCCAGCGCGCCAGCCGCGGGAGGAGGGGGATGGCCCGGGGTGGGGGGGACGGCCCGGGGTGGGGGGAGGCCCGGGGGAGGGGCGGCCCTGCAGCTCCCCCTCGCGAAGGGTCTGCGCGTTCTCTGGTTTTCCTACAGACACACTCTTTCCACTCTTTTCACTTCAACTGGGCCTCGGGGACGGAGGTGGAGTGCCCTGACTTGTGCGATGGCATCCGAGCCCTCCTAGCCTCTGCCTTTCTGTTGGGTTGAGCCCACGGGACTCCTGGGAGCCACCAGAAGTCCGAGGGCCAGAGAGAGGAGCAGCTTTGATGGCCCTGAGGTCCTCTAACAGAGCCGCAGCTCCTGACAGCTCTCTCACTCAGCGAAGGTTACCCTGGTTCCAGAAATATCTGGCAGCTTCTAGAAACTTCCCGCCTTCTGCCCCACATGCCCTTCAAGCCTGGATATAGTCCTTCACCTCTCTTTCCTTGCTGGTTTCCTCAACTTGTTGCCCACAAGCAACACGTTTGTTAATAGTTAATGAAAAACACTTCTCAGTGACTCAGTTTGAGCTGCTGATTGCTGTCAGGACCTCACTGATACACCTAGGAACGCTGCTTACTAGCTGTGCAGTCTTGGAAGCTTTGAGCTCTCTGGGTGCCTTTCTCTTCTCCCTATAGGGAATACCAATAAAAACCTTCCTGATTGGGGCACCTGGGTGGCTCAGCGGTTGAGCCTCAGCCTTTGGCTTAGGTCCTGATCATGAGGTCCTGGGATGGAGTCCTGCATCAAGCTTCCTGCAAAGAGCCTGTTCCTCCCTCTGCCTATGTCTCTGCCTCTCTCTCTATGTGTGTGTGTCTCTCATGAATAAGTAAATAAAGTCCTTAAAAAAAACCCACAAACCTTCCTGATCAAAACTTTGAAGGTTCAGGAATATCACATATGAAAGATGCACTGAAGTACAATTTTGGCTTGAGTATTCGACCAAAATCTGTTATTTGAATTCCATTTGGAATTGGCCTTGGCAAGACCAAATAGCCAAATGCGTGTTCCACTGTCATCCCTAGCAATCCTGAACTTCGACATGATCAATCCTTTGATCTTGCAGTATGTGTGTGGTTGCCCAAGTTCCCACGATACTTCATGCAAAAAAAAAAAAGTCATTCAAATGGTTAAATGTGAATATCCCATTCCAATAGACACTCTAGCTTTAAGTAGTGTTTTAAAATCTCATGTACTTTACCTGTGGAAGTGCTGTTAATCAGCTGAAGAATGAATGTGTACCATCATCATGCAGTGGTTTTAAAACATGGTCATAAGTTCTCTGATACTCCTGTATCTCTTACTGAATCTCAGCATACTTGTATATTCTTTAACCAATGGAGAGTGTGGTCAAAGGGAAATGATTGGATCAAGACTATTGTGGAAAGGAATCTATGTGACTTCTCAGGATATGTTATAAAGGGCCATGCAACTTCTTTCTTATTTGTTGGGATACTCTCATTCTTGGATCCCTGAGCTCCAAGTAAGAAGGTAAACCATCCTCTGGCTGCCGTGTTGTGGGGAAGCTCAAGCCACCTAGAGAAGCCACATGTGTGTACTCCAGTCAACAGTTCCCACCTGAGTCCAGCCTTCAAATGATCTCAGCTCAGGCACCAGACATGTGATTAAGGAAACTTCTAGATGATTGTAGCTCCCAAGCATTTGACTCACTCCCTGACCATTCGACCATTTACATCTTCCCAGTTGAGGCCCAGCCGTCACATAGCAGAAACACACTATCACTGCTGTACCCTGTGCGAATTTCTGGCCCACAGAGTTAATGAGTATAACAAAACAGTTGTCTACACCACTAAGTTTTGGGATTTCTTCTCAGGCAGCAAGAGATCAGTGGAAGATCCTGCAAAGGTGAAATGCAGCAAAGATGAATGATGATTGATAAAGCATTACTGCAAAAGAAAACAAAGTAACAGCTTTAAATCTCCCAAAAAGATTCCCCCAAGCAGATTTTTCAAGCAGTGCACAAAGATTCGCTTTCATGGGGTTTCAATTCCGTGGGATTGTTTCAATGAAATAGTATCATCACCATCAACTAGATTTTCCAGCTTGTGAGTTGAATAGGAAATAAGTTTTCCACTTTCAGACAGTTACTTTTAGCAAAGAAGGGAAGCTTGATAGTCTGGTGACATGTCACCATCAACAATGCTGGTCAAAGATGTCTTGTTCCCTCATAAGCCATTTTGTATCATAAATGGGCAACAGAGAGGTCAGAAGAGCCAGCTAGCAGTCGTCCCTGTTACTATATTACACTGGCAACTAAATTTTGGGCAGCCGGAGTGGCTCAGTGGTTTAGCACCACCTTCGGCCCAGGGTGTGATCCTGGAGACCCGGGATTGAGTCCCACATCGGGCTCCCTGCATGGAGCCTGCTTCTCCCTCTGCCTGTGCCTCTGCCTTTCTCTCTCTCTCTGTGTGTGTGTGTGTGTGTCTCTCATGAATAAATAAATCTTTTTTAAAAATCCTGTAATTTTGAAAAAATAAAATAGTGGGGGCACTTGGGTGATTCAGTGGTTGAGCGTCTGCCTTTGGCTCAGGTTGTGATCCCAGGGTCCTGGGATCAAGTCCTGCATCAGGCTCCCCACAGGGAGTGTGCTTCTCCCTCTGCTTAGGTCTCTGCCTCCCTCTGTGTGTCTCTCATGAATAAATAAATCTTTTACAAAAATAAAATTGTGATACAAATTTAAAAGTTTTAATAACATTTCAGATTTATTCCTATATTCTCCAACTTTTATTCCATAATGGCAATCTTCACCTGTGACCAAATACTCAGCCATTCAGTATTTTGTCAAAATATGTATTTGGTCCTGACACATAGCCAGCTCTTATTATTATTGTAACAGCAGGAATTCTGATGGATCTTCCCAGTATTGCTCAAACTTCTTTTACGCTCTCTCCAGTGACCTGGAGTTTGTTCTGGGATGGTTGAACCGGTGGTCCTGGAAAGTAGCCAGAGGGTATGTATAACTGCTACCAAATGGGATGTTCCTGTTAGAAAATTCTGGCAACTCGTACTGAAATCTAGTGCTAGTCCATGGAACTGTTGTGAATTTGCTGATTGAGAGTAGTTCAATTAAGAAAGCACAAAATCCTGATGGGGGAGGAAGACGGTGGCTAGAACTCTCATACATGGTACCTGGCTGGGGGCAATGCAAATTTGGGCAATGCAATGCAACTCTTTAACTGTACCTACTAAAGCAAAAATGTGTATAAACTCTACAATTTAGGAACTCCAATCCCAGGTGCATATGCCAAACAGAAACATGTTCACTAAAAGCCATGGGTGACGATATTCTTTGCAGCACTATTCATAATAGCTGTAATCTAGAAGCTACCCAAACGCCAATCAACAGTAGAATGGATAATTGTGGCATGTTCACACAATTAAATACTACTCGATTAGAAAGAGTGATCTACAACTACACACAACAGTATAGACGAATCTTGCAACCATGATGTTAAGCCAAGGAAACCAGACACACACACAAAAAAACAGACAAAAGCATGTACATTGACTCTATTTATTATACGGAGTACAGAAAACAGAATCACTCTGTTATTAGAAGTCGGGACAGTGGTTTCCTGTGGAATGTCTTAATGACTTGAAATGTAGGACTCTCAGGGGGAGGGAGAGCTGGTGATGTTCTCTTTCTCTTTGTGGGTGTTGGTTATGGGTGTGTTCAGGCTGACAAATTCAGCACGCTCTATGCCTGTGACATGTGCACTTTTTGGTAAATATTTTATACTGCAATAATAGGCTTTACTGTTTTGTTGATGGGTTGGATGTGAAATGCAAGGGAAACCAAGCAAGAGAGACTCCTAAATTTTTGGCATGAGCAACTAGAAGGAGAGGGATGCCGTTTCTTTTTATATGGGGAAGGTTTGATGGAGAATGCATTTGGGGTGGAGGGGAGAAGGTGAACACAAGTTTTGTCTGGGCCACGTTGAGTTTAAGATGCTGGTTGAGGGTCTCCAAGACCACACTCAGGTTCAATGGTTTCGTAGGACTTATGGAACTCAGAAGAGTTATTGTACTTGCAGTTATAGTTTATTACAGCCAACAGATACCAGTTAAAATCAGCAAACGAAAAAGAATAGATAAGATAGAGTCCAGGAGAGACCAGGCATGAGCTTCAACTTGTCTCTCCCGGTGGAGTCATATGAACAGTGTTAACTTTTTCTTTCTTTTTTTTTTTTTTTTTAAAGATTTTATTTATTTATTCATGAGAGAGAGAGAGGCAGAGAGGCAGAGATACAGGCAGAGGGAGAAGCAGGCTCCATGCAGGGAGCCCGACGTGGGACTCAATCCTGGGACTCCAGGATCACGCCCTGGGGCGAAGGCAGGCACTAAACCACTGAGCCACCCAGGGATCCTTAGTGTTTATTTTTTCCATCAACAATGGGTGACAATGCATAGGGTATTGCCAACAGGGCAGCTCATCTAAGCCTAAGTGTCCACAATGTTAATTTCTGAGTCTATCACATAGGTGTGGAACATCTGTGTAATTGAGCTTAATTACTCAGCCTCCAGCTCCTCCAGAGGTCAAAGTGATGGTGCATGGGGGCACCTGAGGGCGCCTTGGTTAAATGTCTGCCTTCAGCTCGCATCATAATCCATGGGTCCTGGGATTGAGCTCCAGGTCAGGCTCTCTGCTCAGTAGGGAGTCCGCCTCTCCCTCATGCTCTCCCTCTCTCAAATAAATAAATAAAATCTTTATATTAAAAAAAAAGTGATAGTGCATGGCCCAAGGCCCCCACCATGAGTGGTGGTGTTAATATAGGATACCCAGGGGTTTAGGGGTTAACTAGGAGCCAGTCAAGAGCCACTCATTTCTTTTCTTTTTTAAGATTTTATTTATTTGAGAGAGACAGAGAGAGTGAGAGAGAGAGCATGAGTGAAGAGAAGAGAGAGAAGCAGACTCCCTGCCCAGCAGAGAGCCCAATGTAGAGCTCAATCCCAGGACCCAGAGATTATGACCTAAACTGAAGGCAGGCACTTAACTGCCTGAGCCACCCAGGCATGCCCTGAGCCACTCATTTCCTTTTTTTTTTTTTTAAGATTTTATTTATTTATTCATGAGAGACACACAGAGAGGAGAGAGAGAGACAGAGACAGAGACAGAAACACGGGCAGAGGGAGAAGCAGGCTCCATGCAGGGAGCCCGACGCCGTAGGACTCGATCCCTGGACTCTAGGATCACGCCCTGGGCTGAATGTGGCGCTAAACCCCTGAGCCATCCAGGCTGCCCCAAACCACTCATTTCTTTGGGATGTGCAGATTTGGACAACCCAGGCCTGCTGAGTTAACCCCCTCATTGCATGGATGCCAATGAGTGTATCAATCAGGCATCAATCAGAGAAGCAGATTGCTAAGTGTTCCAAAATATGTAAAAGATAATTAAGTAAATATTTAAGAGAGATTTTAAAAATGTAATTTGTTTTTAAATATCAAAAGGAATTTGTAAATATATATTTGTAAATGTACAATGACCTGTATACATATGCGTGCCTGTATATATATATATACATATACGTGTATGGGTGAGCGTGTGTGTGTGTGTGTGTGCACGCGCGTGTGTGTTCAGTGGAGTCACCTAACTGCTCCCTCTCCTATCAAGGAGTCGCCCTGATTACCAGCGGATCTAAAAATAGTTTCGAAGCACCCTTGATGGAAGTCAGTGTGGTGGTTTCCATGGCAACACATCCCTGCAGCCCCAACCCTTCCACCCATCTCTGCACTTCGGGTCCAGTCACCTCTCCCTCCTCTCTCTCTCTGTTTCTCCTTTGGGTTTTTAATCTTGTGTCTGTGCATTTTAAGCGAGAGCCCAGAGAGTTTCCATAAATACTAAACACAGAGAAGGTCCAGGGGGCTCTGGGCTCCCACCCAAATTTCCCCTCTCAAGTAAGCTGTAATAATCCACCATGGTGCTTCTGTGGTGCATCTGGTTTGTACTGGGAGAGCTCCTTCTTGCTCCAGGGTCTCAGGTTCCCTCTTCCCTCTCATCACCCCCCAATTACACCTCTTCCCCCATCCCTACCCCCCAGGTTACCAACCTCAAATCTGGTGTGAGTCTGCACATCCATTTCTCCGTCTCATATACTCATTTAAAAATACATAGATTAGGGGCACCTGGGTGGCTCAGTGATTAAATGTTTGCCTTTGGCTCAGGTAGTGATCACGGGGTCCTGGGATGGAGTCCCGCATTGGGCTCCCTGCAGGGAGCCTGCTTCTGTCTCTACCTATGTCTCTGCCTCTTTCTCTGTGTCTCATGAACAAATAAATAAAAATCTTTGAAAAAAATAAAAATACATAAACTAGGGGCACCTGGCTGGCTCAGATCAGAGCATGTGACTCTTGATCTTGGGGCTGTAAGTTCAAGCCCTGTGTTGGATGTAGAGATTACATAAAAATAAAATCTTTAAAAGAAATGCATAGACTAATGTCAACTCTGATACCATTTAAAAAAAGAAAATAGAGGGACAGCTGGGTAGCTCAGCGGTTGAGCATCTGCCTTTGGCTCAGGGTGTGATCCCAGTTCAGCGAGGATCTGTCCCATATTGGGCTGCCTGTGGACACCCTGCTTCTCCCTCTTCCTGTGTCTCTGCCTCTCTTTGTGTCTCTCGTGAATAAATAAATAAAATCTTTTAGAAAAAAGAAAATAGAAAAAATTAAGTACCTTTTGGATTTAAAAATAAATAGCTATAGTTTATCTCTTTTTTTTTTTTTAATTTTTTTTTAAATTTATTTATGATAGTCACAGAGAGAGAGAGATAGAGAGAGAGGCAGAGACATAGGCAGAGGGAGAAGCAGGCTCCATGCACCGGGAGCCTGATGTGGGATTCGATCCTGGGTCTCCAGGATCGCGCCCTGGGCCAAAGGCAGGCACCAAACCGCTGTGCCACCCAGGGATCCCTATAGTTTATCTCTTAAAAAAAATTATTGTTGAGGACACCTGGGTGGCTCAGTCAGTTAAGCGTCCAACTCTTGGTTTCAGCTCAGGTCATGATCTTGGGGTTGTGGGATCGAGGCTTGTGTCAGGCTCAGCACAGAGTTCGCTTGAGGACTCCCTCCTCTCAAATAAATAAAACCTTTAAAAAAGTTGTTAAAATGCTCCAGGAAAAAAAAAAAAAAAGAGGGTAAGGGGAGGTGAATCAAGATTGGTCATGAGTTAATCATTGTTATAACTGGAGGCTCCCTGTACTGTTCTCTCTGCTGTTGTATCTGTCTTAAAATTTCCATAATGAAAAGTGTTTAAAAGGAAGGAAGGAAAATGCCTCTGTCTTCGGGATTTTATTTTTCTCTTTTTGCTAACATGGTTTACAGAAAGAGTAAAATGCATCCCTACAGGACTTTATTGTGGTTGTTGTCGTTGTTTAAAGATTTTATTTATTTGAGAGAGAAACAGAGAGCACAAGCAGGGGTGGGGAGGGGCTGAGGGAGAGGGAAAAGGGAGGGGGAGCCCAATGAGGGACTTGATCCCAGGACTCTTGAAATTGTGACATGAGCCGAAGGCAGATGGTTAACCAACTGAGCCACCCAGGGGCCCCAGAATTTTATTGTTTTCATCCTAATCTTTCTCATAACATGCATCCCATTCTATAACTTTTAAAGGTAAAATTCATATTGTTAACTAACAGAGTGTCCCATCCCTCTTTATTTTATTAAACTATTTAACCAGGTCACCTGGATGGCTCAGTTGGTTAAGCATCTGCCTTCTGCTCAGGTCAGGATCCCAGGGTCCTGGGATTGAGCCCTACATCCGGGCTCCCTGCTTAGCAGGAAGTCTGCTTCTCCCTCTCCCTCTGCCTGCCCCCTGCTTGTGCTCTCTCTCTCCGTCAAATAAATAAAATCTTTAAAAATAAAATAAAATATTTAAACAAATGAATATGTACTGCATTCTCTATCTAAATAATTATTCTCAAATAATTATTCCCATAATTTTAGAATACTGTCATTATTAAATATTTAGTTAAATGAGAAATAATACCAGAATGAGCACCTGGGTGCCAGTTTTCCCACCCTCTCCCCTCCTCCTCTGCTTAAGAGTAGAAGTATTCTTTCATTTAGGTCTTTCTCAGCCGTGATCTTCTGTGATTCTTACCTTAGGACATTTGCACTTGCAGTTTCCTGTGCTTTCATGTAGTTCCCTTCTTGTCATCCCAAATTGGGCCAAATGTCACTGCCTCTAAGAAGTCTTACCAGACTCCACTTAGCAAAAGTAGTTTCCCCTTCACACACACTCACAGAAGTCAGTATCATATTACATTTGTTTATTGGTGTATCAGTTAGCAGTCACTGTGTAACAAACAATCCCCAAAGTGGATTAAAGGTGCTGCTTACACTACCTAAAATTGTATTCCCTGTGATACTCTAAGCCCCCAAGGACAGGCACCTTCTCTGTCTTGTTCACTATTACATCCTCAGAAGCTAGGCAGTGTCTGCCACAGAGAGACGTGTGTTTTTTTTTTTTTTTTAAGATTTAATTGATTTATTTGAGAGAGAAAGAAAGCACAGAGGGAGAGAGAGAAGCAGACTCCCTGCCAAGCAGGGAGTAAGACTTGGAGCTTTATTCCAGGACAGGGTTTAATCCCAGGACCCCAGGATCATGACCTGAGCTGAAGGCAGATGCTTAACTAACTGAGCCACCCAGGCACCCCTACAGAAAGATATTCAATCATTCTGTGAATAAATATATGTGGAGATGCCTGGGTGGCTTAGTGGCTGAGCATCTGCCTTTGGCTCAGGTCATGGTCCCAGGGTCCTGGGATCGAATCCCACATCAGACTGCCCTCAGGCAGCTTGCTTCTTTCTCTGCCTGTGTCTCTGCCTCTCTCTCTGTGTCTTTCATGAATAAATAAATAACATAGTTTTTAAAAATAAAAATAAATGGGGATCCCTAGGTGGCTCAGTGGTTTAGCACCTGCCTTCAGCCCAGGGTGTGATCCTGGAGTCCCGGGATCGAGTCTCGCATCAGGCTCCCTGAGTGGAGCCTGCTTCTCCCTCTGCCTCTCTCTCTCTCTCTCTCTCTCTTTCTTTCTCCCTCTCTCTGTGTCTCTCATGAATGAATGGAGTCTTAAAAAATATATAAAATAAAATAAAATAAAATAAAATAAAATAAAATAAAATAAAATAAAATAAAAGTATGTGTCCTGGGGTGAAAATGGAGCAGGTCACTTGGACAACTGCTGTAATTCTAATTAAACCCAGAGAGAAAGATGTTCTTTAAAAAAGAAGAAGAGAGGGATCCCTGGGTGGCTCAGTGGTTTAGCGCCTGCGTTCAGCC